>NW_020799113.1:8126372-8254923 GCF_003259725.1 Athene cunicularia
CTCCTTTCTTTTTTTTTCCAACTACTTAACAATTCATAGTATTCAAACACTTATTTAATTTCATTAAATTTGTTTCATAAACACATTTTGTTTCTCATAATGAAAAGATAATGTTGTTGTGACATTGCACCTGTAATTTATGAAGCCGTGCTATCTTATCTATGATGACTCCAGACCTACCTGACAGGAGCCCAGGGTGATGCTGAGCGCTGCCACTTCGCCTCAGATCACACCGCTGGAGTAACACAAGTGCACATCCCTGTGAGACCACTGCTCACTTGCTCGGCTTCATTTTTTAGACGTGTGATGGTTTCTTGCTCTTGATTTGGCCAGGAAAAGATAGGAATGCTTCACAAAAACAGTCGTTCTTAAGCCTCTCAGGTTTGTATTTGCTCGGGCACGCCGCCCGCAAACAAAGATGACTTTTGTCAATGAGCTGTTCAGCAAATACTTTCCAAAATATTCTCAAACAAATTTCCCGCAGTGTTTTGCACACCCATTAATGCATCACAGACAAACATATTCACTAACATTTTTAAGCCACGTGTTCTCTCAATGGAAAACTGAATCATGTAATCAGAGTATTTTCTTTTTTATGGTGGGTCAGATCCAATAATCCATACAAAATGCAACTCCTGATTTTCTCATATATGAAAAATATCTATCGCCGTGCACACACAGAGAGTTTCTTACCCAGAAAAGTGTCCCACTGGGACTACTCTAGTCCTACAGACATATATAAGAGCTTAGATTAGCATGTATATTCTTATATTTACAAATTTATATCCAATACTTAGTAATTATTTTGATGAATGTAGGAATACTTAAGGGTTACCCATATTCTTGTTTATGTAGCTTAGGTGTTTTTTTTTAATAGACTATAGAGTGTTTGCTTTTTGTATAAACTCAGCAGAAAGTATCAAATGTCCAAATAACTACAAACATGTCTTTTAGAAGTCTTTGGGGGGCAACTGGTGTTTTTAAATAACTGTTGTTAATATGACTTTATTTCTTCAAATTGAATTCATAGATTATTTTTTTTTCCTTAAAAAATATTGTCAGTAGTATGCCAATAGTGTAGGCTGAAGTATGCAACGGTATGCTTTGGGCTGCCGCCTCATCTCACTGACTGAGATTAATCTGCACTAACGCTTCTGAAAATAAAGGAATTGCTTTTTCTTGTGTAGAACAACTGCAAACTCAAAGTGTCTCATACTTTGTTATGCTTTGTTTTAATATGTTAGGACAAACTTCATTAAAGTTCTGAAATGCTTTCTAATTGGTAATAAAAGCACTCTGATTTATCTTCCAAACTTTAAAGTGTAGTCACACCTCTTTTCAAGGGGTCATGAATGTATCACCAAAGCTACATAAATAGACAGTCATGGTTTTTTCTGTTCAGGAAAATGAAGTTATGACTATGTTCTTTAGAGTTCAGGGTTGTTTGTTTTTTTTTTTTGTGAGGCATAAGCTAATTCTGTTTTGTTTTGTTTTTTGCTTTAGCTAAAAAACTAGGAATTACTGATGTGCCAGCTGAGGTGGTTACTTTTATTTCCCATGCAACACAAAACAGATTAAGAACAGTGATAGAAAAAGTAACAGTGATAACCCAGCACCGAATGGAATCGTACAAAGTAAGTGTGCAAAGAAAGGTATACTCTATGTTACAGAACGATGCAGCGTGATGTGGTTTTTCTTAGCACACGGTAGGTAGTTTGTGTTCATTCTGTGTGCAAAGTATGTTTTAATTGCAGGTTTGTCTATCTCAGCAAACAGAAAGTGGTGGTATTATAGCACTGCTTGCCAGATCTGTCTTCCTCTTCTGTGACAGAATTTGTGTGTAGAATTATGTTTTCGTCCTTCTGTGCTAAAGTGTCTAGCATGCAGCATCTGTTAAGCTATTTCTGCTCGTGGATTGTGACTAAGATCGCTGATTCTTGATGTCTCCTTTTTTGACCAAGGTATCTATTGATTGAATTAAAATTGTTTCAGTATATAGGAATCTACAGTAATTTTACATGTCCTTGCCTGTGAGAAATACTAATATTTTACAAAAGCTACCAATTTGTCTTAAACCACCAACTAAAGAATTCAGCTGTAAATACTTCACTGTAATTAAACAATGGTGTTCTCTTTAAAAAGAACATTTCAAAACAAAATGCTGCTCTGATTCTACTGTTAGTGAATCTTGAAGAAAATTGAAACAATTTAGATGTGTTAAACTGGGGGAAAATCTAAATAAGAATCTACGAATCAGACTGAAATTCAAATAAATCAAACTTTTACTGGTAAATAAAAAAATACCAATTTTGATAAAAGAAAGATGCTAATAGTTGTTAGACTGATGTAAAAGCAAGATGGCAATAACCATAGTTGTGTGTCTAAACTGTGTTTAGATTTCTTTAGTATATATATACACTGAGTAGCTCTGGTTTGGGTTTTTGCTTGTTTGTGGGTTATTGTTGTGTTTTCCTTGAGTGAAAGCCTGGTCAAACAGCTTTGGACTGTATCTTTGCCCACTTATTTTCCAAACCTGAGTCACAGTTGGACTAATATGTGGCATTTGTAAGAAAAATTATCTTTCGGATCTGTGATTAGAATCAACATTACTGTGATAGAAAAATGGATTTTTTTTATTTTTTTTTTTTAAAAAAAAAAGGCCACTATGCCTTGTGTATTACTTATCCTTACATCCTTCCTTGCAGTTGATGGATATATTTACTATATTGGACTATATTCTTCATCAGCTTCAGCAGTGTTAAATCACTCCTTCCTTCTACCTAGGATAGTGTCTGAGAAGAAAACACTTGGCTTAGTCCATGTTAAGCTAAAGATGCATTTAAAATAATACTTTAACAGATTCTTAGAAAAAAAGTCAGTGTTGTCTCTGATAGAACTGTAACATTTTCATTGTCTTCTGTTTATTTCTTAGTTAATAGTTTTCTTTGATTTCATAGCATTGCAGTCGGAAAGGCACGTATTAAGCAGATAAATGAGATGGAAGTAATACGGATAACTTATTTTTCTGACTGATGTTCTGAGTGTTCCCCATGTGGCTTGTGTCCTAAATTTTTATTGCTTGTTGGGTACTAGGAAGACTTGCATGCTCTTAGTTGTCATAAAGTTGTTCTATTTTGGTTGTAATTAGAGCTTTATTTTCAACTGAAATTTTAGCTTTAATACTTTAATAATGCTGCATCTTGATCATGTCTGTTACTAGTGCAAGATGAGTACAAATACAGGAATTGCAGTTTATATCCAGGTTTATATCTTATGTTTAGGATTGTTCAGTAATTAAGCATTTTAGGGGGTTTTAATCAGTAAGTTGGGTTTGGGGTTTTTAACTCTTTGCTGTCCCTGCTGCTGATAAATCAATCCTTGCTTTTTAAATTTGCTTAGATATTAAATAATCAGATTCTGTGTGCATTATTAACCGTAGGCTGGCTTCATTCCCCTGAGCTTAAGAGAAAAAGATTTTTTTTTTTTTAATTGTTAGTACAGTGGAAAGATTTTAATATATAACACCTGTAGTCTTCTTTAAATGAATAGTCTTGATGAAAATACATGTTTTTGTAAAACATTCTTCTTATTTTACAGGATGATGAATGGTATGAACAAGCTACAGATGTCCGATCACAGTTAAAGTTTTTTGAACAGTTAGAGCGTTTAGAAAAACAAAGAAAAGATGAACAAGAGAGGGAAATCTTGCTAAAGGCTGCCAAGGTATCTGTTTTACTCCTTTCTTTTTTTTTCCAACTACTTAACAATTCATAGTATTCAAACACTTATTTAATTTCATTAAATTTGTTTCATAAACACATTTTGTTTCTCATAATGAAAAGATAATGTTGTTGTGACATTGCACCTGTAATTTATGAAGCCGTGCTATCTTATCTATGATGACTCCAGACCTACCTGACAGGAGTGCTCCTGCATTTTCAAGATACAGCTCTGAATTTGATGAGTTCTTGGGAATATAGAAGACAATGGCTAACATTTTCAAAATAACTCAGTGAAATAATTTTCACAATTGCCTTTGAAATTTAATAGATGCCAGGGTTTCTGTGCCATTTGAAAATCATAGTCTACACTTCTGGTATTTAAACAAAATTCAGTAAATTGTTACAGAGGGTTTTTTGAGGCTTTTTACTTTTTCAGTTTCTAGACTTTTTTTATTTTAAAACAGTTCTGTTCATTTGTTTATTGGTTATTTATTAGTTAACTATCAGTTCTTCTGGACATACTCCTTTGTAACTTTATTTCCAAAGACAGTTTAGATACATGCAATACAACAAACGAAGACAATACTGTTTCAAGAGCATACAGGTACAGATAAATCTCCTGTTTATAACTGCAAATTTAATTATATTATATATATTGTATCAAGCTGCAAATAAGTTTATCCCTTAGTTATCTCAATTTTCATTGCATTTGCATTTTTATTGAATTATTTCTTGTATATTCTGAAGAGATTATGCAGAGCAACTCAGTGCTCAATTGTAACACCAAGCTTCCTGATTTTGTGCCATTAATGTTCACAAATTGATTTTTTTGAAAAAAACCTACCCTTCCTTATTTCAGAAATTTTTCTCAGTTTAACTACTTAAATCTGTCATGTTTTCACTCTTAATTTATAATTGTTCATATTGTTAAAGATTCCACAAATTTTCACATAACATATATGCTCTTAAATGTTTATCTGAAAACAGATTTAGTGTTTTCGTGCGTAATGCTTATTTTTTAAAAATAAAGGAATCCGTATTTTTTTTTATCCTGTTTTCTCCATTCAGTGAATACATCTCGATAAATCATGTTTTCTGTGTATCCTGCTGCTTGTTTGTTATGTTGCTTGTTTTCTTAATAGACATTGAGGAAGATGAAGTAGCTTGTAGTTCTTAGTTCAGGAAGGTTTCCCTGACTGCACAAACTCTTACGCAGGCTGATCTGAGGTTGGGTTAGATGACTTACTGTTGTCCCTTCCAACCTAAATTGCTTCATGATTCGATCTTTTTCTTGGTGGGGGTGGGGGGGTGGTGTTTGTTTTAAATCTTGAATAATGTAAACTCCTGTGAAGTCAAAATTTAGGAATTAAATTCACAATCACCAAGTTTGATTCCTGTAGATTACAGAAAGAGCAAAATAAAGAATTCTACAATAAATATATATATATATAAAAAAAAGTCCCTTACTTGATTTGAAGAAATTATCTTAATGAAAATAATGAATGCATAAATCAACTTCATAACCAGAAAGTTACAGGAGACAGCTTGGCATGAATACATGGTATACTAGAAAAATATATGAAGGCATTAAAAAAACAAACCCAAACCACAAAGTAGCCATGGAAGAGCAATGCTGATTTATCAGTATTAATGTTTAGAAAGAGAAGTTGAAGATCTTGTGAACCTTTTGGGAGGTGTTATACAATGTTGTGATCGAAGTGTAAATGCCAGTTTGTAACTGAACTTACACTGATAGCATCTTTTCTTTGTGGAACATCAAGCTGGGTCTCAACCATTCTGTTCTGATGGATTGATGACCTATTGCAAGACTTCCACAGGACATAGTTTGGCAAAATATGGTCATATTGCAACTCTTCAAGTAATTGTTTGTTCATGGTTTCCTTAGAATCTAGGCTGCTGCTCAAATAAATGCAATGTCACCTGTACATTAACAACAATAACTGTTGAGGTCTTTATTCTGAATTCCTATGTACTAACTCTACCCAGGATTTTTTTTTTTTTTTCCTGGTCTTTTATAAACTTGCCTCGTTGTCTAAGGAGATCTAAGTCTTTGTGGAAAGGATGTAGTAATTGTAATGACACAGTTATTAAATGGACACAGTTAAAATTTGCCCCAGCTGCCCTGATAAGTAGCGATAAAGTTCAGTAACCATTTCATGTCTCTTTGTGGCCTGCTGATTGATATTTGTGTCTGCAAAGTGGGTAATGAATAAACTGGTTCTGGAGACTGAAATATCCACTATGCAGACATTGTTTCCATGATCGTGACACCTTTGTCACCTTGACAGTGTTGTGTCTTTAAAGGTTAGAAAACTTGGAATTTTAAAATGAAATTTCTGTTTCTGCTTTTTTTCCCTGTAGATGCATAAATCTAAAAATCAGAAATTTTCTTTATTTATAACTTCAGCTTCTTAATGTGCCTTTTAGACAAACAGAGCGATCTTTTATCTTGTACATGTTTTGACATGTTATTTTGCAACATGTTTTTAAAGTTACTCAGCAAAGTAATTTTAGGAAAAGTTTCAAAATTGCCTGCTAGTGGTACCTCATCTATTGTCTAGTGTGGAAAAGCGTAAACAGGTTTAACTTGCACAGTGAAAATTCTATTTTAATTATTTACACTTTGGAGTCTTGTTAACAGACAAAGTCCAGGTTTTGACAAAGAATAAGATAATGAAGGAAGTGCTTTGGGCGTTGGAGTGTGGATGGTATTAAGCAATCAACTTTAAAAAATAATCAACTGAAAAGATGATGAAGAATGAAGGAATAGATTGAAATGAAAGGGGAGTCATCATGAGTCTTTGGGAAGCCTTTAAACCGATTTGGTAATTTTACATTTGAATTCAGTAAGGGGAAAGAAAGTTATGTAAATGATGGTCAAAGAAAGTGCAGGTTTGCAGCTTTTTGTTGTTGTATTGGGTAGTGGGTCAGTTTCTTTAAGAGGGGAAAAGAAAATATTTGACACTAGTATTCTGATTGATCTGCAACCGTAATTTCAGTTGTTACAGTAGGATGTGATTGCAGAATCTTTAACCACCCAGATGGGGTTGGTTTTGCTTCAGGAAATGTTTTTGGGTGAATCAGAGATAAAATCAGATGGGAAGACAGAAGGAAAAAAAAAAAAAGTTAGGTTTCAAAAAATATTTTAAATTTTTGACATTCTGAGAAAAGGCACTATCTGCGTTAAAAATAATTGTGAAGCTACAAGAGTAGCTTTAAAGCAAAACAGCAGTATTATGTGGCTCATTAAATGAGATAATATTACAAAATCTTATGTCCCATGCCTGGGAAATGCTTGAGAAATAGAAACTTAATACCACAAGCTTAGAAGAATATAATGACTGATGTTCACATTCTAGTGAGATGTTTTGGGGGAAGACAAACTTGACAGGAAAGGAAAAATCATAAGGTATACTATAGTAGCAATGCAAGCTACAGTTTCTTTTTTATTAAAAATGTGAAAATTGGAAACGACTACACTGTTTCAGGAGCTAGCATGATCTCTTGTACCTCGGGGATCTCTGCATCATGTTTCACAATGTATGCATATGAACCTAGATCATACGACCCAAAACATTGCTCTTATTTACCTCCTAGTAATTCTTTTTAAAATAGCAGAGTTTAAAGACATAATGGTCCCCAAACCTGTGAGATCCAGTCACCTCCTGCTGCTGGAACAGCTCCTGTTTCAAACATCCAGATAATATGATGTCTCAAATACAGAAGCTGTACAGGGAGAGAGTGCAGCTGTCTTGATTGTCATTACTTTTGAGTTATCTTCTGGATACACGAAGATAAAATAAAAATGGCACAAGGAGGGGCCATCTTGTATGTAAAAACCTATGCAGAATGGAGTCTTTTTAAAGGAAACATTATGGAGAGTCAGCTTTTTGCCCTCTTTTGTTTTCCCAGTAAGAACCCACTGGCTGTTGTTTCCATGTGTATGCAGAAGCAGAGATCTCTTGAATGTGTCTTTGGTGACTAGTATGGGAAATTGCAAGAAGACCTAAGGAAGGTCTTAAGACTGCAGAAAGGTCAAAAGCCAGACTGAAATCACTTGAGGAATTTATCTTTACATTTGATGTGGTGTGTGTTGTGCAGAGTTTCTCAAAAAAAAAAAAAAAAAGTCAAACCACAGGTCTTGCTATAGCAAAAGATGTGTTCCTTGATGCTTTCATAGCTGTTTCCAAAACCTGGAAAAGGCAGGTTGTGCATGTCAAATTGAATGAGGTTCTGGTTCTGGGCTAATAATGGGAAAACTTCTGTCAGCAGGAGGAATAGGATCTTGTAGTTAATATTTTTGGGTTTGGTTTTATTTCTGAACTGTTTTTTGGAAAGATAGAGGTACAGCTTGTGGTTGTCCTTGTTTTCAGAAAATCCATGAATACTAAATACTTCTGTGATATAATCTATAGTAAAGTGGATCATGTTAAAATTCCTGTGTTAATTCATCTGCTTAAAGTGGCTAAATGCATGTTTATTTTATTATAATATTAATTTTGAAAATTAATTTCCATATATATTCTATTAGTCTATTATTCTGAGTGTTCTATATTAGTAGCAAAAGCCTGTCAAGTTTGGGGGTCTTAAATAGGGCTCTCACAAGAGTAAAATCTCTTCTGTTAAAAGAATAATTACATAAATAAATGGAAAATTATGTTTAGTGTTGTTTGCACAGTCAATTAGTATTTATGAATGATAGTGATTTTTGTAGTACTACAGGCTGAAGGGCGCTTTTATTGGAGAGAGTTCATTGAAATTTGGCGGTGCATATTTTCTTACACACACGCCCTGTGATTACTTGAAGGGGTTACCTCTCTGAGCCAGAGATGAGTTCAGTTGTCATGCCAATTTAATCCTTTCCCCCCTCTTCTGAGAGTACAGTGGATGTAATGCAGCTTTCTGTGAGGTGAAGCGCTCTCTGAAAGGAGACTTATAACTCACTTCTGATGAGAGGAGAGCAGAGGGAATTATTGTGTTGAGATAATTTTCTGAATTTTTAGAAATTTGTTACTTCAATTTTAATGATTTTAAAATAAATCTTTTTTTTAGACCTGTACTCTTGCATTCCACCTCACTGTGGTCGTAGCTCTGAATAGGGTTTTACCCTCAGCTATGCTGCTTTTAACTTTCACTTTTTATTAACAAAGCTAATGTGGAAGCAAAGTGTTTCATGTTGCCAATTTAATTTCTTTAATTAAAAGTGAAAGTTATAAGCTAGTACAGCCGTGGGTGAAGTTCTAATGTCATCAATGGGGAAAAATAGGTTTAAAATTGAAACTGTTGGCACAGCAGTGGCTTTCAATAGTATAGCACCTGCAGTTGTGACTCTTAACTTTAATGAAAAAAAAAATAATTTGAAGCATTAAAGACTCCCAGTGTATGTATTGGGAAGGGGGAGTAGAGCCTTAACTGGGTTCAGATGTTGCTAAATGCAGGAGACATTTAGGAGGAGAGACCCTGTGAGACATAGGTTAACAAGTTGAGACTTGAAAATTATTATAAATCTAAGAGAAAACTTTTTTTTGTTAGTGAGACAAAAAGTAATAGTGGTGCTGCTTTGACATTACAAATTGCAACAAAATACTGAATAATGATCATAATTAAATACATCAGAAGGACTGTTAGTCTGCCCATCTGCATAGACACACAGAGTATCCTCCAATTTAAAAAAAAAATGTTGGATATATTTAAGTATTACATGAGTTACAGATATTATAATTATTTGAAAATACTCTTGCTTTCTAATTTAAGACAATTCTATGAAATAAAAAATCGTCGTCTTATAACTACACTGTTAAATGTGTAATTAGATGTCTGTTTTTGTGGCATTCTTCCTTAACACAAGCAAGGGGAAAAGCTGAGGTTTGGAACATTAGGGAGTTTGGTAACATGTAAATGAAACCCCATTTTGGGTTTTGAACAACCCCATAGTGTGTTTTGAATACACACATTTAACATATGCTGCTTTTCATACTTTGAAACTCTAATATTTCCATAGACCTAATGTGATCTGTGCAGTTTTCAGATAAATAAGATAGCAAGTTCTCTAACACAAATCACTTTCATTCTTAATAATTAAAATATCAGGCTGTCTGGTCTAATACAAGTAGCATGTGTTTAGAAGAAATGTTAACAAACCTGGTTTGGTGAATAAGTTCTCAGTAGGAGACAGCATTTAATGTATTTAAAGTATGTTATCTGGTTAAGATCAGTCCTAAGTTTCTCTAAAATTACTATGGGAAGCTAGCTGCTTCTAAAGGTGTTTATTCATCAGCATGAAAATATATTACATAAACCTATCTTTCTTTATTTACAGATCTAGACATGAAGAATAGAGAGGGGAAGGGAAAGGAGTTGTGATAAACTCCTTGAAAGTATTTGAATAGGGGGGTTCTGTGATTGGTGGGTGTTTCTGAAGCTTTAGAGGAAGGAGACATTGGTGCATTAAAAGATTTTGGAAAAACATGTTTCACAAGACAGGTGAGATGCAGCATATTAAGATTTGGATCTTAGAGGGAAAGAAGAACCAAAGATGATTTCAAGAAAAAATTGAGATTATTTCAAAGAACAATTTAAACTGGAATAACAAATACCTAGGAATGAATAGTAGCTTGATGAAAGTAAGTGTAAAATATTAAATTATTGGTGAATAAAAATGGTGGCAGATAGACAAGCACTAAAAGAGCTGAGCAGCAGCAAAATTGTTCAGAGTCTTCAGATAAAGGAAAAGATGTTCACATGTGGAATGGAGTGTAAAGAGAAGCCAGTGACATTTTTAAAGCTTATTTAGGCACCTCTGTTAAGCTTGACATTTTCATTTTGCTTATATTTGCTTTAAGGTGTGTTGCATCGACACTGAAAAAGCATTTTACAATTTACATTAGATTGTAAAGTGAAGAATTAATAAAATAGTCAATGTTTATACTTTTCCTTTAACACATTTTAGCCTCCATGTGCTTGATGATTTTATTTCTGGAGGTACTGATTTGCAAACTGACATGGTAGTCAGCAGGAAGATATTTTAGTCTTAATCTTTTTTTAAAAAATCTATTAAGATTTATCTGAAAACACACACACACACACACACACACACACACACACACACACACACACACACAAGACAACAGATAAATTCCTTAATTTTTTACTGTTACTTATACCAGTAATGACACATCCAGTGTAAAGTTGGGATTCTTCTTGTTTGAAACAAGAGCCTGAGCCCTTTGACAGGCCCATTTGGTGTGTGTTCAAGGAGTATCCAGCAACTCATTATGTTATTCTAAATGTAAAAGTAGTGCTACCTTCACCTTCGATACATATTTATGACACCTAACATCACCTGGTGTTTTAGATCTTCATTACTGAAAAAAATCCTGTATTTAATATCAGTCATGAGTATCTGTGTTTATCTCTGCAATAATTTTTATTATTTATTTATTGTGAATGAGCTGGAGTTCTACACAGAATAGATCATCTGCTTTTTTCCCCGCATTTGGGGTCTGCCTTTTCAGATTATCCTAAACTTCAGATCTACTTCTATTTGGTCAGTTTCTGAAAATAACTAATTTATTATTCTGAAAATAATTTTTAATCATTAGCACTTTCAGAGTTTTTCCTTCACTTATGGAGTCCAGGAAACTGAAATGTTACTTTGTATCTATTGCTTTAATTTTTCTTACAATGTCCCCAAACACGATGTAGATCTGGTGTGTTTTCCAGGGTTCTATCCCTTTCTTGTAGGAACTTGGTAACAATATTAGAAATCTCAGCTTGATTCTCCCAGGACATTCTGCTTTCTCCTTAAGCTGAAGTGCTTTTAACTTGTACTTTGCATTTGGCAAATGATTCAGCTTCATACAGTGGTATAACAACACTTTGTATTTCTGTACTGCTTTCACTGTGAGACTCAGAAGGC
The DNA here is from genome assembly GCF_003259725.1 of Athene cunicularia. Lineage (NCBI taxonomy): Eukaryota > Metazoa > Chordata > Aves > Strigiformes > Strigidae > Athene > Athene cunicularia. Next base: position 8,138,034 of record NW_020799113.1, read on the forward strand.
AATAGAAATTCATTGTACATTTATAAATTTATCATCAAAACCCACAAAAGGGCTAAATATGATTTTCCATACATCATACTGGAGAAACTGAGGCACACCGTAATTAACTGTCATCAAAAATGACAGAGCAAGGACCTAATTTAGCTCAGTTCATAAATACTTCCGAAATCCATCTCCTAGAGAAGCAACTCCTCGAACGGGTTTGGTTTTTTACCCAATAGGTATAATCAAATTCTTAGTAATTGCTCTACTGAATAGAGTCCCTGCTCTCAGGCAGATCCACAGATTTCATGAAATGCCTTTTTGTTTTTTAAACATTAACTAGATCAGATTATCTACATTTTTCTTTTTGTCTGTCCACGGCAGTTAGAAGGAATATCAGCCTATGTTAAGTTGGAGTTTTTTTCTTGGTTGGTACAACTACAACATGAGAGTCTAATTTGGTCATTAGCTATCTACAGATTTTAATTTCTCATTACATTACTCCAGACACTATCCTGTCAAACTGCCTTTTATGCCAACAGGCACAAAATCACTAGTAGGTGGTGTTGGAAGATGAAGCTAATGTGCACAGTGGAAGAGTCAAGCACAACTTATAAAAATCTCATTATTGTTTAATTTGGCCATGCTTTGTCATCACTGTGGTTTATATGTGGGCTATATTAGCTAAAAAAGTAATTCCAGTTTACAAGAAAAAACAAACAGGAAAAAGAATAGAGAATTCCGTGTCATTGGTGCCCTGTCTGCCAAGTCATAGTCAAGCCTCTCTCTGGGTATATCAACAATATTACATGTCCCCTTTTCCTTAAAACCAATCTCCCTTTAGTTTTCTTCATGGAATCTGAGCACGTGTAAGTTTGCAAGCTAGTATTCTTTAAAGTTTCAGGTCTGTCTTCAGCATGGAAGGAGGCAGAGAAAGATAGATAAAGGGCATAGATACTCCTTTAGGAGCTGTGTAAATGGTATCACTTTAAATCTCAAAGAAATATTGAAGTAAAACAATTACATCTTCCAGTTATTGGGAACGACAGTTTTCCATGAATGTCTCAAGTTTTATTGCAGCTTCTTACAACTTTTAATGCAACCTTTCCTGAATACTGACCAATCATGCAATTAAAAAGTAAAACGCATATATTAGTCACCTCTCGAGTTTTGAATTACCTCAATTTGGGTATGCTTAGTGAGCATAAATAAGAATTTAATAGTTTCGACGTATGGCTATAAACAGTCCGTATCTCAAGAAATGTACTGTTATGCACTGTTATTGCAATTAAACAGTTATTCTTAATGGGGTTTTAGAGCTATTGTTGCTGGTTTTGAAGGAATATATGGAAGTTGCCATTGAGCAGTATTTACCCAGTTTTAAAAATTACAATGTTAATGTTATTAGTAGCGCGTGAATGAGTTTAACCTATGTGTATATTTGTGCTGTACTCAAAGTAAGCTCATACAGACAGTAACATCTTTATTATGAAGATTTACTGTTTGGGAGGGTGACTTTACAACTGTTATCTCCACGTTCTCTACCAACAGTTGAATAAAAGCTTAGTTGCAAACAGTCAATTATTTTAAAATAAGTGACTGTAAGGAGTTTAAATTTAAAAGTTTGGATAATGGAAAGGGTGTCACTTCTGCTCTCCAATGCTTGAATTTGTGTTAAATAACTGAAATCTAAACCTATGGAAACTTTTATATTGACAAAAACATGATACTTCAAAAAAATTTAAATCTCGGGTAGATCTTATTTACAACTGAATATATAACTGTCTTTTGGGTGAGGCCTATGGGTTTGAAATTGCACTTCTGTCACTTTTAAGCATCCCATCTTTGACACCTTGTATCCTGTTCCCCTTTCTTTGCTATTTTTTAACTTACTGCAACAGATGAGGGGTTCTTAAACCATCTGTTAACCTTTTTTCCCCATTTTTTTTAAACATGTAGAGTCGCTCAAGGCAAGAAGACCCAGAGCAAGCTAGACTGAAACAAAAAGCAAAGGAGGTAAGCAGAGCTAGAGATCATTACACTTGACATTTCAAGGCTTGAACATATTAATTTTTTATGCCTTGCTACTTGTATATCGTTAATAAAAATCTGACTAAAAACTTTTTAGGATGTATTTGTTGCTTTGCCTTTGATCTTAATGTTTGCAAACTAATACATTAATACATGTGAAGCCTAAGGAGATTTTATAAGAGAATATTTCCATACATTACATTTTCATTTCCATTTTAGGTAGCTGTAGCTTTTGTTGGGTTGTTGATGACAGCAACACCAGATTTTGGTAGAAAATATATGCCTTTGTCTTTTTGTAAAATATCACTTTCTTAGAAATGTGCTACTTAACAATTTTGTTCTGGTAACAATCTTTCAAGTAATGTTATTGCCAGCTATTTTCTCTACAATGTTGATTCAGTGGACTATTTACTCATCAGTCTAAATTACAGCAATCTAAAAATTATCAAATAATTTCAGATGAAGTTTTGATATTTTATTCTAAGAGTAACAATGTGTGAACTACTGAGTATCTTAATTTGCTGTGAGTGGGTGGCTGTTCTTTGTTTAAGGCTTAGGATCAGGTTGTAACTTAAATCAATTAGCCTAAAATACCTATCAGTTGTAATTCATTCCTATTTTTAAAAAAATAACAAAATCATTTGCAGCAAACTGATGCTGGTTTTTTAGCCAACTTCTTTGGATATATGTATTAGCCAGTAATAATTATACATTAGAAGGTAATATATACAGAAAAATGCATAGAACACGTTCTTTTGTATTGACCTGTTTTTCCTGTTTTGTTTCCCTGTTGGCAGTATTCTGTAGTTCCGTTAGCTGTACAGATTTTATATATATATAACAGTCAAAAAAATCCAAGTACATGGTTGAGTTGTATTTGTCTCTCTTCATTATGCGATTATGTAGTAAGATTTGCTGAAATGAGTTCTTGTAAACATTAGACCATGCCTTACTGTTTCCAGAGTTGGGTTTGTCAGGCAGGTATTCAAATGAAATAGAGTAATCAAGTTATTTGGCAGGAAAAGACACAGGATTTTAATACTACTTGAGTTTAGTATGTAGCCACTGTATGCAAAGGAAGAATCAGATTTGAGAAAATAATTGATGGCAGGCAAAACTTGCTGCTGAGCTGAGAACTAAAACTACCATGCTGCTGGAAGTGAAAGCAAGCTAGAAATAAATTCATTTCTTGCTGCCACAATATTTGCATTCATTGTAATTCTGGTTTGGCCATTGGAAACTTGAGGAAGCAAAAGTAAACAACAGAGCTAATAGAACCCCGTTTTCTGGTAGTCTGAGTGAAATAGTGGTTCTCTTCAGAGCTGTGATAGAAGACTTGCAGTCTAGCCAGTGTGGTTGCTTTTGGTGTAGCTGCAGGAGTGAGTACTTCTCCCTTGTATGAAAATTCAGGTTGTCCGTATAAGCTGTGTTTCTTACCCACTAGAGGGAGTGACGCTGTGCTGACACGTAAATAAAAGAAAGTGTATGAAATGTATTCCGAGTAATGATAATAGTGGTATTAGTGAAGAGGTAGTAAATATTTTGGTGGTAACCTAATTAAGAGTGCTTAGATCAAACTGGTATGTCATTTTAAAGTAGTGGTGTACCTGGGTATGATAACATGTTTGAGTAAATGCAGAATGAATACTAGGTTTTCTGTTTGAGTGCTACACCCTGTTCTTTTGTACATTAGCCCTGCCTTTTTTCCCACCCTTCTAATGAAAGTGTATAATTTGCTGGCACCATGCCTTTCTCTGAAGTTGAATTTCATTCTACATATTTGAAACCATAAGAAATATAAGCATGTCTCTGTTTTTAGTAATTAGGATTCTAAAGAGCTCTCTTCAACTAGTTTAGAGACTTTCACCTAAAATATTCATATATATTTAATAAAAACATTCTTTTGCATTACCTTTTGGAAAACGGAATGGGGAAGTGGGACTGGCAAGATTTTGATTTAATATTGTTCGTATTTTTTCTGCACTGAATATATGCTGATGTCTCAAATTGTATTGGCACTGCCAAAATAAAAAATAACTGATTTTACAGTATAAAAGGTCAATTAGATAGTGTCTTTGGCATGGTTTTGTTATTTGAAATGAAAAGTTTTGAATCAACTCCTACAAAAATGTGAAAATTTTACTGCCAGCTGGGCTGCTCCTAAATGTGCATATGACCCATTGAGAGAGACATTGGATTTCTTCCAAGTTTTGTGTAAGCTGATGAATATAATACTGTCAGCTTTGATAATAAGCTGGATTTGAAGCCGTGTTTCCATGATTTCCACATCTTGAATATTGCCTGAAGACCTTTGTTGCTCAGATATTCTTCTGGGCAGTAATAAAGTGGCTACTAGGTAGTGTTTTACAAAGCATGAAGAGGGCATCTAAGAAGCCTGTAGCATTTTTAGCTTGTGTTGCTTGTTTAATGATATGATTGTCAGATAGTTTGTTTTTTCATATCGGCAAAGTAGCCGATAATTTCATTGTTATGTTCTGGAAATGGATAATGTTTCAGACTTCGCAGTGCGCCAGCGTTTGAACAGTGACACTACTTCATTCCTCCTGCGAACGAGGCAGGCTGGAGCCATTCTCTTCAAAACTGCATGTGATGACTGGTTCACTGCCAGATAGAAATGCCCGAATACCTAAACCAAATGTAACCCATACATGAAGTCTGATAAAGAGAATATAGCCCAAGATACTGCGAAAAGTCAGAGGGAGAAAGTGAAATACCAGAAGTAGTAACTTAAAGTCTTTAAGAAAGTCTTTTAAATCTTTTAAGAAAAAACTTTTAAAAACAGTGAAAAAACTCTAGAAAATATTGTCTTGTCATACAAATCAATGTACCAACACAAGGATAAATAGGATGAAGAGGAAAGAAGGAAGGTTAGCAAAGAGTATTTGTTCCAAAGCATTCTCCTTTATGGATATTTTAGAGTCTTTCATTCCATAATGCTCTGGATTTCTTCCTAATTTAAAAAGGAGAAAGTTCAATTTCTTTCACAGAACTTCTACCATTAAGAAGTCCCCTTCTTGCTTATTGGTGTCATCAAGAAAATGTACAGGGAGATCACTGTGTCCTTTGAACACATTTAAAAATGAATTTGGGAAGGTGAAGATTATTTAATGTTTTATTCTGTAACTCTGTCTTACTTCATTTATTAGCCAGTCTTCAAACTACTCTGCATATTGTTTAAACCAAACTGGCATAAATCAAGTTTAAAGTGTATTTAAATACTTACCAAAACAAACAGAAGGTCCATCTACATATGGTCTTATTGCAGAGACTAGACATAACAGTCAAGTTTCATTCACACACAGGCTAGCACTGTTTTAGTTAAGTCAGTGCAATCCCACTCTTATTTCAGCTTGATTGACTTATTTTGCTTTAGCATTAACCTGTTTCAAATGGACTTGAGTGAAAGCAGTGGAAGAATGTGCCTGTGGGGGCTGTATTGCTTAAAACTCTCAGTTTACTTTCACACTTTTAAATTGGTACCGCTTTTTGTCAGTGGACATTATATGATTGTTTTAATGGTAAACCTATTTAATAAACTAGTGAAAAATATTTTCCATTGAGACTATTTCAGGGAATAATGCTGCTCTTCAGCTGTTACTTGTTCCATTGTATTGTAACATAAATTCTGAAATGTTTGACTCTCAGTACAACTTAATGTAAGAAATATCATAATTTGTTAGTTGTGTCTACTTTACGTTGTATGATTAAAGCTTTTAAAATCAACTTTTAGAAAATACACTGATTTATGTAGTCTGTTGGAAGCATGGCAAGTCACAAATACAACAAAGAAATTATGAGTTCTCTAATTTCCATTAGAAGGGTTCACTAAATAGGACATAAACCAGGCCATATAACTGATAGCAGGAATAGATCGAGATTAGGGATAATCGAGTCAACACCTAGCAGTTAATAGAAATGTTTTAAAAGAAAGGCAGGGAAGGTAAGATCCTAAACATCCTTTCCGTCACAGATTTTTTTTACATAATCAGTGTCTGTTGCTAAAAATCTTTTAATTTAAAAGTCAAGTAGCTGAGTTTGATCCTGAAAGATTAACTTGGTTAAAATCTTTGTGTCATCACCAACCAAGAATATTGCATAATAATAAAAACTTAAACCAGACACCATAAATGTCTGGGCATGTATCCAGGACCTAGATCAGTTTAGATAACACTCAATTGAGTCTATTCTCAGATGTACTCGTTAACCATGGAAGTGAAATCTCAGACCTGTTGGTATTCATAATAGAAGCATTACCAAATTCAAGGGAAGACAGGAGACAGCCCCTTACATACCTTTGTCAGCACAGATAGCCTGTCTTTCTAGGACTGGATAAAGTTCTTTAACAGTGATAGATATTTCAGTGGGGTGCTGTTGTGACTGTTACACTGGTTAGGAACTTCAGGAGTACCCCGCTGTAGCACAAGCAGACAAGGGGCAGGTTTTATCCATGCTCTCAGGAGGAGCTGTATCCACTGCAGCACTGTGGTAACTGTTTTGCTCAGGCACTGTCATTCTCCTTGTCTGACATGTCTTCTGTAACAAAAGCCTTACTCAGCTAAGTTTAGAGTTTGAACTGTATCCTTTTCTGAGTTGCATGCGAAAAAATATCAGGACTGTTAGCAGATAGAGTTCTGTAAGAAGCCATAGGATCCTTTTCTTAAAAATAATAATGAAATATGTGGATCATATGATGTGTATCTTATATAGCTCTAAAATTGTGGTAGAAATTCTGAATCCCACATAAAATAACTTGTCTTTAGCAGAATTACAGGAACTCCAGCACCATGTATTTAACAATGAGATTACGAAAATGATTTTACTATTAACTTGTCACCAAATTAATATTTATCAACTCAATAGGAGTGGTTTCTTTAAAAATATTTAAATAATAGTTTACTGCAGTTATCCCTGTTTTCATAAGGCATTAGTGAAAATGAAAAACAAATGAAAATGGTTTTGTTTCATTTGGTAAGTTCATTTATTCACCTTTTTAGCAAAACCAAAGTCCTTAAAGATTGTACTAGTAATGCAGTATTTCTCATGGTGAAAAGTCTGAAGAAGTTTTCCGTTTTATCATGCCTGACATAAAAATATTGATTCAAATGCAACAATCTTCTCTTAAAAAGGTTTCTTATGAACCATTCCACTGAGAAATGAAGCACTTGGACAGAAATGAGTTTAAATTAAATTGCCACTTAGCTCTCTAACCCATCTGAGGGTCAGTAGATGGGAAGGAGGAAAAGCTAGGAATATAATACCTGAAGTAATGATAGTGCAGCATTTAGGCAATAATGATTCCTCAGAACTCAGTTGTTTCATAAATAGTTTTCCGCATCAGGTTACCAATTCTATAGCTGGGATGCAGAAGGAATGCAAGCATTTTTGACAATATGTGTAGATAAGAGTCACTTTGTTTATACTCTCCCTTTACCACTGATCTATAGTTTGTAACCAGAAAAATGCTTCAGAAGAATGCTTGACTATTCCAGTATGGTCTAAGTTCATGCAACACTGCCATGGATTTGGCTTTACAGTACAAGATTTTCCTGAAGTTATAAAGTTTTTGCAGTGAATTCAGATGTTAGTGTAAAACTTGCATCTCAGGGAGAAGTGGTCCTGTCTGTTATCAGTCAGAAGACTTTCATGAAAATCGTGCTGTGTTACCAAGCTTACTGCTTTTATGTTAATTATATTTTTTTCCCTTTTGAGTGGATATTACTTTAGATGTACAGATATATTATGATAACAGTCACAAATTCTGATAACTGGAGTTGATTATGAACTCCTGGGAAGGACAGGAGAGGAAGGGTATTATATTTGCATATGCAAATACTGCTGCTGAAGAAACAAGATCTGTAATCAGTAAGAAATTTATTGCATATGAATCTCAGTGCGTTGATCTTCAAAATTTCTTATTAGTTTAAAGACAGTTGGTTTTTCCAAAAACTTTCATGTTTCCAAGGATAAAGTATTACCCTGCCATGAATTCTACAAGTCCTGAAGAACTAAAGGCAACAGTAGTCTTACTATTCAGCAGAACCTTTTGCATAACTCTTTGTAAAGTTGAAGACCATGACATTTTCAACCTGTTTTCCTGTGTTTAGAGCAGAAGTGATGGCAGTTGTTTGGCTGAAGATGAAGTGTGGTGTTACCCTTGCTGTACAGAGTTGGAAAACTGGGTAATTGACAGAAAAAAAGCAAGGGGATCAAAGGAATGGCCATAATATTTTCCAACTGAGTCAAATTGTTTAATTCCTGCTTAAGTAAAAAGTATATTAATTAGAGTTGAGTCAAGGGCTAGGGTTTTTTGTCTTTTCTCTAACCCAAACTTGACCCAAGATTACCTCATTAGTCTAGCAGAAATCTAAATTAAATCCAATCCTGTCCAACATAATAATTTCCTTTTACAAAATAATGTTGGTGGAGTTCCATAGTGACACATGATTTTAGTGTACGTACACTGCCCAGCTCTTCTTTAGTTAACTTGAACGCTTATTTTTTGTGACTATAACCGTTGTCTTCAGCATTCTAAAAGCAAATGCTGGTTTACTGATACATGGGCTAAATACGTGTCCTTTCTTAAGAAACTATTTTTATACTTGATATGTCTTTATAATAAAAAGTAAACCCATTCTTTTTATGTTTGTTTATACTTAAGAAACCAAATTCTTAAAACCTCGTTTACTCTCTCACTAGAGTTACATAGAAATTTGAATGCATTGTGTGAGAAAGATTATTAGCGTCCTATCAATGTGTTGTGCTACCTCATGAAGACCTATGTACATGGGGTGTTGATAAGCACAGATAAATGAGGTTGCATACCTTGGAGAACGGCGGCTAATGCAAAACAAAATGGGGCAATTGAGGACGACCAGAGAAAACTGGAAAGCAGGCCCTCTAATCAGCCATTGTTCATTGTTTAGCTGATGTCTGGGTCTAGGAAAGGTATTTGAAAGATAGCAGCCTTCAAATTAACACAGCAGCAGCAGCATTTCCTTTAGAGTTTGTGTGACAGCTGTATTTGTAGTGACGCAATCTGATATTTGAGACATTAGCAGCTATGTATGCAAATGAAATACAGTAATTGTCTTACCTTGCTACCAAAACGTTCCCATGTGACGCTCAGAGAATTTGGGGACATAAACTCGTAAGAGTTGTATACATTTGTAGAAGTTGGCTTTTCTTTTTGGGATTCTTACTTGTTTTCTCACCTTTCCCAACAAAATTTTAAGTAACTGTGTACTCTAATTTTCCAATACAACTAGTGAGGAAGACTCGAGCCTCATTTTCAAATTAGAGTTGAGCTCTGTTGTGAAATATATTTGGTTTGTGTTTGAATACTTTCATTAGGTAGAGCAGAACTTGTAACAAGTATTCCTCTTCTGGATTTCATTTTTTTTAAAAGCTGAGGAGGAGACAGGGAAGGAGAAATCCATCCCTTTTGTTTACAGCATCTTCCAGAACGCATACACACTGATGGAGTCCTGCCTAAAAAAAGATTGTCGTAACAGGTAGTCTCTCATGATAAAGCAACAGGACTACTTAAATATAAATATGATTTTCCAGAATATAGGTTTAGAATGGTATAAGCTTTTTGTAAAGAATTTCTGAAGCTGACTTCGCCTTTCTAAATCTCACCAAGATACTCCGACAGGAGCTTGCTCTTGTAAAATGAATTCTGTGGTGGTGATATGTGACTTTTCCACCACAGGAAAGTAACAGTAGTAGACTTTTCATGGCTTCAGATCCCCTGCAGTTTTCCTTCCCTGTCTGTAGGAGTAACCAGTGCTACTGCTTTTGGATTTTGAGGCACTGATAAACAAGTGGAGGGTGTCAGCTCCCTTTTTCTAATCACTTTTGGCTGCCCAGACAACAGAACTTGGTGAAGAGATTAAGGGAACTGTTTTCTTCCAGTTTTGCGGTGTGAGATTTTTGGTAAGGATGGTTTGGCTTTGTCTCTCCTGAGTACCTGACAATTGCATCCAGAGGTTCCAGGAGAGGCAGTGGGGAATCTGTGCAATGGTACTTCCTTTTCCAAAATTTTCCAGAGTTTTAAAATTCTTTTTATATATCTATATTTTCCAAAATTTTCCAAAGTTTAAAAATTCTTTTTATATATCTAAATATAGAGAGGTATAGATATATGTATCTGATAAATTGGTGCAAGGAAGATGTCAGCACTGAATCTCCGGTTCTCCTTCTGCCTCAGTGGTTATTTTGTCTGAATATGGGTCTTCCTCAGGTAGAAACAACCTCGTGCTTAATTTGTCACTCTGACAGAGCTGGAAAAAAAGAAGAAAAAAAATATTTCATTTGGAGCAAGCCGTGAATGGGGAAGAAAATCATACATAACTGTTTTATCTGAACACTGTAACAGATTTACTTCCCTGCTGATCTAGCGAAATAATAGCGCTTTAGACTTTAGAATACGATTGCCTATTTAATAAGTAGAGGGCAGCAAATGTCAGCTGTGTCTGCTTGTCAGAAACTGAGGAGGTTGCTTGGACAACAATCTAAATTATTATTTAGATGTTTTGGTCCCTTAGTCAAGCCTGCTCTACTATATAGAAGCTTGCAAGGAGAGGTCAAGGTGTACTTAGGCTTCAGCCTGCAGGGCAAGTTTTCCCCCATCCTCTGTATGCACATTGGTTTCTTACTCCAAAATAAACCTGAATGAGAGCTTTAATTCTGCCGCTGAGCTAACATGTTTGTAAGCCCTGTTTGGCAGCCTCTGAGCGCCCGAGGCAGCACACAGCTGCCAGCTTTCATCTGCCCCCAGTTCCTCCGGGCGCTCCGCGTCACATGAGAGAACCTACGGGGATTGAGACGCACCTACTAAATCTTCTGTTCCCCTGCCCACTCCGTCTGGGTGCTGCGCACTGCACCGGCAGCTGGCCATCAGCAATCAGCTGCACACCTCCTGCGGACAGATCTTCCCTCGCGTCTTTGTGCAAGACCCACATACAAAGACCTGCCTGTGGTCCCCACATCCACGTCCCGGCTGTGGGCTGGAAGGGTGTTTGCATGCTCTGTCATCTTACAATGGCAGGACCGCGTTCGGAACGCATACATTTCGTAGAACATGCTGCATGTCATAAAATCTGTCATCTGTTTCTAGACTGTTAGTGGAAGATGAAAGAGTTCATGGGAGCAGAGTTAAAGTTGGAACCATAGTAGTAAAATTTTTTAAAGTAATTTAAAACTTCCTTGCCAGCACATTTTTGAGAGTTGAAATATGTTCATGCAATATTTTTGTGTATCTCCAAGTAATTTATAAAATATACAAGACATTAATCTTCACAGATCCCTTGCAGACTATTTTATTTAACAGATTGTAAAATGAGATACAAAGAAATAATCTGATTCTGTAAATCTGCTTTGTAAAAGTAGATTATAATTTTCCTACAAGGTTCATCAGCATCTCCTGTCTGTTTGTGCTGGGATGTGACAATTTATGTTTATGTACTTGTGTATGTATTTATTGTGGAGAATGTGAGCATTAGCTTTGTTGTCATTTTCAGGTAATTTATTGTGGTAGAGTTTTAAGGAGTTTTAATACAGTTGACAGTAGGGTAGAAAGTGTCACTTTTGACTTAGTAAATACTAAACATTTCTGTCTGGAGCTAGGTTATATACATACTCTTCTAAAATACAAGCCAGGTGGCTTAGTCAGTAACCTATAGAGGTCATGAAAGGTGTGTTAGCATCCATTTCATATTTTTAGTTTAGTCTTGTCATTAAAAAATACCTTTGTGTCAGCCTGTGAAAGTCTCCCAGTAGTTACATAATCTTAGTTAAATAATGAGATACTGCTCAACATACCCTGAAAAAGTATTTCCCCTTTAGTAATAATCATTTTTAAAATAAATAAAATGTACTCTTGCCATTCACATTGTAAACAGGATGATTGTTTTTCCCTCAAGTTTATGTTTGCTAAAAGTGGATATGATTATCTCAAACATGTAAACACTTGAAAGGCATTACTTCATTTTAAACATTATTAGGCAGTTGGGTAATGATTCGTAAGACTTTTGTTTTCCCTTACTGTTGAAAAATGTTGCTGAATGGGTGGGTATCTTCTGGTTTTCTCTGGAAATGGTCAGAAAGATGTTAATGTGATTTTCTGGATTGGGAAAGTATGTTATGTATTTGTGCTGACACGTGTCTGTACACTGAGGTGTTACAGCTTCCTTAAAACTGATATCTCGGTATCTGTAGGATTGAAGTGAAGCGAATTGAAAACAGTATGATGCAATTACAGTTCATAGGTTTATTGACTCTGCACAGCCATGCGAAAATCTAAATAAGCAATCTGAAGTACAGAGTAGGCTTCCTTACACTTCTGTGTCCTTTCCCTTCATAACTAGTAAATCTATTTATATTCAGAACACGCGTTTATACTCTTGAAGCAGAAATAACACCGTGTAGATTTCTGAAGATTTCTCTTAATCTTGTTTTTTGACATATTATCAGGTTTTTAAAGGGATTTTCACCCTATATGACCAAAAGCCATGTTCACATGTTAAGGTGCATGAAAATCTATTAATTTCTCAAAATGTAAGAATTAAAAAAAAGAAATTCTATCCTTGAAGAAGTGCTCTATCTGGCAAAGATGTCAGACAAGTCAAGTAAGCTTTAGGAAGGTGTCAAATATACAAACCAGGAAATTAGACTGGACATAAAAAACTGTACTTGGGCATTAATTGTGTACAGGAAGATAACAGAGAGGGAGAATGTTTACTTTACTAGAAACATAATAGACATGAGCTTGGTGAGGACAAAGTACATTTTTGTGAGAAGTGAGATAATTTTGTCTCTTCAAAAATCTGTGTTTAAATTCTGGAAAATTTATATATAAATTTTCGCAAGAAGCCCTTAGTCTTAAGGCAGCCCAGCACTTTGTGGGTCTAATGGACATCTGCTGCCTCTGGGGAAATGAGATAGGCTCCCTAGTATAGGGTACCTGTAGAATATATAGGGATATCTGCTGTGGCTTACTATGACAGGTAATAATTAAGGAGGCTATTGAATATACATTATTACTTCACTGTATATACTGCTGATTAATGAAGTAAAACACTTTCAGCTTCCTGTTTTGAGGAAGAATAAATTCAATATTCAACAAAATTGTTCTCTATTTTAATAATGCTCTGGCATTAGCAGTTACCAGTTTTTCCTTCTTCAGCAATATGTTCAGGGAATCCATTGTTTACTAGGGTGTATCAGAAAACATAAATACGGGATGACTTTTTTAGTCTGTAAGAATATAAATTGTTTGCATTTTTGAGCTATTTTGCCATTTTATTGATCTAGGTGACCACAAGGTAGAGTGTTACAGACCTCCAGTGTGCATGGAAAACATCTAAAGAACATCCAGCTACACTAGCTAATCCTAGAAATTTCTCTAATCTAGTCTCAGGTTGAAAACTTGTATCTTATTTTAGGGTGCAGAAGTCAAACAATGCTCTGGGTTGTACTAGAGATGTCATTTCTCTGACAAGAAAGGTAACTTGAGGTCATGAGAGGCTGGCATAGTTTTCTGAGAGCAGTTAATCCCAATTTTGTCAAGTAATTTACACAGAGGTAAAATACACTTCACTATTGAGCTAAACTTTTCTGTGTGTTGCGTGTAGTCATGGTGCTCAGTAGAAGGTGCAGGATTTCAGTAATATGTGATGGTGTTCTGCTCTAATTTTTTGATGTTTTGGGTATAGGGCAGTCACACATATTTAAATACTTTGTACATTGTTATGTTTTCTAAAATGCATATATTTCTTAAATTGGTCAAATGATGTTTCTGTGAACATTGCAATATATGATGATTTATGTGATCTGCTCAGCTATACAAAAGAAAAAATTCATAAATGTACGTTTCATAAATATCCTCAGGTAATTTTAACTGAGGTATTAAAAATAATTCCTGAGTCAAAAATGCTCATCTGTCCATGTGTCTATGTGTCGAGATTATTTCTGGAACATAGTGAAATTTGAAAAACAACTTGCCCAAATCTGATGGAGAAGGAAATGTCTGCCTTAGCAGGCATGCTAACATTTGGGAATGCTGAGAACATGTGGTAGACTATGTGGAAAAATGAGAATGATCTGACTGTTTTGTCTCGGGGAGTTTTATTTTTGCCCTGTTTGTCTCTTAGTGCATTTTTGCTCCTGTCACTTTTTAAATGCGTATTCCTCATATATAAAATATTAGAAATTGAAGTCTTCTCTGTCACCACTGTTGTAACTCTGGACTAACTCTGTTGACAACAGTAGCAGTATTCAAAACAAAGAGAATTTATCCCTCTGGTATTAATCTCAAATCAAAACATCTCCTGTGGACAATTATGATTTATTGTTATCAGCTGCATTTAACGTTTTTACTTAAATGCAAAATATTTTTATAATTATGTATATAAAATAATCAGTGTTTAAGTACACCATTTATTTGAAAATCAGCTCAAAATTTTGTGATTTTGCATTAATTTCTGGGTTTGTATATTTAGCATATATTTCCAATCTCCTCGTTTGATTTTATTTAAGATGCAAAGAAGAATGTAAAGCTTTTTAATGCACCAAATCTGTTTTCTCTTTGCAGTTGTTTCACATTTAATTACAGCTGTCTTTGATAATAAATTGTATGCCAGAGTTTGTAATATTTTTTATAAAGCGAAGTCCTTTGGTGAGTTGGTTACTGAAACAATAAGCATTTGTGACAGGTTGTTTGCTGAATACTTCCTCTGTGCATATGGCAGATCATAGTTCAGTTGTTAGCAGATTATCCATTGTGCCTTGATGTTAAAAGAGGATACTTTTCAGCCTGTGTTTAAAGCTGTTCTGCACTGTCCTGTGTTATGTTGAGTGGGATCTAAGTTAGGGGAAGTTCACATATAGTAAGAGGGGAAAAAAAAAAAATGAACACAGCAAATAGCTTATAATGATTTTAGCTTTCTGCTCATGATCACTGATAGTATTTATTGTGAATTTTCCCACTGAATTTAAAACTGCTTTGAAACAGTCAGCTCTATAATAGAACATAATTAAATACTCTTTGAATTTATAGCCAAAAAGCCCTCTTTAAAGACATGTGGAACCATTATTACTTAGGGGCCAGCATTTTAGTCCCATATTTTTAGAACTGGAGTAGTCAGAAAAGTGTGAGGGGGTTTTAGATATCAGTATTTTGAACATCAATTTTAGAACATAAGGAAATTTCACCCAATTAGAAGAGGAAAGTCAGAAATAGCTGTTTTCAAGATTGTGAGCAAGAGGAACCTGTAATGAGGGGATAATCTGTAGATTTCCTCACTTGTAATGTGCCAAGAAATAGAGAGCAAAGAATATAGTGGATTTTTTTTCTGTGAAAAAAATATATTCTGCTGTTGGTGATGCACATTTTAGACTTCTAATATTTTGAAGGCTTGTTAAGATCTTCAATTTTCAATAAATTGAAAATAAATTGACCCCTCGTGTTGTTTTGGGGAGGGGAAGAGTGTTTGGGGGGAAAAAAAGAAGGAAGAGTGAAAGATTAAAAATATTTTATTTGAAAAGATGGATGTGAGGAGGTACGTTTTAGATCATCTTATTTCCTTTTTAATGCAAATCTGATTCTTTGATTATTCACTTTTATTATTAATTTATTTATCCTTATACAAAAGTTAGAAATTATTGCATATTGGGTATGTAGGCATTTTTATAATGCAATAATAGTAGTGCAACTATTGCACTCATTTCATCTATTGGTGAAAAAGGATTTCAGGAAAAATAATTTTGAATAGAATTAATTAAGGAATTCTTAAAGTGCTAAGCTTAATGCAACTGCAGTTCTTTAAAGCAGAAAAACAAGAGAGAAAACAAATAATGCCCCTTAAGCAGATGCTTATTCATGTAGGATAACTACTCTTTGATTTTGGAGAGGTGGTGTGACTTGCGGTTGGAAACCTTGATTTATTGTGTCGTTATTTATATCTGCAATAAATGAGGAATAAGCATAAAACATGAAAAGGAAAATTAGGTATTATGCTAGTTCTCTTTTTGTATTTTATTTACATGAAATATGCATTTTTTTAATGGTGTGTTGCTGTGCCTTTTGTTGACCATATCTGTACGCCAGGTCTGTCTGCTTGTTTCCATTGGCTTGTCATGTTCACTAATTAGGGAACTGCTGCATGATTCACCTTGTTAATTAGAGGGACTTGCACACAAAGGCCCTTCGGGCAGTGCGAAAGAAGAGCCTAGCACTAGTGCCCTGAGAAAGCTACAGCCTGTGAAGTAATTCTTCTCATCTACCTTCTATTTTTTATTTAAAATGAATAAATCATTGAGATTTTCCTTGTGGAGTGAGAATGCAAGAATTCACATCTTTGTAAGATGTAAATTATATGTGATCAATAGAAGGGGATGACTACTGTATTGTACTTACAAGATTCCCTAATTTACTACTTGTCAGTGTATGAAAAATTGCTTGAAATATTTTGTCCTCACACTGTGGTATGTTGTTCCCTTGATCTGCAGAAGAAACGAGTGGTAGTGGTTTTGCTATAGTTAAATCTAAAATAGGAAAGATGTAGATTATTTAAATTTCAAGCTTGTTTTGCATCCCCAGTGGAACTTCCATTTTGCAAGTGAACCCCCAGTACTACCTACCCCCACAACTTTTAAGGGGGAGAAGAAGGTGGGCGTCTGGCTATTTTTGTTCCCGATACTGCTCTGCCTCAAATCTCACTTTTGAAGAGAGTAGCATACTTGCTATATTGTGTATTCTTAGTTGAATATAGTTTCAGAATAGATTAAAATTGTTTTTGTCATGTCACTTAGACTTGATCAAACCACAATCCAGACTGCAAAAAAGGATATTGCGTTAAAAGTGCACAACCAGTCTCTACACTGCACATTTCCCATCTGTTTATGACACTTCAGAAATTAACTTCAATGCCATTTGCTCTAACTATTTGATTAAAATTACTTATTACAGCCAAATGATTTTTAGTAGATTGCTACATTTGCCTCATTTCCTCAAATGAGCCTGGCAGTTTCAAGATGCAGATTTCCCATAAGAATGCTAGAGGACTGGTATCAAAATCTGGGCATTTTCTTTTGGAATTATCTAGTTACTAAAGCCTCTTAGCAGAATTTCTGATTAACTAGTATTTTAAATGCACTTAAAATTTCTGCTATTCAGAAATTTTGTGGTAATGGCATATAGGCAGAAAAATTTTGCCAAAAAATAGTAATATTTATTTTGAAAAAAATGGGGAAAATGTTTCAGGCTGACTTGAAATTTTATGATATGACATACTGTTGTTCTTCATTACACAAAGCTGAGATCTTCCTACATACTTCAGTCTTCCATTGACTCCGATGATATACTAACCAAAAACATACTTTCCCCATGTTTTTGGTACAGTTCTGGTGTATCAGTGTATGCCAGAGATGGAATAGAAAGAAAAGTAACAAAAGGCCATGCTGTGCTATTGAAACTGGTGATGCATGAAGAACATCGCATCAATAAAATTCTTGGTTCAAGTCTCATAGTACTCGTGCAAAGTTGTGTCCATGGAAAGTTTTCACTATCTAAGTAGCTGTTTTATTACTCTGACACAATGAAATATTCTTTAAAGGATGTTTTTAAAATTGTTTATTTCAGGGATACTTCACCATCTGAAAAATAAAGCAGTGGATTCATGTTCTAGTACGAGCTTTAACACTGTTACAGTGGGCAGCATAGCCTCTGGGAGTTACTGCATGCATTCCAGCTGCAAGCGTGGGGAGCTAATAGAAAGCTTGGTTGTGAGGTTCATCTGACCCTCATAATTTCCAGTGCATGATTTATTTTTTTTTTAAATAGTCTATTTCCTCTCTTCTCTTAGTTGAGTTAGCTCCTGTTATTCCAGTGTTTTTGTCAGACCTCCCTAACTAAAGCTGCTCTTTGTAATTCTAGTCCATAACTCTAGACATAACCATCATTCGTACAGGTTTTCGCTGAATTTTATATTCCCTAATCTTCATTAAAGCATCAGTTTCAGAGCCCTCATATTGTGTCTCACTTCAAGGAGAAAGGAGAACATCCTAGAAATCTTGGAAGGTTAGTAAAACCCCCACTTAGATTAACAAAGAGCCTGGGAAAACTAGTCTTTTTCACCAGTGTCCCAAGAGTGAGCATATTCCTCTGTCCTGTGCACGTGAATTCAGGAGCCTTTGAGTAAGGCATCAAGCTTTTTGACTGGTATTCTTACTAGTCATATTTATACTGTATGAGTATGTCTCACTTCCACTGAAGAACAGGTTGTGAAGATTTGTAATTGTCCATTGTTGCATTGCTCCATAATAAAATTAAGACTGATAACAAAAAATAAACTAACAGATCTTAGGGAAATTTTTTCATAACTTTTTTAGATCTTACTCCAAGTAACTTACTGGCATCTCAAAAAGTTGCCAGCCCTAGTAGTGCTGATCCTGGCAGTTGTCTGTGCCTCAGACCCTTTGCTCAAACGACTCGGCACATCTACCAAACTTCTACTGAACTTTTGCCTCAGCAAATCTACCGAACACCATTATGGGATCTAACGAGTTAGGGATGTGGCCAGCTTAGTATAGGAGAGTCTGGGACTGGAGCTACTGGAGATAAGTTGTTTGAGGAATAATATAACCAAAACAAGACAAAATGCACTGGAGCTCCAGTAACAGATTTTAAGGAATGAAGAAATGTAATAATTAAGGTAACTGGAAAGTCAAAAACCCCCGTTGTTGTAGAACTTTCAGAGGAATTTGGGGGATATCGTTCTAAATAAATAAATAAATAAAAATATTATACCTTGTATTGCTATAGATGGGAATATGTAGCTTAAGAGATGGTTGGACAGTTGCAGAAATAAATGGTTTTAAGTTAAACTAAAATAGTGCATTGTATCTGAAGAATCAAAAAGGCAACAAACCAAGAATATACAGAAATAACAAAAAGAAGTTCATAGGTACCCATAAAAAGCATTAGTTGATTAAAGGGACTAGTGGGATAAGAACTTCAAATTATTTGGGGAATAAAATAGTACTAGAGACAAAGTATACTGAAAAATTACAGGGCTTTTAAAAATCACTCTCAAAATTCTTAGTGCCTTTGACTTTTAATTGTAAGCTATGAGTAAGCTTTTTAGGAGACTTCCAAGAAAATTAAACCTAGGAGTATGAATATATATATATGAATCAGTTCAGACAGTATGTGGTCTTGAGTAGTAAGGAGATAAAATTGTAGTTTTAGTGATAATTATTTTTAAAATCACATTTAACTAGGTAATGTACATGACTGGAGAAAGTTACACTTAAGGCTTTTTTTTCAGGGAAAAATAAAAATGAAAGGCAGGATGCACCTGGCATTTTCTGTATCAGAAGTTTGACATACATTGTGTTGAAAGGAATAAGGGAAATGTTAATGGAAAATTTGAGTAAATTTCTAAAACATAATGAAATTAGATGTAATAAACACAAATGTCTTCTGTAGGAAAGACACTTAGTCAAAAGTACCCCAGTTAAGGTTCCAGGACTGTATTCAGATGCTCGTTATTTTGAGAAATATTCATCTTGGGGGCTGAAATGTTCCCGGCTTAGTCTTTGCCCAGGGTGATTTATTTCAAACACTATGCCATAATTGTTGACTGTTGTTAAAAGTGTGTGGGAAAGGAGGAAAAAAAAAAAAAAAGAAAAAAGAAAAACCCAACACACATCCCTTTTTCAGTAAAGTAAAATCTTGATCTGTTTCAAATATATGTGCAGCCACTGCAAGTGATAACTGGAGCTTTTACTGAGTTGCGGGAGAACACTTGCGGAGAAGTAGCATCCAGCTTTATACTGAAGGAAATTAGGTATAATTGGGCAGAGCTGTGGATGTTTTACAATTCACAGAATGTGTTCAGTGTATGATTTGCTATTACACATGTAAAACTGCTCTGGCATTGCATTATTGCAGTGACACTTCTAAACTTTAGCTACTTTGGAGCAGTTTCTCATGAGCCCGCATGCTATTGCTGTGGGAGTTCTGCTGACCTTTAGAGACTTCGGTAATACAAAAAAGAGGCAGGAGCATAGCATGGGCATTCTGAAGACATTATCTGTTTTTCAAGACGCTCTCTGAAGTTCACTGATGTACTGATCCTTCTTGATCATTGTCCTGGACTTGTTGCGGTTACTGCCAGCATTTTTAATGAGTTTCATTTTTTTAATTGCACCTTCTATTGTGGACATCTTAGGACATGTGTAATGTTTCCACATTTCAGGCTCTCCTCAGAAAAGAAGATGTTTTTCCACAGGGTGTAATCACTGTCTGAGACTGATAGATACATGTTGCAGAACCATCAATTAAGACAAGCTTTGCACAGCATATGACCCTGTTATCAGGAATTAAACCATCCGTCGCAAACAGAATTAGGAGGGATCTCCACTGATGCCTATTGGCTAGAAATCAATGTTTAAATCATTGTTTATATGATCTTGCTTTCATCAAACATTTCTGCCATTTAGCGTTCTCGGTTGCCAATTTCCTGTTCGGTGTTCATTCCTGGCTGTCTTCATTCTTGATTGCAGTTTACTCTCTGTCAATATTGATAGTTTCTGTAGTGCTGTTAGCCTCTTCTCTTTTCTTCTTAGGTGGTATTTCTGAACTGTGTTGGGAATTGCAAGTAGCCAAAATCTAGGTCTTTGTGGGCTGAGTTCCTGTGACTACAGAAACTTACTCTCACAACTCAGCTTCTATTCCTTTATCAAATCCTATATTGACAGTATTTAAACATACTTGACTACTTCCTCAAGCTCTTTATTATTCTTTGTCTTCACAATCATCTCTGTATCTCTCTGTCACCGGGTTATTTTCCTTCCAGGCCAAACCCATCCAATTTCTGCCTGTAGGTAGAGAAACGCTTCCTTGAGCTTTCTCTCTCATGTGTTGCCACTCCCTCTTCTCCCTCCTATTTTAGAAGATATTTATATGTAGACTTGAATTGTTAAGCGTTCCAGTCATCTTTACTTTCTGATCATACTGAAGGAAATTTCTCTTAGTGCAGCTTAGCAGCTACAGCTCAGGCCCATATTTCATCTACATCTCTGCTTTAAAAAAAACTAATTTCAGTTTGCTTAGGTTTTGCCCTCCATTTGGACCACATTTCGCCTTCTTTCCAAGATTCCTTTTGCTTATGGTTTTGAACAACTCCTGTCCTTCTGATGAGTACTGCAGTGCCTAATTTGTTGTTTGACATTGCATTTTCCTGTGGATTTAGGTGAGCAAGCGAGATGCACTGGGATGTTTGCATAGCTTATGTTAACAGACTTTTGTGCTCACTGAAGAGGAAGAATCCTCTCTTGACAGTCCAGGTTACAGCCACTGATAGGCCATTTAGTTTTATGCGTTGGAGAAGGTGTTTGACTTGAGATCTGTAGGTGTTCACACCAAGTATTCAGCATTTGTTTTACAGTTGTCTTTCCAGACCAAATTCATACCTTCAAGAAATCTTGAATTTATTCCTTTAGCCATCACTTCCTTGAATTTATTCTTGGTTTAGTTGATCTTGTAAAAATGTGGAAAACAGTCTTCACTCTTCTCTGTGGTTATTGTACTACTAGTTAGAGTAATGGATGGGGGATTTAGTTCTTAGAGAAATCTTGAAAATGAAACCATATTCATTTGTGAAACAAGTGGTTTTTTCCATTTGTGTGGACTGCCACAACTACTGGTGGAAGAAGAAATCCAAGAAGAAAAAAAAATCACTGAACATGTATTCACACCATATATTTATTTGTTAGTATCAGTGACTGTTCTCACAATGACTTGTAGTTAGAAAAGGCTTGAAGTGGAAAAGACTTAGAGTAAATGCTTAGTTTCTGTTGCATAATTATTTACAAAGCATGCCATGAGTAAGTGCATTCTTGGTTTTTGGAAGTTATTAAATCTAGATTTTAAGATCTAATGTTGATACTTCAGATAGACATATGGCTGTCTTCCTTGTGGCATATGGCTCATGGCACTTCTTTCTGAAATACCTAAATGTATCATAACAAATAATGATCTAAGGAAAACTAGAATTTTAGAACCTCTGTTGTTAGCTTTACTTTATTAAAGTAGTAGTGTTCTTTCAGTAATTTTAATGTTATGCCACCATCACAAAGAAGAAAATTTCATTACGTGAAATAATATTTGTGCTTAATTCTTACACTGTACTTTTCATCAAAGGGATCTCTATGTTAAAGTTGTCATTAAGTAATTAAATACCTCTCAGTGATAAAATGGCATGCTAAAAATAAATTGGGATCAGATAAGGAGCAAGGAACAGCATCTCATTTATATGCTTTTTTCTTGTATAATATATAGGAATATTTGTGGGTTAGATAAATATTTTGACTTTCAAAAAAGTTAATTGTTATTGATTAGGGTGATTAAAAATGAAATTTTAATATGCTGTTGATAAATATATCCCTATTAATATTGCTGAAGGCAACTTAAAGAATGATATTGCATCAGCAGTCCAGGATGAAAATGAGAATGTGAATGAATGCAGCTATCAAATGGTTGCATCTTCGTGGTTGATGCAGTGAGTTAGATTAATTTCTGCTAAATCATGTTAATTAACAGGAAATTTATTTATTAGGATGTATAGATATTAACAGGTGCTTCATTTGTTTAAATGTCCAGAAATTAACTGGCTTAATTAGAAGATAAGCTATTCTGTAATAACAGGCTGCTTTGTTACTTTAAAATATAATTGATCAGGTAAAGTCAGAAGCTTATGTAGCTTTAGTTTCACAGGTACTTTTAAGAGTAATTTCAGAACATTTCTTTCATGTTATTCTTAGCGCTGAGAATTCAGAGGGTGATTCCTTTGGAACTATATATGCAAAACTGGTTACAAAGTCATTTCCACTTGTAGAGAATACAGTTTCAGAGTATTCTGGGGAGAAGAGTCTCCTGTGGTCAGGGTTGTGCATTTGGCGTCTGATGGTACAAGAAGTATGTCTTAAAAGTAATCGCTAACACTAAAGCAGAGTAATTAAATCTGTGTTGATTACACAACTCCCACAAAGCTGTGTGGCTGTTCCTAAGCTTCTTGCAAGATCAGGTTTATGATTATTAAAAATAGCTCATATCTCCATGGCATTAATTTTGAAAAGCTCTCGTTGAATCAAATGTTAGCAGACATGTTGCATGTGTAAATATCTTTATGAAAGATATAGTGTCCCCTTCTTTTGAAATGAAGCCAAGATACTGCCTTTTTTTTTTTTTTTCCTAAACAAAGATTACAGTTGGGGATAACATTTTTGATGAAGAGTCAGATGATAAGTAATAAAGACACTGGTACAGATAATCTGATGTAGGGTATGAAAAAACAAAAGTATGTGATTTGGAGATGGAAAGAAGAGAATGTTGGAATGGGGATATGAAGAAGCCAGCAGTGGTGGTTGGTCTGCTTCAGGATGTTAAATAACATCTAGGAATCTTGTTAAGTGTCTTGCTAGTAAGTATCCATAAACTACAAAGGAGTTTTATTATAAGCAAATTGATAGTTAATAGTGAGTGTGCAAAGATGTTCCCTTAAGCCAGCTGGAGTACGCTAACCACTGCAAGATAAAGGACTCTGTTGGTAATCTGTATCAGGATCATAGTTCTTCTGATTGTTTTTAAATGTAATTTTATGATCCTCTGCCTTTGGATGAGCTTTGGAAAAAAAAATCACCAGTAATAATTAATTTTTAAAAGAATTATGAGAGTTTGTATAATACAGTATCTGTCAAGTATTTCAGCACTTCAGCCCTTATTTTATAAAACATCAGGATACTGTGATCTTACTGCTGATGCATCTGTGTTTGATGTATTTGATGTTTTTTGACCAACATTCATCAAGGTTTACATAAGAAGGTTGTTCTTCTCTAGTGTAGCATACCAAGGTGTGTACTGTAAAACCAATATCAAAAACTGTATTGTGTTTTTGTCGGGAGTTTTTGTACCTGGCAGCATATTCCTTATTTGTATTAAAGTAGTGTCTATTAGTCCCACTGGGGCTGGATTATAAGTAAGGCACGGACTGGAGGAGGATCCACATCTGGAGAGTTTACAGCCTAAATAGACAGACTATGCGAAGCAGAGTGAGAGGCACAGGGAAGTGAAAGGAAAGGTCTTGCTGGTGTTCACCCAGTGTCAGTAGGACAGAGCCCAGCTCCTTTGGCTTCATCTGCTGAGCCAGGTTTCCTGTCATGTGCTAAATTAGAGGTTGTCGAAAATCTTGTGCATTTGTTTGGACAGTCAGTGCTAGGCTAACATATTTGTCAAAAATTAGCCTGTGATATCAAGAACTATTTTGCCTTTCTCACTGAATAAAAAAGAAAGGGCAAAGAACCTGAGGAATAAATGAGTGCGAACCCTTCTGTAGACTCTTGAAGCTATTCCATACTTTCTTGGTAAAACAGCACCAGACACTTTGCAGTTTTGAAGTGAGGGCAGGATTTGTCCCACTGTGGATTACTCCAGTGCAAAATTTCTTATTCTGTGAAGCCACCCACTTTACAACTTTGTCTGAGATCACTCTAAGCCAGTTGGCCCTTGCTTAAATATTCATCAGACTTCTGATAATTGTGATAACCCTTATAGGCTGGCAAGCATGGCAAATTAGCAAAGAGATGATTGATCTTTTTTTATACGCAGTTTTATCTTCAACCTTTCCTAGATATATGTTATACTATAGTAATAATTTCTTCTCTAAGGTATTTGCCAGTATCTGGATTTGCACATCTATTTACAGTTGCCTTGAAGCCTCATAATTACAATACAGCTGAAATGTCCATTTTCTTTCCCTGACTACAAATAGGGATCAATCGAATTTTAAATGACTGCTTACGGGCTAGCTTCCGATCATGACCTTTGTAAATGATTAGAGCTCACCACTGTTGCTATCTACCTTGAAAGGGTAAGCGGGCAGGTCTGTCTAACTGGCATTTAATCTGGAAGAGAGCCAAAGATATTTGAGCTAAAAACCTAATATGAGTTGGCAAAGAGAAGTATGTATAGACCTTTGCACTATTATTTAGATATTTTTCCACATTTCTTTTTTGTATTGAGGAAATTCTTTTAGCCTGTTGATGAGACGTGGATTTGTAGATAATGTTATGTTGAAGTTATGATAATCGCTGAAGTTGCGAAATACATAGCATAAAAATGTTAAAAATGGGCTTTCAAACTAAATGTACCGAATCTGCTTTTTCTGACATACGTGGAAATGCGTTGCATTGCTAAATGAATAAACCTGAAAAATGCACTAAATAGCGTGCATTAAGCAGACCTGCTTTTTGTAGGCAGAAGTGAATGGAGAAAAGATACCATACATTGGTACTTTTTTGTTTAACCCTCCTTTCCTTTTAACATTGGCCAAGATAGTTCAGGCCCCACTTGTATATGCAGCTCACACGTAAGTAATGGCTGAGACACTTCTATCTACACTTGTCAGTTGAGTTTTATTTTAATGAAGAATTCTGCATCATGCAATGTTTTTATTACCACTACCGAATTTCTTGAGGGTAGTGGTCTGTGCATTTCTGTTGAAGTGGGAACTAGTATGACATCGATAGGATTAGAGAACAAATACCTCCCCTGGATTTATGGAAGGATTTTACGATCCCAAAGTTTTGAAATTAATAAGAATGATTACTAAGAGCTATGAATGCTTTTATCTGATTAAAATAATATGCTGCATTACCTGATCAATTATTCTTGTCTAGTATTGATAGTTGGAATATTTATTGAAGTACTATTGTTCATGGGAATACATCTTCTATCATTTAATCTCTAAAAGGATTGTACAGTTTATAATGAATATGCAGTCTTACCTCTTCATCATGTGGTGGCCAGAGTATTTTGTCTTACTTTCTGTAGCATGGTACATTGTTACATAATGCAGCTGGCAGGTTGCTTTCTTATCCTCAGACCAGTCAAATGTGTTGGTTACCTAAATCATAATCCCCGAAGGAAGTTATAAATTCAGTTTGTAGGGTTTTTGTGTCAGCATTAACTTCTGCTAACATTTACATAGAAGTGTTTTATTAATTTATATATGGGGTTTTTTTTAAGCAAATATCAAATATATTTGAATTTCAAAGTAAATCTGAGATGAAAGAAAATGTTTATTTTTTGAGTATTTGAATTGGTATTTACACTCTTCATGTCAATCTTAAACTGGAGATGTGTACTTAGTACTTAACTGGCAAAGGCAATCTTCAAGGATAAGGATGGAGTTTTCAAAAACAGTTGAGTTATTTGGAAGCAGAAATCTGTGGAAAGTCAGGAGAACTTCTGTATCTTCATTATTACTCTACTGCAAGGCTGCATGCTTGAGTTGCTAAAATGGTATTTCTAGGAACAGCAAAGTACTGTTAGGGATTGCTCATGTGTGACTTCCACCTCATGCTTGCAGGTCTGAGAATAACTCTTTGAAATGACAACAGAATAAAAACTGAACAGGGTTTCTCTCTCTGACAGATGCAGCAACAAGAACTTGCACAAATGAGGCAGAGGGATGCCAATCTAACTGCACTGGCAGCTATCGGTCCCCGGAAGAAACGGAAGCTTGATTCTCCTGGACTGCTTACCATAGGAGGAGAGGTATATGTCTATATACAATAAGATAAGTTATTATTTCAAAACCTGGTAGGAATAACTAGAGATGCTACATGCCAGTATTCTCAGTGAACTGTGTAACTTGGAAAAGGTGATGCAAGTTAGAAGGACTGTGAGTCCAGTTTATCTTGCCACAGTTAAAATGACATCTGCTCTTAGCTGTATTTTCAAGTGCTAAATTTCAACAGATAATGAAATAATATTTTTTTAAAATAAGTTAAATGTGAAGTGTAAGTCTCTCCCTTAAACTGTTCACTGCCTTTATACTGTTTTTCTCCTCCACATAATCCAAAGGTAAACAGAAAAAAGAACAGGGCGTGGAGAACTACCCACAAAAACATAGCTGTAGTCTTGCCTCCAGTTCGGACCGAGAGCTTGTAGTAATACCGGTAGCGTGCTTTTGTGACAAATATGTGTCAAAATATTTTACAGAATGGCTGATTGACCCCCACAGCTGCAAAGATAAGTTTGTAGTGATAAATTTTATGTAATTTGAATAAGAATACCGTGCTCTAGAAGTAGAATCAGACTTGTTACATGATTCTCCTGTTCTCTTAGAAGGAGAGGTAACTATAGTACACAATGGAATGCAAAATCGTCAAAAGCGTGATCATATTAACTGATGTGGGGAACTAGGGTAACACGTTTGTATTACCTTGGATAACTCTAAGAGTCCTGAGTTGTTCAGTACAGGTACGGTTGGGCTGCTTTTGTTCCTGTTAAATATGCCTACACAATAGGAGTCAAAGTAATTCTCCCTATTATATGTCTGTTCTGAGGAAAATGCAAACATTTTGTTTTGAATAACTGACTAACAGTTTTGGCTCAGACATTTGACTGTCTAAATGCCAGGCATTTCCAAAGGCCTTTTTGTTTCCCATTTTGGATAGCTTTTATCTGAGTTCTCTTTCTTTTCATGTGCTAAGATTAGTGCTAAGGAATTAGCTGAGCTAGGAATAGAAGTGGACCTTGTTTATTTTCTGAAGTTGACTGATGACTTCAGATATTTATATAGGAAGTGCTCCTGTTTTCTGGTCAAATTAGTTTCAGACTGAGGGAGCTTCCTGAGTTTGGTGTTGTCCTGTTGCATTCCCTTACCTTCAGTCTCCCTCATTGTCTTACGTTCTGTAAAGAATTCTGTTCTCTATACACACCTGTAAGAAATTCTGCAGCAACAGGCCAAAAGAAGCTTTCATTAGAAGCTCAACAACTGGATAGTGATAGCTTTGGCTTTCATACAAGATTAATTTAAACATAATTTGAACCTTCTAAGAGTACATGCATCCCTTCAGATTTTAACAGATGTATGTTCCCTGCTTGTCTTCCCGTGACAAACGGAATATTTTCTCCTAAGTACCAGAGTTTAATTTTTATTGACTATTGCCCCTTTTTAAAAAAAGGATCCTTTTTTAAACTTTTATAGTTGAATGAACCAAAATGAGGTCACCTTCGGTGAAACATTTTATTGAGCGCTGTATATCTGTATGGGTTATGGTGAACAGGTTCCCTCTCTCTCCAGAAGCTCCTTACTCTCCTGGTACAGTGCTTCAAGGAAAGATAAAGGCCTGTAACAAACTCCGAAGGCTTCTGGAGATTTTTGCTTCCTTTTGTTGCTCCCCTAGCCCAGATTTTGCTGAACTTCTGTGTTACTCAATTTACAAATAATCCTTGAAGTTTTTGCCGATACATGGATTTTCTTGAGTCATTAATTGTGTGGTTCTTCTGCCAGTTCAAACTGAATTACTCCCATCCCTCTCCTTGTGGCTTCTAGCCACTCACATTAATGCCTGCCTGCAAGCTGATTTCAAGGACTTGGGTTCTGTATCTGGATTATTCAATGTCTTTTCTGGGGATAGGATCTAAAGTGCTGTAGAAACTTGTCTCATGCAGGTTGGCTGCTAGAAACTCCATCGTTCTGTTATTTTTCTGAGCTACTTATTAGGGCTGCTATGAATGTAGGACAATGAGGGCTCCTCAGAAATGTTTCACTCTAAAAAAGGGTACTGGAAATTTGTTTGTCTAAGACTATCTGATTTCTCTTTGGTTTTCTGGAGGTTATAAACATAGAAAACTAATAAGACTATGTCCTCTCTTACAGACATCCCTTAGCCCAGTTTCACCTTCAGATGTCTGACTTCCACTGTGGTCTATGACCCTCTGATTTCTCTGAGCAATTTTTAAGCTTCTTAAATCCTTGTTACTGATAATCTCTGTTTGCAAGGTCTGCCTTGGCAAGAGCTCTCTTGGCCTGCCCTTTTTTTGTCAAAACATCCAGTTTTTGTCATTAAAGTTGCTGTTCCACATTAATATTTTTTTTACCTGTATGTCTGCTTCTGTTGCAGCTAGGACACTGCACATTTGCTGATCCAAAGAGATATCAGTTACAGATCATCCACCCCTGCATGTTATGTTTTTTCCTCTTCTGAGCTAATTCTTGTTTGATATTTTACTTAGCTGCATTGGTTGTTTTTTTCAAGGATAAGTGTTGGATTTCAGACCAACTTCTTGGTTCAACAGAAATACTAGCTCACAATTTCTCTTTAGAAATTGGATCTTTTTAATAATACCCTTTTGATCTGAGCAGGAGGTCAATTTAGGAAGTAGTGATGGAGAAGTAGTTGATGGAAAAGCTTAGTGTTTCTGTGACAAGTACTGTTTGTTGTATACAGAGAAACAGCTCTTATACAGCCTTTATAAATGTGAAAAAACTTGGGCTCATAATTGCAAATATTTTTCCACCAGCACTTTGTTCAAGAGTGTTTTCTTTAAACTTGTTTTCTGTCTCACATTTCCAGGACTCATTTTGGACTTCTTTGCTTCTTTTCAGGCCATAGCTAAATAGAGTTTTCTTCGGATGGCAGGATTACCTTAAATTAACAAGGCCAGGCCCATAATTTGGGTCTTCCGTACTAGTATGACTGGGTTTTTGATTACTTCTACTTGGGGAGTTGGAAAATTAGCAGTTTTGGAGTGAGGTTATTTTTACATCATATATGTTCTTTGATTCACTTCTCCACGCAGGCATATGAAAAATTCCTTTCCAAAAAATGGGGAAAAAAGATTTTATAGAAAAATGGATGAGCAGGGGCTAGACGCTTCAAATAACGCTACCACCAATGTGTAACTAGTTTCAGACTGTGTAATCACAGTCGCCTGAGCTAATCTGACTGTGATCTCTATCCCAGTCCCTAGTAATGTGCATTCCTGCCGCTTCCCTTTCATTGGCTCTGGCTCTTGTTGTACCCTGTGCTAACCCGTTTCCATTTGATAAATTGGCAGAAAACTAACCTAACAACAATAAAAAGTGAATAGTTTCTGCTTAGCTTGCTGAAGTAGTTTGGCCTAGAGCCCAGTGAGCACTGGGAAAGGAACTTAGAACAAGGCAGAGACAGCAAACTTGAGATCACCTGCTCTTCATTCACTTTCTTTTTAGTACCTTTCTTGTCTTCTTGTATTTTAGATAATCTGCTGGAAACACAGCTTCCTCTGCAGCAGCCAACAGCTCATCAGTAATTCAGCCTGCTTATTATTATAATGCGGTTTAGATCAAGAGTGAAAGAGAAAGGGTAAAAAGAAATGAGATACCTTTGGAAGAATTCAGCTTCTCTGCCTTGCAGACTTGAAAATATTGCATTTGCAGAATTTGATAGTTTTTAAAATTTATTTAATGATGCTAGACAAAATTATTGGAATATATCTTTAAATGTTACTGCTTTGTCAAATTTAATGCATGATTATCAAGTTAAGCATCTAACAATCCTGTACCATGTTATGCATTTAGCAGCAATACTGCCTAATTCTTATTTGCTGTGTGGGTCCTGTTAATGCTTGTGTTGGTACACAGCAGTGCACGGCAAAGGTAGGGCACTAAATGACATAGGAGAGGGAAGACAACAACCACTTCAGCTCTTTAGTCAGTATCTTTAGTTATGTCAGATTAAAAATAATAAATTTGAAGTTGCTTTTGTTTACCTTACAGATTTTGAATCTATTCAGTTGACTTTTTCAGTCTTTTTTTTTTCTTGAATTGTAAGGGTCTTAAGAATTAGGATTAAAAATTGGTTTTATGAATATTTTCATGTAATTGTAAGAGTTAAAGCTTTAAGAAAAGCATTAATCATCCCAACACTAGGTTTACAAGTTAAATATTTGAGTAGTGCTAAGGTGGCATGAATGCAAAATTGGCATATTTCAGAATCCATTGTTTTTGACTAAGGAATTAAAGTGTAGAGGTTAAATGCAAGTATTTTTCCATATTGAATAATAATAATAAAAAAATCATCTGGATTTTCATCAAGACCTATGGCTAGTATCTCAAAATACATAAATATAGAGTATATGTTTGAAATATCTGAGGGTATAGTTTGTTTAAATATCAAGTGAAAGCCCTCTCCTGGTACTTGCTGGCACAGATGTTTTTTGAATACTGAGCTTCCAAAGGCAGCTTCAGGGCTAGTTCAGTGAATCACCGCTTATTGAAGACAGTCATTTTAGGGATAAGAAAAAACCCTCTTTTTCACATAGTGGAAGAGCAGTCATCTTAAGAATATTCAGCAAACTATCCCAAACACTGTATTCCAAAACTTGCAAGACCATATGTTGGGCCAGCAGTCAAGGGAGATCTGATTACTTTGTGTCTTTTCTCATCCAGTATATTACAACCATTATATTAATCAAGAAAGATAATGTCGTTGAAGACCTGGAAAATCCAAAACCAACTACAGTGATGTTTTGTGTAGAGAAAAGCTAATTACTAAAGTAATAGTGAAATGTATTTTGGGTACAACGCACCACATTTTTTAAATTAAATTCAACTTTCAGATGGTATAATTTGAGCATTTTAAAGCTGTTTCGATGTTAAGGTTTTGTATAAAGCGCGATTAAGATTCTGGTTTGAGACTTGGAAATCTTTGTTATACCAGAGACTTCCAAATGCAGACATAGAAAACTTACTTAATATTCCTCTTTATCAGATCTTTATACTACTAGTAGTTCCTTATTTCTAAGCGGAAATGTAAGGATGAATTCTTGATTATTTGAGAGGCACTTGGGTACTGTGACATAGTTGGAAAAAAGTACTTTTGACTGCAGTCACTTTTTAGTTATCCAGCACTGAATGTGATTAATTTGTTTGCACACATTACATCTGGCATTCTCACTTCATGCTTGGATTATCCATAGACATTTCGGCAACCCCTGCAATTATTCCTCAAATCCGTAGTCATTATTTTAACAATATTAAGAAGAATTCAGGATACTAGGTAATTTTATCTTTGGAAGGGGTCGGACACAATAGAAAAGCATGACAGAGCTGTCTTTTGGAAAACCTGGCCTTGTTTCCTTCCTTTCTTGCCCTTTTAAACAAAAATAGATGTATAGTGTGTCTTGCAGAAGTCTTTGTTACAGAATCGTTGTGCATTGGGTTCTCTCCAAAGTGTCTACTCAACAAATATCATGCAGATTTAGAAGTTCATGAATCAGCCAACATAACTGTGAGGCATAACTGCTTCTGACAGATCTGAAAGAATTAGAACCAATCTTTTATTTTGGGGAAAAACACCAGCCAGTGGGATTACCATGCTCTGAGCAAATCTTTAGGCTATTCCTTCACCTTTCTGGAACTAAAGTAATTTTATGGCATCCACTTTCAAAGATCCTTGGAATGACTTGTTCTACAACTCAAGTCTCAGCTTGGTCTTCATACTATATAGTTGGCTCTTGATAATTTTTTTTTTTTTTTAAAAAGTGGTCAAGATATGTTTAGAAAGCACTGGAATCTAAAGATTCGTTACACTTGTTAAACTTGAGTTATATGAAAGCAGATACAATAGACCAGAACACCTTTTACAAGTGTTTATGGTCCAAGAAGTTAAAGCTTGCTTTTTGAGCTTTTAAACCTGTAGTCTAACAGCAGAACAGGAGGAATTTTTATGATTTATTGTATCATTGCCTTTTCAAGCACTCTTTGCTCCATGTATCACTGACATGGTAAAATGCAGCGGTTATCTCAGACTTGTTTTGGTATAGGATGTCACTCCTGCTGACAGTTACGACTTCATTTGAGGTATCCCAAAACTATCAGTTAAATATAGGGGTTTGAATTTTTAAGGAGGTAGAAGAAAGTTAAAGAGTTTGTCCTTGTAATTTTTTAATAGAATTACATGCATGCTACTTTATGAATCTTTGAAAATCTTAAGTTTAGCTTCAGCTTCTCTGTCTTGTTTTACCTCCTATTTTCAGAAGTCAAATATATATTAAAATAATTCACAAGGCATATGTTAATGTCTGTTTGAAAATCAGTCTTTTGAAAGACTATATGGATGTTCTCCTAATTAATAGTTGCACCCGCTTTTCTTATTCTTAAATAAATGATATTTCAATTTAAAAAGAAATTGCCCCAATGATGAATTTCCATTTTTAAAAAATTAATTTCAAACTGTGTTTTAGCCCATGATGAACACGTTCTGGCTTTTTAGAATTCTGGTTTTATTTTGTGAAACAAGATTTTTAAACATGACAACGCATTTTACAGACTTAGTTGTAAGAAGTAGGAAGGCATTAAAGATGATGGATAATGCTGTGTTTATGGTGATGATTAATAATTTTAATTTGGAGTGAATGTTAGAAATGAATTTCTGAGCCTTTTACAAGCAGGCAGGAATCATAGAATCATAGAACGGTTTGGGTTGGAAGGGTCCTTAAAGACCATCCAGCTCCACCCCCCTGCCCTGGACAGGGACACCTTCCACTAGCCCAGGTTGCCCAAAGCCCCGTCCAGCCTGGCCTTGAACCCTGCCAGGGAGGGGGCAGCCACAGCTGCTCTGGGAAACCTCTGCCAGGGCCTCACCGCCCTCACAGGGGAGAATTTCTTCCTTAGATCTCATCTGCATTTGCCTTCTTTCGTTGAAAACCCTTACCCCTCATCCTATCCCTACACTCCCTGACAAAGAGTCCCTCCCCATCCCCATCCGGTCCCAGCACTGACCCCTGAGGAACACCACGTGTCACTGCTCTCCACTTGGACATCCAGCTGTTGACCACTCTGTGAGTGTGTCTGTCCTGCCAATTTCTTTACACACCAATGGGGATCCATCTATCAAATCGATGTCTCTCCAATTTAGAGAGAAGTTGTCGTGCGGGACAGTGTCAGACGCTTTGCACAAGTCCAGGGAGATGATATCGGTTGCTCTTCCCTTATCCACCAATGCTGTAACCCTGTCAGAGAAGGCCACCAAATTCATCAGGCACAGTTTGCACTTAGTGAAGCCACGTTGGCTGTCACCAATCACCTCCTTATTTCCCATGTGCCCTGGTGTAGTTTCCTGGGCCATCCGCTCCATGATCTTGCCAGGCACAAAGGCAAGACTGAGCGGCCTGTAGTTCCCTGAGTCTTCTTTTTTTCCATTTTTAAAATGAATACAGACAGTGAGTCAGGAGGCAGCGGAACAATTTCGCATGGATCTCAGTTGACAGGAGGAAAAAGCCAGGCAGCAATGCAAGAAAACAGAAAGTGGCTCTGTGCCAACAAAAACATTCTTTTTTACTAGTAGAACAGGTTTGCATACTGTATGTATTCCTTTGATCTATGTAACACAAAATATTCTGACAGAGGTTCAGTGATATTAATCATTTTTCCTTATTGGCCAAGACAAATTTGATTTTTACTTTATTTGGAGATGGAAATGGTAGTTGATCCCATCTGACTGCATGGTGTTGATCTAGCACACAGAAGGAGACCATCAGAGCATTTCTTTCTCTGCTTTTCAAAGGTTTCTTACTGGAGTCTTAAATAGTGTTTTATTGGGTTTTTTAAATTAAATTCATCTTCCATGGTTAAAAAATAAAAATTATTGCATTTTAAAAAAATAATAATTTTATCAGTGTGGTAATATTAAAGACAATCTTTTTATTTATGGATACTTTAGAGTGTGTGCGGCTTATTAGCGTGGAAAATGAGAACTTGGCTAAACAACTTTTGAGTAGTTAATAGTTCATCTATTATTTGTCAATCCCTGTAGACATCTGCTGCTGTTACTGTGAAACAGTATTGTTTTACTTCTTGAAAAAGGCAGCTACCTTGAGGATTTGTGGGGACAGAGGGTATGTGAGCTTGCTTTTCAGTTTTTGTTTGGGAGTTGGTTTTGGGTTGGGTTTTTCTGTGTTTTCAATTGTCCTCTCCATTTGTCTTCCTGATTTTCAGACACTGAAGGATTAAATACGTTTTGCAGTCCCTGTTTTTCTGACACTTACAATTTCAGAATTTTTCTTTCTTCTGGCTAAATAAAACTGATAAGACTAAGAAAAAAAAAACTCTGAAAGGGTCTTGCTAAGGGTTTGTCAAAATTGACTTCAGTCTTTCCATTGACTTCAGAAGGTAAGGCCCAAGGTACTATGACATTTTTAGATGTCAGTGAAAATAACTTTTAAGACCTGACCAGAAAATTTCCAAGGTGTAACTTCTCAACATATACATGGAAAGATTTAAACCTGTATTTTAAAGTGATAATTTCCCTTTTCATTGATCCTTCTCTTCTAGAGTCAGATGAATCATCAAATAGATTAATTTTCTTCTCCTTTCCAGCTCATTCAATCCTGGAAAAATTTTCTTGAATAGTTACTTTTCTTTTTGTCTAAAAACCCCATAAATTTACTGAAGCTAAGGTTTTGAAAAAGTCTAGAGAACTTGAAATTTATTAGGATGCCAATTCTTGGATATTTCCAGCCTGATTCGTTACAGGAAGTCAAGTAATATATTGGTCATACAGAGTGACAATTAGGGTAACATTAATTTAACATTTGAGTTTATACTGAGCCTTTAGGCAAATAGATTTGAACTTCATGGGAATCCTGTTGCCAGCTTCTAATGTACACACATTACCTAGAACTACTGACCAGGTCTTCTTGTTCTATCTGATGTAAATTGCAGAACCAAACTTATCCAAGCCCCCCTTCTAAACAGCAGTATCAAAAGTCTGCCTCTGTTAAGTCTTGACTGTTTCAGAGATCTTCTTGCAGGTTAATTAAATCTGTCTGGGAGTCTCTTTTACATTTTGTAATATAAGATACTGAGAAAACAGTTTGGAATTATCAAGAAAGCTCCTCTTTTTTGAAAATATGAAGTTATCCGTACAAGCTTTCTGAAGTCTTGCTGAAGCTCTGTATTGATGCTCCTTAAATGGTTCTTACCACCACTATGCATTATGCTGCAGTTGAACGTTGCCTTACAATATTCTGTTGATAAAGAGATTTTTGAATTTAAAAAAAAAAAAAAAAAAAAGGCAAAAAGCCTGACAGACAAACATTTTTATTTAGAACTTGCTGTCTTATTACATATAGTGAAAAAATATCACTTCATTTTAAGTAGTTTGTATTGAAAAAAAGCTCAGTGTGTAAGGAAGAGGAAGCAAGACAGGCCTTTCATGGTTTCCTTTTACCCTATACCAGTCTTCCAAGATTGTACTGTAAATCTGAATGTAAGTCTCTTTAGAGACTGTAAATCTCTTTATCAGTTTGGGAGTATTTAATGTGTGCAATATCATCCATATGTATATTGCAGAAATGTTGGAGTCAAGTCCCTACTACAGGTTTCCTAAGCGATGTCCTTATGAAGTGACACAGTATCAGCAGTTTGTGGCGCATTGTGGAAATGAAGGTTCATGCTTCTTCCACATATGCTGACCAGCTTCCCACCGTCCACATTCCTCTTTTGGAATTTGAAATTCGACAATGATAAAATTCAAAGGTGTGGCTCAGATATTTAAACTTTGAGCTGAAAGTAGCCTTTCAGCTTTGATAAAAATGGTCTGCAAGTTTACATGAAGAGTGTGTATTGCACATCCTCTGCTTGTAAGAGAGAGAGTAATACGGGTCCTGTTTGCCACGTTTGCAAGAAGTGTGAAGGATTTGAGCTCCAAACACAAGGACATGTGCATACGCTTAACTTTAAGCACAGTGGTTAGTTCATTTGAAGTTAGTAACAGGCCTCGTGTAGAGCATTAATGACATGCAGTCAGCCTTTGTTGGATCACTGTGTCTGTCAGTGTTCCTGTCAATCTCCTTGTGTTTCCTATTGCATGAAGTGGGCTTGCTAATCCATAACTGATTCTGTTGCAGGAAATGCTTTATTTCTCTCTCTTTTTTTTTTTTTTTTTTTTTTTTTTTTTTTTTTCCCGACGGTAAAAACCAGGGTTTTCTTTCTAGAAATGGGCATATTGCATGCTTTTGAAAAGTGTCTCACGAAAGTTTTTGGGACTATTAGTGCGTATTAAATGCAGGTTTATTAAGTTTCCCGATGTGTCTTAAATTACCAGCTGTATTTTGCTTTCAAATAAATAATATAGTAAAAATATCTGATAGTGGGATCTTCATCTTGGTGTTCCTTTTGTTACATACTCTGTTCTAGTGAGTGACTAGGAAAAAAGGGGGTTTTGTTTTTGTTTTGCCTGGAGTCAAACAGGAGCATGCTGGTTAAAGGGATTCTGTGGGGGAGTTGGGCTGGAGAGGGCCTGAGGGAACTCGGAGAGACATCTACCACCAGCAGCTTGTCTGTGCTAGCTAATTATAGCTAGGGTACTGTTTACTTTAGTGGTATACTCCTTATTTATTAGTTACTTAGTTACTGCTTGCCTTCAAGTTACAGGCTTGCAGCCAGTTGCTGCAGGGGAGGTGCAGTAGGAAGGGAAGGGCATCAAGCAGTACTGCAAATCGCAGCTCCCCAACCTTGGCGTGGGCTTGTACGCCTTTTTTTTTTTTTTTTTTTTTAGGAGTGATGGTCAAAAAGAAAAGCAGACAAGTTAAAAAATGGCAACAACTTAAGGAAAATTTTACAGTCTAGGGGGACTGTGGTCATAAAATTATCATGAGTGTCTCCATGATTTGTCAGTCAAACTGTTTTGTTGCCCTTGCTTTTCCTCCTGTCTTTGGAGCAAAATCCAACTTTTTGGACTATGTGAAGTTACACTGATTTGAATAAAATTACGATTTTTATACCTTTTTTTAACTGGTACCACTTTGAGGGAATCTGAAGTTAGTTTCACAGGGCAGTTTCCCTGACTGATAAGGAAGTTTTGTATCAGCACTTTTCCAAGCATGAGTGAATACACACACACACACACACACATTTCACATAGTTAACTAAAACTAAGTTAAACTATTATAAAGATTTTGTGTGGAAACTCTAGGTCATTTAGGAGTCCAAGTCCTTAGGAGTCAGACTCCTAGGCTGTTGAACCACTTTGGTAAATCTTACCATAATTCATGGTCTCATTTTTATGATGAGCTTTGAGCAGGGCCCGTGGATTAGCTATCTGAAGGAGATAGTGCAGTGGACCTATTTCCACTGCCAGTTTTTATGTTCTTTTTGTTATTCTGTTTGTAGTAATCTTGGTGTAATAATTATCTCAGCAAACAAAAGGACAAAGAACAGTAGTGTATGGGGAAGAAAATGAAGAGTATGATGAGATTTTCTGCAACTGTGTGTGAGAAGGTAGAAGGTACCATAAATAGTGATTTCTATGCTTTAGCAGCGTGGAAAACGTGTTGGCCTGTGCTGTAATTATCAGTAACGGAGATATTTCACCAGTGTTTTTGAGCATGATAGTCTCTTGCCAAAGCCAGGAGCGTAACAAGAGCTGAACCTCTCTTATGATGGACCAATTACTGAACAATTTAGAGGAAGGTCTGTTAGGAGAATGAGCATGCTGTAAGATCCATAAAAAAGGCAAAGTTTCTATCTCCAAAGGAGAAAGTAGGGAATAAAAGGAGCACAACAGGTTAAACAGCCTTGGCCAAAGAAGTGAGTACCCCTAGGCAGACCAGCATCTCTAATCAGTGGTAGTGGTACTAGCTCTGAGGGGAGGGAAATTCAGGCTGGTGCTCTCATGTAACATTAAAAAGGACAAGCAGTCTGTCAGGGGAAACAGTCATTGGCGTGGGATTTCTTCTCTTGATCAAAAAGACAGCAGCACTGCAGCCTGCTTTATCTATAGGGGAGGTGTTGGCAAAGGGCATTTTTTTCCCAGGCCATATTACTGGCCTGTGATACGTTTTTCCCAAGCCATAAAAGCAGCCACCTACATTTCTCTCTTTAGTAAGGTTTTGTTAATCCCAATTTTTTATTTTTTCTTTGTTTTTCATTTTTATGCTATTACAATTAAAAGAAATAATTAAGAAACATCTTTACAAAGCAGAAGGTGAGCTAAATCTGATGGACCTGGAAAATATGCTTGATGCTAGTCTCCAAAGCCAAGATTAATTTTCTTATTTCTAAGTAGTTGTTTATGACTAACATAAAATGCAAGTTCAGTACACTGTTTTCCCTTCCCTCCTTTAATTGAGCATCCAATTACAGTCTTCTCAACCTTTTTTTTTTTTTTTTTTTTCCACCTGCACAACATTGACAGCCATAAGTCTGTTGCTTTTTGGTAAAACTTACATTGCTAGAAAATTCTTATATCAAAAGTTATCATCCTCAGTTGTAGCTACAGTGCAATGGGATTAATTTTATGCTGCTTAGCTTTTATTTTACCAAGTAACAGAACAAATATCTAATGAAGAACTGCAGGTACTGTTCCTGGCATTGTTGCCAGCTATGCAGGTAGTTAAAGTAATAATAATTGTAGGTGACGTTAGAAAAACAATAAATCAAGATTACAGGTACTCTTTAAATTTCATAATATCTTAAATAACTTAGAACCAACATGGAAGCGCTTCCAGAAGAATAAGGTGAAAATGGCAAGTACATTTTCTCTGAAGAAATTATAAATAAAAATTGCATCTTTGGAAATCTTTAGATCAGTGTCTCACTTCTTGATTGAGAATGCAGAAGAATAATTTTATTTACTTCAAGAAGTACTTTGAGTCTGAATCTTCAATTAATTACTTCCTAGTATTGCATAATGTTCATTCATTTGATGAGCTTACCTAATGGAACATGTTCTCTGGCTTTTCTTGGTTAAAGGCAAAAATAATTACAACAGGTGATCTGATTCCATTCCAGATCATAATTTTCAATTTCGAGCATTTGTCAGTGTCCAAATCACCTAAGTAATAATAAATTATTTTAGGAAACTCAATTGGGAGCATCTGGAGTAAAGTCTTAAAGTAATAGGCTAGAGTCAACTTTGTTGGTTCTGGTCTCTCTATAATCAAATCTACAGATTGTGTACGTTGTGCGGTTCAGTTTGACATTTGATCAGTTTGCAGCAGTTGATGAAAGTTAAGAATGCTTAATGAACATTTTAATGCCTTTTTAGTTGACATTCTTGATATGTAGTGGAGACCCTTAACGTTCCAACTGTCTTTAAAAGTCTCTACCTATATCTAGTTTGTGGTGCATTAGTTGATGTTATTCACAGTATTTATTTTAGCTGTAGTGATTAATAAGTCCATTTGACCTACTGGGGTTTCTCTTCTACAGTGCCATATATTAAAAATGTAATGTAATCCATAATTCAGCTGGTTCAGCCTATGTTGAGTAGTAAATCCCGGCTGGTCTGAAGTCAAAAGTCTTTTTTACACTAGCACTACCAAGATACAAGATTTTCTGGGCTTCAGACAACTTTTAAAAGGTTATATATTGCCTTTTAAGCTATTGATCCTGGTGGTGATCAAGACCAATTACTTTTTAACATTTTGTATATTTTTGCCCTTACTATATAGGTATTACATACTGCTGTGGTAAATTTATTAAATTGTACTAAGTGCATGGGTGGGCGATAGCAAAGCTGTGTTTCTTCCTGTGAAAATGTTTCTCCAGCTACAGATCCTGCAGAATTAAATGTTTGCTTTTCTTATTTAAACGATGAATTTAACCTAAGTCTTCTAATTTCAAAATAATTCTTTAACAAGGCAATATCTAACTTCTAAGTTATTTCATTAGACTATATATTGAGAGTTGTTCCTTTTTAAATTAAAAGTGTAATCATAAAAACCTTAACAAAAATTACATACTTTTTTTAAGGCTTTCAGAGGTATGTTTTTATCTCCAGCATTCAATTGGTATATCTGAGTAGCTCTTTTCTGAAGAATTCTCATTTATACTGAATTTCTGATACAGTTTTCCTCCAGAAAAACAAAACAAAACCAAAATCAACTCATTAATAGCTTTTTCTACCCTCTCTGCTCTCTCTCTCAAGACAAAGCTACCTGACTTATGTCTGGTTAGCATGAGCATCACGTAAAACAGACAAATCAAGCTGTGTCAGATTAATCCTCCTTAAGCGGCTTACACTCCAGTTGCATAGAAAGACACCATAACATGGAAAGTTGTTCAGAATTGACACCAAACTAGAGATTGCATATCAAAGAAAGTGCTTTACCTACCTATTCTGAAGTCTACCCTTCAGTGTGAATTGTTCTTCTAGATCTGATAACAGAACACTTCTGGCTGGCTGTGCTGTATCATCTTGACATTTGGAATACAGATACATGAGAAGCATGTCATGTTAACAGAACACTACAACAGTCATACTTTGTCTCAACTGATGGGGGAATTGCAGCATACAGAGTAATTCATTTTGACAGTAAGAACTTGCAGATAGGCAGCCCAAAATGGTGAAATCATTATAGAAATTTATTTAACTGGTTGAATGGCCATAGCAGATTGGTTGAGCCAGCCAAATCAAAGAGACTCTGAAGGAGATATCTTCTCCACTGCAATTTTTAAGATTAATTTATGGGTGGTTTATATATCTTCAGAATATGTGTATTTTTATCTTTGAATACGTATACTTATATAAAAGTTAATAGTAATTGATAAAATATTAAGTACATCTGTTTATCTCTGTTGTTCAGACATATAAAGGTA
Source organism: Athene cunicularia (assembly GCF_003259725.1). NCBI lineage: Eukaryota > Metazoa > Chordata > Aves > Strigiformes > Strigidae > Athene > Athene cunicularia. The sequence continues at coordinate 8,179,508 of NW_020799113.1, forward strand.
TTCTTTTCATGGTTAAATTTTGAAGAAAAATATTGAAAATAAGGCAACCATATAATTGAAAATAAACCCATTGAATTTTTATTTATATTTCTTTCTCCTTAGAAAATGTGTTAGCAATTTAATGAATAATATAGTTTCACATCTTGTTTTAATTAGTTCACAAAATATTTTCGGATTGCTTGTTATTCTGTGTTTTAAAATCTCTTATCCGTGACAAAAATCAGATTTTTGTCTACAAAAATTGAATAAAGATGAGAGTTTATAGGAGGAGCTGGCTGAAGGATTTAAACAAGACTATTTATAAAGAATCTCTTCTTAAGTTTTATTTCCTGTTTGTTTTGTTTTGTTTTGTTTTGCAAGCTGGTACTATACTTTTCCCACTTACACTTTCAACAGTGTAAATTCTTTTGATGTGTATTAGCTGTAGCGTTATTTTACCTAGCTAGAAGAGAGGTGTGGCAACCTGGGTCTGTAAGTCTAACGCAGTAGCATCTTGAAGTGAAGAACAAGAGGGATGATATTTTGTCACTGGTTTTGTTTGCAGGTAGAGCTAGCTCCTTTTGCCTAAGTGTTGACAGTCTCAGCTACCTTTGTGTAGTTCTTGTTCGTACAGGCTAGTGTTGGCTCTGAATGAGAGGGGGAAGCCTGTTGGTTTGGCATTATTTTTAATGTATTATTATTTGTCTCTGAAGCACCTGATTCCACAGTCAATCCTTTGTATTTATTATTAGAGACAATTGGCTATGAGAGAGAGACCTGGGAGCACCTTCTGTTCCTGACTTTAACCAAACCCTAACCAATCACCTACATTTATGTATTTTCTTAGAACTTAATTTCAACAAGTTTTAGTCATACCCTCTAGGATCTCCATAATACAATTCTGTAGGTACAGCAAATTCTTTAAATCGCCGTTAGCAGCAGAGCACACAGGCATGTTACAGACTTTAAGCACGAGAGACCTAAGTCTGTAGAGAGAAATATGCTTTGAGTATTATCCATATGAAAAAAGAGATATCCCAAACTTTGCATTTAAAAATATTTCTCTAAAGTGTCTCTTTCAGTATAAATGCTGATGTGCATTGGCATTAAATGATTGTATAGCAAATGCTCTGTAGCCCAGTACGATGGGAATTCTTCCATTGTCAGTCTGGCTCTGCTTCTGTCTGTGGCTTACAGTAGTTGACTTTATCTTATGTGCTCTTATCTTGTTCGTTGCTATTCATAACCCATATGTGAAGATGGGCCTTTATTCATAAGAAATATTTGCCAAGTTCCTTGTTCCTCTATGTAAAAGAACAATAAATACTATTTGAACATATATACCTTTGATTTGTTTTCATTCTCAGTTTAATTATGCAGTGTGTATTTTAGACACATTTGTCTGATTCTTGTCTTGTATTAATTTGCCTTTGCATGTTAACAAGTATGTAAAGAAGGAAAGCAAAACCAGTACTGCTTTCTAGGTACGGGGATGTTTCGGGCCATCTGTATGTTCTGGTGATAGACCTGCTTTAGAAGGAGGTAATAGCCAGGTGGTTATCAGTTTCTGGATAATTTAAGGAAATCGCCTCCAAAGATGTAGAAGATGAAAATTTGGCAAGTCCTCAGCTGTATCAGAAAAGAGGTGTTTGACTTTTTACTCCACTCCTCTTCCCTATTTATTCCTTAAACTCCTGCTGTGTTTAGTGTTTAGTTGAGGGAGAAAAAGGTGGATTGCATAGTGGAGTTGGGTTGTGGTAAGCAAGCGGAGAGCATAAGATAGAGTTTCCAGTATCTTCTGCTAACTTGCATAAATTCTGTTGACTAGAACTAAAATGTTCCAAACTTCTTTTAGTTATTCAACCAGTTGCAATTGAGCTGACCTGTGTGATAGGTAAGGGAGAAGTAATGACTAAGAATTTGCAAAGCAAACGAAAGGTGCATGGATCTGGGATTGATATTCTGATACGCTGCTGCACAGGTACTGTTTAAGGTTGCCATTTCTGATTGAAGTCTCTTTCCCCTTTGTATGAAAGCAGCATAATTAATCAGGCTGTAATGAATTCAGGTACTGCCAGTTTGTCACCTCAAGAGAGAAGTTACTAGAGCAGGCTGAAATACAATTGAAAATACAGTCATGAATAGTATTTATTACTTAAAAAACTGTTTTAACATGTGTAGTGTAGCAGTAGGTACCTTTTGATAAGATGGGGAAACGTGTGTTGTATGGCTTAAAATATACCTCCAAAAGTAAGTGGAAGATGATACAAAATTCTCATGCAAATTTAAAATGAAAAAAACACTATTTTATAATGCATTTCACAGATTGGAAAGGGTATACATCATATCTAGGTAAGGAATCTGCAGCTCTAAATGTTATCTGATTTGAATATTTAGTTTTGTCTTTATTAACAAAAATCTCGGCTCATTTCAGTGTGAAAATTGAGTCAGGCATAATCTATTCATTCAAAATGAAGAACCACCAAACAAAACAATGTTTTGGCTTGTGGTTTAAGTTCTTACTCTTAGTGATCTCTTACAAGTGTTAGTTGAACAAAGGTGATGTTTTTGGTGCTATGCACATTTTAAGATATGGGAGATCTATATCGTTGTTGGTGCTGTTTTCAAACGTCAGTGCTATTGCAAGTCCTATAGGAAAATTCCACGGGTGGCTTTGTTGAAAAAAAGACAAAAATCAGGTTTGAGACATTTCTTTGTTTGCTTAAATGATTTTTAAAAGGCTTTTTTATTATTGGGGGAGATGGTATTTTAGCAGTGTCTGTTTTCTAGGGCTTCAGAAAGACAGTCACAGTGCAAGCAACGACACTAGTTGCCATCCATATGACTTCTGATGGAGGTCACCACCGTGAAGTTCTGGCGGTGGAATGGTTCGTGCAAGTGTGCTCACTTTAGACAAAATCAACTGGATTATTCTAAATAATGTAAATAGGTGGTATGGGTTCGATGGGTTGATAATGCCTGGAGTGAATTAGGGAGCACTCATACGAGCTACTCTGCTGGCAGATCTTCAGGATAATAACTTCAGCAGGGGGCAGTGAGGAGCAGCTGGGGGGCATAAAGCCTTTGATCAGCACAGCTGGATCCAAAGCTAACATCTGTCTATAGTCTTAGGCTCAACACTTTTGTTAATACTGAGAGCTGTATTTGCATTTGTTAGATTATTTTGGTAACAGTACTTTCCTGTCTCTAGTGTTCCATTTCTTTCCATAATCCCCCCTCACAGCAAAATCAGTATTGGCAATTCAGAAGAAATAGAACAATTATCTTCATGTAACCCTTTAACAATTATTAACTTTCCTATACTTCTCTAGCAATGGTTATATGTGTAAGTCTCAGTAAAGAGCAGCTGTGAAATTAAAATACAGGAATTACAGAAAGTAGCTGTTTAGTTGTGCTGCAATTGCCATCAAAGTGTGCCCATACGTGCTCACTCTTTCTCTCTCGTGCCCATATACTCAGGATATTTCAGGTTCCTACAGTCATGAAGCTCCTCTGTGCCTGTGAGGAAGTGCATGGCTGATGGGAGGACAGGAGGTTTGAATTTACAGGCCAATGCACACTTGACCATAACTGAGTTGATTATAAACATCCTTGTAATAATTTAATGACAATTTAATGAACACAGGGAGGAGAAGCTTAGATGAAAAACGTGTTGTGAAATAGCAGTCTTGGTATCTGTTAAGCTTCCCTGCATACACTCATTCATGTCTTTCCCTTTTCTTATATGTTTGCTGTATGCTTCAGAGGCATGAATCTTGTAAACATTTGCTTATTCTTGGCATGGAATAATAAAGCAGACAAGTGTCACTTGAATGATTGTGACACTTGTACAAATGTCTGTGAGCTCAAATAGGACAGGCAAATTATGTTTTGACCCATTAACTATAGCTGTCTTAGGTAGAAAAATTTGCCAATTTATCTAAATACTTTAATTCAAGCAATCACTTCAGACTTAAAAATTTGACAGAATCATACCTTCTAAGATTAATAGTTTGTCTGCATATTAAAAGAATGTTAAGATGTGTTGTTCCATTCTCAGTTTACTGAAAAATTACAGCTTTGAGTGGATGATGGGGAGGAAAATCAAGCAGAGTGTTTTGATTCCTTTTCATACAGATACAGACCATGATTTTGCAATTCCTACTGTTTATCCATTTAACTGCAATACTGTGGAAAAGAGAATGGTGAAGGCTTTGGATATGTCATTCTTTGGCATTATGAACTTCTCAAATTTCCTTTCAACTTCTCCTAGTCTTGTGTGAAGATTCTGGGGTGGTAGTAATAAGTTTTCTACAACATAGAACATGCAGCTGTCTCTCCATAAATGACTAAGTGGGGTAGCCTGGTTGTGAGGCTCAGATATGATGCTGCAAATAATTTATTATTATTATTGATGTTGAAAATTTTTTAATTTGAAAGATATTTTTTTTAAAGACACTAGACTGTATAAATTCTGCCATGTCTCAAAAGTAGTTCTAGTTTAGTGTTAATTCCTTTTTAGTGTATGTGATTATGTAGTTACATTACCGGGTTGGTGTCTGATGCCATGTGAATTTTTCCAGCCAACTCCCAGTAGTCTTATGCTAGAAAGATCATCCAATACCTGTGTGTTGCAGTAACTCAAAATCCTCATCTTTGCCTTTGTTTCCTGTCTTCCTTACCTGTTCCTTACATGTTCATTCCTTACATGTTCCTTAGCTTTCCTTACCTCTTCTCCTCTTTCTTCAAATAAGGAAAGAAAATTAATCAAGGCATTTTTTTAATGCTGGAGTTCATTTTCCAGAATTGAAACCTCACTTGTGAAACATTTTTTTGAAAATTGTATTAATGTTAATGAATTCTTTGTTACTTGGTTTTGATTATATAGTTGATAATGTGATAGTACAGCTTAAGAATTTAGGACAAAGAATTAGAGTTTTAAGTATTCATGTACTCTTAATTTGAGCATTCTAATGGGTCCTCAATGTGTAACCTTTTATTAATGAGAATATTTGGAACAAGATTAGCAGTCTGTAGCAAGTCATAAACAGGCTGAATGCACTTTTGTGTAGACCTCTTTTAATATGAACGAGGAAATGAGGTTGGAGCTGCTTAGCTAGGAGATAAAAAGCCCATCTAAGTTAAAAGGCATAATAGAAGTAAAAGAGTGAGGCACAGTTTTAGAATGAAATGAGAGTGAAGACTTGGCAGATTAGGTTTGCCTTAAGTCTATGATAGTTAGAATAACCCCGTTTAAAATTTTGAAACTGTAATTTACATGTTCCTTTATTATTATTCAGATTAATACTAAAAGGGCAGAAGTCATCCAAGGAACTTACGCATTAATTTTCTTCCCTTTCACTACTCTGCAGATTTGTTTCAAAATATTTTTCTAGTACCTTGAATTTTGTTGTTGTTTTTTGTTTTGACAAGAACTAACTTTTCTTTCTGACTATCTATTAATGCTACTGAGAAATAAAGATGCTTTTACAAAGTGCTTTCAAGCACAAAAGGAGATGGTTTTCAAGAGATTATTTTACATATTTACATATTTTACCTTAAGCATTTTGTAGTCACTGCCTACTGGTGAATGTATCAGATTTTTACACACACTTTCAAAATGAACCAGTTTTGCTTCTAAGCCATTGCAAAGGGAGGAAATGAATTCTAACTTTTTTCACTTCATTTTCACATCCTCACATTTCCTTATTTCACATGGTTTAAAACAAAATGCCTCCAGCATTATTTTTCCTTTCTCAAGAGCAAAGTGAATGTGACTTTTCTAAGGGGGTCACAGGATGCCTCTGAGGCCTGTGGGTGTTACTGGACTGCTGCCTGCTTTCAGCTTAACTGAAGGGCTTGTCATAGTTTTCATCTCCTAAGAAATTAGCCCTAGGTGCTGGCCAGAAGCAGGAGAAGGCAGCATTATGAGTCCCACGCTGGTTATTTCCCACTGACATCAAATCCTGAGGTTTTTAAATTAATCCTACACAAAGACAACCCTTCATTTTGGTGCCAGTTTGAAATTAGACTGCAATAATGACCTTTTAAAGATGTCTAGTTGTTAAGATAACCCCCTGTTGAAACTTGAAGGTAGCCGTTGCACCCCCGTGTTGATAAGACGTTACTGACGCTTTAGCAGATTTTGTAAAGGTGACTGGAATTCATGGCCAGTGACTTGACCCGTGCTGCCAACAGGAATGAAACCGATAGCCGACCAAGCCTGCCTCGCCTTATATCTCCCTAAATCTTGGTTCCAGAAGGAAACAAAGAGTCTTTATAAAGTTCCAGCAGGCAGATTAGTTACAAACTAGTAATAGAAGACTTGCACAAAAGGGGACTGACTTGGCCATCAGAAAAAGTTAATACTCGGCTCTGAGTGTGAATTAAAAGCATACCTTTTAATGCTTTAACACTGGCTGGCAACTGGAAAAGCTTGGAAAACAGAGTATTAACAGCAACTGTTAATATAAACAAGTAAAATAAAGTGATTTAATACATGCTACCCTCAAGTGTTACATCTGAAGTGAAAGCTGGCCCAATAGAAAATGGGAAAGACAGAACAGATCTCTGTAATGTACAGGAGATATTTTTTTTGTCTGTTGGAATAAATAAAAATTTGTATTGGTCCTAAATTATTATTACTCACCTAATTGTTCCTGCCTTTTCACCTTAGGGTTTTGCATCACAAACCTGTATGAATTTACCATGTGCAAAATTGTCTTTCATTACTAGTAATAAATAGGTATGAAGCTGGAGATTATATCTCTTTGTAGTCAAAATAGGTGTATGTAAACAAAGACGAGACACTGTATATCTATGAAAAATTATTTTGGTAACCATTACTCTTAGCAGTTGTTTTTCTACATTTAAATTATGAAAAAATATTGCCATCATGCTGTGTTTCTGATAAAATTATATCTGTGTCATTTTTTACTTGTAAAAATTGACTATGCTCATTTTTTCAGGGTTTTTAAATTTTGCAATGCTTAAAGGCAGTTACAATGGTATAGAGTATAACTTTGATTGCTGAGGGAAATTTGACTATGATTTTAACTATATGTAATATATGAAAATTTCAGCTGTTTAACCAGCATCAGTGGCACGTTTTCCTTTAAAAACTGTAATAGGTCCTGTAGAATGAGCACTTTTAAGCTGTTTGCATACTCTGCCTTTGACTATTTACAGTATTTTAGTTCTATTCATCAAAAATAGAAAATAGCATTGAACATTTTATTATTTGATGGTGTACTACACCATCTGCTGCCATAATGCACACAACTCTTGTTTTGAGAAATGTACTGTGAAATCTTAGTTCGAATCTGTAGGTTTTGAAAACGTGCAATGTGCAGACATAGAAGCATTCCTTTTTTTACCCCTTAGCATTGTTAGAGATTTCAAGACCTTCTTTACAGCATTTCACAAATTAAAGTCTTATCAAAATACGGACATAAGAAAAATACCGTTTAGATCTTGTATTTGTCTTTTGGGTATTAAAATTGTGGGGTTACTTGCTTTATCAGTTTAAGGAGGTAGTAGAAAATTGAATCTCTCATTTTGTGATCACTTCTCTCTTTTAATACATTTCACCTAGTTTAGAAGTATGGATCAGAAACTCACAAGGAAAACTGATGCCCTTTCCTGCAGCTAAATTAACAGGAATCACGTGGAAAACAATCTGAGCCTTGTATGAAAAGGGGAGCCATTAAAATTAGCCCTAAGCTATGGACTGCACCCAATATCACTAGAACTGCACTCACTGCAGATGTGGAGGCTGGCTCTCAGGCAAACTGAGCTGTGTTGTATAGCTACAATTAAAATCAACTCCTCTGCCAAAAAATAAAAGGGAGGAGGGTAGAAGGAGAACATCAAAGACAGATTGAAATGTGTAGTTAGTAATAAGAGTGGTCTCCTCTTGAACCAAGCCCTGCAGCGATTCATGGCCCCCTTGTTAATGAGAAATTTTGACCTCTGGTTTGTAAGTTAAACTTGTAATCCCAGCTAATGAAGTAAATCAATCCCAACTTCAGTCTGTTGTTCCCATTTTTCTTTGTACAGTGTGTCTGGGAGTTAGTATCCAGGTCTACAAATACGATTTGGGGAAAAAAAATTTATTCTGCTGCTATGTAGCATCTCCTGTTTTGCAGATTCACTTAAACATATCTAAAGCAGACAGATTATTTTAACTTGTCTGTGTGCTTGTAAAATGTCCTATTAGTTTGGTGGTTTAGAGACATTTAAATAATAGGCCTTGAGTTACAATTTTAAAAGGAAAGCTGGATTTGTAACTATCCCAAAATACTTCTCTCATAAAAAGATTTACACTTCAGATATGTAGATCTGTTTGAAATTATTGAAGGACCCTTATTTTAAATTTTGCTATATATTTAAGGGGATACTGATGATAGTTTTGTGTTGGAAAAAAGATCTCCCCCTGCAACCTCAATTCTGTGCAAAAACAGATTCTCTAGCAATAAAATGAATGCAAAGCTAAGATGCTAATTTTCATAATGGGTGGATCATCCTCTGAAATTCGTACTTCTGTGGTTTTTAAGCCAATGAGTGACAAACCCAGCTCCAAATCCAGCCCAAAAGCCCTGGTAAAGCCTCTGAGTTGTTCCATGTCACATCATGTTATTAAAAAATCTGTAAGAGATCAGCAAATGGTATAAAAGGAGGTGAAATCTTTGTGGGAGAAATAAGGAGGTGCCAGATTCATAATGTGATCCCTTAAAAGAAAACATAACCAGCTCGAGAAAAAAATAGCAACGCTTCTTGTGGCTGCTTCGCCTTCCTTCTGCATCAGTAATTGGGATGGCAGTGGACCCTTCTGAATGATACAGGCCCTTTTTTGTTCCAATCTGTTCCTCTCCAAAAGAGTTTTTACGTTATTTTATGGCTATTTAGTGCTACAGACACCCTTTTACAGGGGCAGAAGCTTCCTAACACAACATGTTTTTTCTAAATGAAGGGGTACACAAGCCCCCTGTAACTGCAGGCAACTTGCTGCATCTCCATATGAATCTCCACTCTCCCTGGCAGCTGCGGCATGAGCAGCGCAGAGTTTTAGCTCTCAAGTTTTTGGCTTTTACGTTCGTTTTTCACAGCCATATTCCTGCAATTCGGTCAACAAACTTTACAGCATACTACTACCTCCTGTAGACACCACACATTTAAATTTCTGTTATGAAGAGGGAACAAATGACTGAGTGCTGCTGTATTTGATGCAATTGTATTATTGAACATAAAAAGTTTTTTACGCCAGTGAAGGAGGAGTCTCTGGGGACTGACACAGTTCAGCGGTTGCGTTCTCTGCAGTCACCCTGGAGGTGCTCTATTTTGGTTACCTCGGGGCCCGAGCCTTGTCTGTTCTTTCTGGAAGTAGAAGCTGTATTATTTTTATGCCTTTAAAAAAGGGCCACTCCTGACCGGATTTGATTACTTGCTGCCAAGAAAGCTGATGGTGATTTCCTCAGGGCGTGTAATTGTCAGAAGGCCCTTGGTGTACCCAGGAGGGATGTGTGCCCCCAGGGTGGGACAAAAGGCTCCTGCAGAGCATCAGTGAATGACCTGTCATCCCAGCGGACACCTGGCCCTTGTCTGCTCCCTCCCTTAACTGATGGAGACTGGGGAGCATTCAGAATGGTGAGATCCAACCAAACTTGGAGAAAAGGCCTTTTTATAACCAACGGAAGGCTGTTTTGAAGTTGTGACTTGCAGCGACAGCCCCCGAGTAAGTGTTTTTCAGCCTTTTTGAGACAAGCAAACCACCTGAACTGGTGGGTCTGGACAAAGAAGTTGATGAACTGTAGCTTTTGCAGAGGACCCGTGAGTTGTAGAGGGTGAGATGCAAGAGGCTGTCTCCCAAGGAGAGGGAAGGAGAACTTTTCTGTAGAGGAACAAAATATTAATGCAATCCAAATATAGAGATTATATCCCCTAATAAGTTTTAGCCTGTAATGTATATTTTTCCTAAGGATCAAATGTAGTGAAAATTTTTATTACTCAGAGTTCCTCTGTATCTAGAGGGACTCCATTTGGTTTATAAGTAACGGATTAAGTTTTACATATGATCTTCAAAGTATACATGAAGTGCTAGATTAAACTGTATACTGGTTTTGTTGGTGATAATACTGTACAATCATTCACTTCTCCTGTGTTATTCTTTGAAGATGCACACCACCCTCATAATGATTTGGAGCTGGGTGCTTTATACTGCTGCAGATCATTAGTACATTATAAGCAGGAGTTTATAATAACCTACTTTTTGTCTCACTAAATTTAAAAGAAGCTTTGTTAATTTTGACAACAAGTGGAAAAACGCAGCAGCGAATCTGTTCTCAAGTGATATACCTTAGTATATGGAGGATCCTGTTGCGAAGAACTTCGAAAATAATCATGGTTTATTAGCTGCACAGTCTTTTCCCCTTTGTTTCTATTCATTTAATTTAAAGTGAAACAACTCAGCATGCAAAACTAAAATTAGCTGCAAAAAAAGGTGTAAGTGAATAAACAGGCAAATCCATTAGAGTCGATGGGTTATTGGATCCCTTGCCATCCCTCAGATGGCGGCCTATTAAAAGTGGTAATGTCTGCCTCCAGCATGGCCTTAAGGCAAGAAAGAAGGCCAAGACAGGCATATTTCACATGCATCAGACACAAGAATTAAATAGACCAATGTTCCCTAAAAGACTGAAGTACATCTCTTTCTGACGTTCATCTCGGGCAAAAATTCATTGATCTCAGTATGTCCCTTGGCAATTATAAAATATTAAATCCAAGTCACACTTTTCTAGTTGGCTTAATTTTTTCTCTATTCACAGCTTTCTATTTGATCAATTTTAACAAGTTAGGAATAGCATCTAATAATAAAATAAAAACTGCAGAGTGAAAAAGTTTGTTCATTTGACATTCTTATATTTTTGTATTTAGTCTTTAGACCTGCCTGTCATTTTATTGTATTTTAAATAAATCTGCACACTAAATAGATGAAAAGAATGTATATTTATACACACAAAACCCCCCTCCACTGTCTCCTTTGAATTAACAGTTTCTTTTTAAAGCTGAATACTTGTATGTGGCCATGGTATTGCAGTGAAATCTGTATTTTGAAGAGAAATCTGTGTAGTTAATCACCATCTTTTCTCCTAGTGTCAGACAGTAATTACTTCTGCTTCATGTTTCTCTTATTATGTCAGGCTGGAAAATGTAATACTGGTGGGACCTTACTTCTGAATTGCTACTTACATGAGCATTTTTGTTTGTTTAACCGAAATTTGGTTTTGTTTGTGTATATACCAGTCATGTGGCAAAATGAAAATTAACCTGCCAGAACCTGGATCTATTTTAACATAAATTTGGAGATTCTGGCGTATAGTACAGCAGAACAAATGTCTTTGCTGGTGGCCTTTGCTGATGAGACGCTAATTTGGGGGAAGTTTTTTCCATGTAGGCAGTCTACCTGTTGTGTTAGCTTGTTCCCTTCCTGCTCAGCATTCTCATCTGGCTGGCACACTTACAAACCTTCGTTCCTTAAATAAGCTTATTCAGTGGCCAGCAGCTATAAGCAGTCTTGGCTGAAACAATGTCAAGAAGAATGCTCAGTCTTGGTGGGCTTTCAAAAAATGACAATTTTGATTATTTACTGTCAGCAAAATTACCCCATGGAAGGAGTATAGGCGGGAACATAGAGGGAAGGCTAACCAGTAGGTATTAAATTTTTAAAAAAGTAAATGTTAAGATTTCACTTTACATTTTGGAAACAAGATCCTGTTGCCATGTCACTACATGTTTATAATTTTTTTTTTCCTTTGGTAAGAAAAGCTATTTTAAGTATTAGATAGAAAAAAAGGAGGATGGCTGCTAGTGTAGCTCTGTTAGCACCAAGGGAGAGAAATCAACTTGCCCTGGTTGCCCAGTTTTAAACATGGACAGATCAGGGGTATATTTCTGTGCTTTCTCAATTGAATTTTTAACCTGGAAAACGTTTACGTTAGTATTCAATGCAGCATGTGTTAAGATCAGGTTTCCTATCTGTGTTTAGAGTCCTCAGCACAGGTTTGGATCCGCTTGCCACGAGATGCAGCATCCTGAGCGGCCCCAGGAAGTGGACCAGCTCACTTCAAAGGCTGCACTGAGATCCCTGGTTGTAAAATGAAGATATTAGTACATCTCATCATCCATTCTTTTTTTTTTTTTTTTCTTGGTTGGGGTTTTTTATTTTATCTGTTAGACTGCTAATTGTGCCTGTCCCTTGTTGTGTCTTTGTACAGTGTATGTTGTGAGAGAGCTCATCTTCAAATGGGGCTTAAAGGTGGATATAGTTACTAACTGACCAGCATCCATCTATCCTGCCTGTGACTAACAAAGAGATATGGGTGTAATGCAATTTTCAAGGAAACAGGAAAACTGTACTGGTGACTCAGAATCCCACTAGCTGTAGAGACTTTTTTTCCCCTTTTTCATAGAAATTGTGATCCAGGGATTTAAAAGTTCCTTCAAGAGCAGTGTTACTCGGAAGCATATTGAGTATTGAAACAATGCAGATATAATTTTCCCATTTTAAAATTAATTCTTTTATTCTTCTGGAAGAGCCACTGTTTGAAAAAGGTCTGCCATATAACCTAGACTAAAACTCTTGCGTGTATCTCTCTGTCTCTCTACACACACATACAGACATATATGTGTGTGTATATATAATATTTTCTAATTATGTATCTGGTTTACTGTCAGCCATTTGATACAGCATTATAAGCTGTCTCAAACATGGCTGAGACCAATCTTAATGAAATTGGAACAGTTACGTTCTGTGTTTGATGATTGTGAGTTGACGGGGTAAATTGGATCTTTCCAAGTTTGAGCATACTACTTGTTAATATAGTCTCTGTAACGGTGCTTTTGGTGAAGAGCCAGCACACCTTTATGATCAGCCAAAACCTGATTTCTACTGCTTGCCTAATGGACTGACGCATAATTTATTGTTTATTAAAACCATGATTCTAATTGTAGCTTTGTCTAGGTAACCATTAGTACGTTGGATTCAAGGGATACTTTTGTTCAAAATCCTGTTTCCTTTATTGAGTCCCTGCTGCTATCCACCGTACACTCTTAGTCTCATGCTATTTATCTCATTTGTCCTGAACGTAACTCTTGCATATTTGTCTTTGAATTTATAAATTGCAGAACTGGGTTGGCTTTTGAAATTCCCTTAAAATTCTGTATTTCAACAAAATGAGACAAAGAAAGATGATTTTAACTATGCCTACTCTTGAATGTTTCCATGACTTCACATGATATGGAAAAACTGCCCTTTTCCAGCTAGCAGTTTTATTCTGAAAAAAACCCCAGCCATTATTAATTAAAAAACCCCAAACTCTTTAAACATAAGTTAATGATAGTTTAATCAATTTTCTGGATGTTTACATGGCTTTTTCCTAGTCAGTTCTGCATCATGATACTCTTATACATTATATTATGATGCTGTGATACAAAAGTAAAATTAATAGCTGTAAAAAGTGACAACGTTCTGCTGTAAGGATGTGCAATATTGTTTATTAAAATGATCTTGTTTAAAGAACATTTTACTGAACTTCATTTTTCTTGAACTGCATACTAATTCTAAAGGTCAGTGTGGTTAGTTACCATAGTAGTGACCTAAAAATAACCTTTCTAGTGTACCTGTATATTTCTGATCTGTAGTGTTAGCATTCAGAAATGTTCTTTCCCTTAGAGTTTCAGCAGCTAAATAAGTTGCAACCCCTTCAGCTATACTCATAAAAATTTGCTTCCAGACAACATGGTCTGTTTATTGTGTAATAATCGAAATGGCACTAAATTGCAATGATTGCTGAACACTTAGGAATTGCATTAACCACTTAACTGCTAAACTATTTTCCATTTTCTTCCTTACTGTGAAGTATTATATTGATTTTCCTCTTAGTTAGAGCTGCTTACTCAACCTCTGAGATGAACAGAATATTTTAGTAGCCTTGTACACTGTCATATTTTGAGTCAATCAGCAGTGACCTTGGCTAAGAATTTTCTAGAGGTTTTTAAAAAAGCGATCGAGCAAAATAGCTTGCAGTGCATAGCCTTGAATCTTTACAGAAAATAGAGGGAAACACAAAACATCTCTGCTAAGTGAGTTTAAAAAATGACAGGGAGGATTAAATCTCTTTCCCTCTATATTAGATGGGTTATTTCCTATTACTTTTAATACACTACTGCTAAGACAAATTAGTTAATAGTTATGAGGCCTTATTCAGGGACTTAGTCGTAGCCTGTAATGTGGTTCTGGGAGTGTAATTAAAAATCTAAACACGGTGAGAGGTGAAGAATTTTAGTAGTGCTATTGTTTTCTAGGGGGACATTGATGTTTTTTTTGTTTTCTAACTGTTCTTTGTTAACTGAGGTAAAACAGACAAACATTTGAGCAATACCAAACTTTACAGCTCCATGATGATTGCTAGCTGAACTAGTTTTGTTTCCAAATATTTTAGTTTAAAATTGATTTCCTTTTTCTCTCAAAGATATATAGAGATAAATTCCGGTCCTGTTTGTTTCTGAGAAAACTTGTCAGAAAAAGCAGAGGAGGGGTTTAGTTCGTGGCTTTGTGGGGGTTTTTTACGCAAAACCTTTCAGAAATCTTGCTGCAAAAAAAAGGGGGGAAAAGGCTGATACAGGTAAGGAAGAGTTAAATAGAAATTGAGCGGGGATGCTGGGGGGCAGCAGTGCTGCAGAACATAGCAGTGTTCGTGCGAAGGCAAGTCATTTCCCGAAACACTGCAGACACATGGCCTGAGGCAGTCTAAAACCTTTGGAGACCAAAATGGCTCGCAGGAGTTAGAAGTAATAAGGTGTTTTTCCCTTCTTTCTCCTTCACTGAAATTCTGTAAGGTTGCTATGCATTACCGAGGAACAATGCCACTATTTTTGTGTTTTATATGGGTATTAAGATCCATTACAATTTGACATTTTTAAGATTGGTTATCCTGTAGTTTGGTGTTAAATTGAAGTTGTTTGTTTTGAATTTAATTCTTTCATTTTTCAAAGGAAAAAAGGCAGCACTGCTGTGCTGATAGCTTACTGAAGTATTCCAGGATTTGATGTTTGAATTGAATGTTTGCTATCCCAAAATATAGGCAAAAATATCTGTAAAAGAAAGTCTTGGTATTTATATTTTTTTTAATCATTTTTTAAGTCTGAAAGATGCTTTTGGCTAGCTTTTCACAATCAGATTGTAGAAGATATTGCACATATAATATCTTTAAGGCATACTGTTTCTGGGATTATTTTTAACACTGTGTTACACATCCAAGCTGTATTGTGCTTAATGTAACCTGCTTATGATTATTACAACCCTATATGTTTGCAACAGCTAAATAGACTCCACATCAAATAAATTACTGCAGCAATGTTATTAGGCCAGCAGCAATGTTAAGGACATCTGTTAACTCTTTTTCAAATGCCCTGTCCTTACTCGTTTATTCTAAACATTTCTGTTGTTAATTACTACTTAAGTACATGGAGCAGTCATTCTGACATAGCTGTGAAGACCAGCTGAAGAGGATGAGACAGGTTTAGGTCCCATTTTTATCCTGAATGCCACAGTGAGGGGGGGGACACGACCTGTAGCTTATTGTTTTGGGGTAAACACGGGGAAATCAGGACAGAGCAACAGATAATGGACTTAGATTTCCATTACTGTAATTAACAGCAATAGTCATAGCTCTAGCCAGGGAGACCTCATCTTAATCAGCAAGGCCTGGTCTGAGCAACTTTTCCTACTTCGGTCCTAAAAGTCTAACTTCTTGTTATTAGAGCTGGTGACAAGAATTTGCAATGAAACTTTCTCTGTCAAAAATATATTTTTGTCAAAGATAAAATGTTTAGCAAAAGTGCATCATATTTGTCAAGAAGGTTTCTCAACTCCACGACGACATTTCTAGTGAGAAAGTGAGTCTATTGCTGAGTGGTTGCAGCCCAGATCTGGGAGATGAAAGATGAATTTTGTGCCTTAGCCACCAGGTTTCGGGTCTCTGCCACTCGTGTTTGTTGTAAGATAGAATGAAAACGTTGTTGAGAATTGAAATGTTTTCCGCCTTAGTCTTTATTAAGTGGTAAAATGTTACATGTTAGAACCCAGTTCATGGTTCTTTTAAAAATAATTTCTCTCCATTTGAAATTCACGTGAGACCGTAAGGTGTTTGGCGAGCTGACACAGAGTGGCGCAGGCCTCATCTTACCTGTAATTTAGTGAACTGCAGATACTTGATCATGAAAACAAACAGCGTGGTGGTTTTCAAAGGTTAGATGGAATTTAAGAGCAACTCTGGTAAATTAAACCAAGCAATAATAAAAGGACCTGCAGAAATTCTCTATAGACAGCATCTAAAAGGTTTCTGTTTCTCTTGGGAAGCTTGCCAGAATAGTGTGAATGTACGTAGCTTTTCATTAGCGTTGTAGGAAAAACAGATGCAAAGTAAGGAATACGCAGTAAGTGCGTTTCATTTTTGTCATCGGAACAATGTCTGATTTTCAAATTACAGTCTCGCCTCTCAGTGTGATTGAAGCAAACCTGTAGTATATACTTAGAGTATTGCTAATTCAAGTATTTTCTCTTGCTCATTACTACTGTATGCGGTTAATCACAAAGTGCGTGTGGCTCATTGCAGTGTGTGAGGCTGTGGAGGATCACAGCTCAGATAGAAACCTCTCGTTAAATGATTCACCTGCAAACAGACTAAGCGACCCAAGGCAGGACTAACTGCCTGCAAGCGTACAGGTTCCAGGTTGCAGGATGGCATCCTTGCCTTTGCCCTTGCTCTCCTTGGCGACACCAAGACGCCCAAGCGGAGCGCTTGACCTCCGGTGCAAAGACCTGCGGCTGCCGCCAGCCCTGACCAATGTTTCTCCCATAGCAAGATTCCCACACCTGCTCCCTACAGTCTGTCAGATAAGGTTGTGGGTTGGCCAACTTTTATTTATGGGCCAATGAATTATGCAGCTGGGGTAATTAGATGGTTTTGTTTTGTGAATCAGGATTATGCTCCTGGGGTGCCAACCTAGGAAAGTCTTCGAAACTGCATAATAAAAGTCATTTTTATGCAGAGGTGGAAATATTTGAATGGGAAAGAGAATTAGGGGGAGGGGAGAAGCTAATGTCCTCAAGTATCTGGAGAGGAAACTCTAGTTGTTATCCATTAATCTCTTACTTTTCTTGCATTGTGTAGGGAAGGAAGAGGCTGTTTTAGCATAAACTCCAAAAGAAAATAAGTACTTCTCTCTTCCCCCAAGTAGAACTATAAAATATAGATGCTTTCTTGTAGCTGGAAAACATGTATGAAATTATATATGTATATTCAGGGACTGTATATTGTGTAGTCACTGTATGCTAGTTGTGTAATAGGACCCTGACTACAACTAAATCCAATATTCTTTAATTAAATGATAGTTTCCATCATATCCTTCAGTTGCATATTTTGAAAGACATTTGAAGAAGCAGACTAGTATGTAGTTTTGACTTCTCTAACCTACATGCCTTATGTTTGTGCCTCAAGATAACATTGAATAACATATTTAAACTACTCATGTGTGAAAAAGCAAAATTATATCTCATCAACTGATTGCTTCACACATTCAAAAAATCAAATTCTCCTTTTGTTCAGATACTAAACAGAAATCATAAGGGAAACATGTTCGTAGAAATGATAGAGTATTTCAAAATGAGAAGGTATGAATACTTTTAATTACAAGGGATTATACCAATTTTAAAAGTTGAATCATTTTACAAAGGTATTCTTTCCCAAACATAGTTTTCATTGTGTAGGCATTACAGTCTGGTTCAGTTGATAATGAGTCACAGAAGTTTACTGAGCTGTTATGATTGAATATTTTGAGTTGAATTTAGATATTGTAAAATAATAATTGGTGATAACCATATTTGGTTCTTTCTTCAGTTTCATCATCTGTAAGAAGTAGTACCGTCAAGTTCTAATGCTTAATTTACATATAATAAAAACTAGAGGTGCATGTGTTCTTGTGGCTGTCATTGGTATTTATTAAATGTGTATTTATGTTTTCCATACGTCTGTGTGTATGTAGTAGTTTTGTATCAGTATGTATAAATTATACCAAAGCCATGGTCTTTCATAGATTTTAATTACTGTGTAGCTATTCTTTAAGTTTTTGTAAACAAGGCAGACTTTAAATTTGAAAGCACTCCGCCAGATGAGCTGTTCTGGCAGTCCCTAGAATTAAAGCTTAGACTTTCAAACTTCAACATCTATATGAAATAGAACTTGATGACATGGGATGCAAGTCTTAAAAAAAACCCAAAACCAAAATACCAACCCAAAACCCCAACCCAAACAAAACACAAAAATGACAGAAAACTCATGAGAATAAGAATAAGAATAAGAATAAGAATAAGAATAAGAATAAGAATAAGAATAAGAATAAGAATAAGAATAAGAATAAGAATAAGAATAAGAATAAGATAAGAATAAGAATAAGAATAAGAATAAGAATAAGAATAAGAATGAATGATGTTTCAAATGTCCTCTCTCAGTTTACAGAATCTGTCCTGTTTTCTGACTTTTGGGAGAACTTATGTTTATTGCCATAAAATTAACATTTTCAATACGATGTTACTGTTTAGGTTTTTTGGGTAGGGGAGTAAGAAGATGATCAGATGTTACAGTAATGTTGCTGTTTGTGCAGAAACCAAATTAGACCCAGTCCGCTTCATAGTGTGAGTTGGTTAGAGACTGAGTCAAGCACTGTGGGGAACATTGCTAAAAACCTGAGGTTTGCTCTTAGAAAGTGTTGAGTCCACTGTAGTTCCACTGAAGGTGATGAACTTTTCTAAATAAAAGCATAATAGAAACAAAGTACTTCATAAATGAGGATGTAAAGAATATGGCAGGATCTTGAGCAATATTTTTCAGAATAAAGAATGTTCTGGTTACTGATTTCTTACTAACTAAAAAAATAAAAAGCCTGTAGTTTTGAAGGTACTATTTGTTTAAGACCCTGACTAAAGTAAGTCACCTGGGGAGCAGTGAAGGCCTCAGAAGGACAGCGTACAATCCGGCTGTGAGTTTTGCTGCAGTTTATTTTTAAAAGGGTAAGTAGAAGCCTAGATCTTAGAACTGTGGCAGTTAGTGGGAGAAGCTGATACGGGATTATCAAGGTTAGAGTTCAGATAGAACAGATGGTAAAATAGTTGTAACCTACTATACCATATGTTACCGCCGCACATGTTCAGGTAGCACATTATATGTACTGTGCCAAAAGATCTGTGATCCGAATGCAGGTTTTTAGAAAAACCAGAAAAGCTCCTGAACAATCGATTTCTTAATTTTAGGCCAGGTTAATGAAAAAGCCATAATTGGTTAAACTGCACAACAGAATTTATCATTCCAGAGAGGGATAAAAAAAATTAGGTGTAGGATGCAACTGTATCTTTTCTAATTCCCCAAAAGGCTAAAATGAAGCTTGTGTTTCAGGAAGTCTTGTTTCAGGCTCATTATACTTGAATTTCTGGGGAAAGTATTTAAAGAAAAAACGAATTCACAGCACTTTAATTCAGACCATTAAATACAGGTTACAATTTATGATTTTTGTACCTTTTAATCAGGGGCCAGATTTTCAGAAGTGCATGCTGTCTTATTAAGGTGCCAGTTAAATGATAAATTTCTCATTGGAAACAACTGGAGCTTCACTGGGTTAGAGTACTTCAGAAAATCTCACTCCTCATCTATAGTCTCTACTGTTATTACTCAGATGCTTTTTAAATAATCTGATGTGAAACCATGGAAATAGGAAGGTAGGAGACAAGAAAGAGAAAAAAGGGTTAATCAAGTCAGAAGTACTGGGAGAAGAAGTGGAATGGTAGCAAAGAAGAAAAATGAAGGCAGAGAGTTGTGATTTGGAGTGGTGCTAAAGAGCCTCTGGGCTTGAGATTCATCTCGCATTTTATAATGCTCATGTTGTGTTGTATCATAATGCACTTGCTCCTACTAGAGCTCGCTGTTCCTCCTCTCTTATTGCCAATGGTAAAAATAGGCCAGTAGCATCACTCCATACTATTGAACGCATTCTGAATTCCGTGGTGCTTTCTCACTTGCCTCTCTAATTAATTTAGTAATCGTCTTCAGTGGGTGTGCATTGTGTACGTTGGCGTATGTCTGCTCGGTTGCCTCTTCCATCATCTGTTCGAGTTCTCATGTTGCTGATGATTGGTTGTGCCAGCTCCCTTCCAAAGACGGTGAATATATTACACTCCACTGCCTTTTGTTTAACTTTGCCCAAAAAATCCCATCATAAGCCTCTGGTTTTGGCTAGTACTTTGGGAAAGATTTTTCTTCTGCAGTTGCAACCCTCTTTTTTATATAATATTCACGTTTATTTTATTTTGGGAGTAATTAGATATGAGAGACTTGACAGTTTATACATGGACCATTGTCCACAGTTGGGACCTGTTAGTAAAAGCTATTCAGTATTTATCAGATGATTTATGTTATTAGGTGATTTTGTGTCTGTCTTAGACTTATTTCCTATTATATATTATAATACCTGTTTTAATTAGAGTTTGTAGTGGAGCCTTTGATTTCTACTATCTGGTTTTTAATTTATTTTAAATAATTAATAACTATATATATTGGGTCTCTTTCTAATAAAGGAAAGGTGGTGATAGTTGTGATACTTGTTAATTCTCCTTTTCTTGAGGTAGTCTGAGTGGTATCCAAACTTATCAGGATAGTAAAGATAAGAAGTTAGAGATAACTAAGAGTAGAGCTTTAACATCTGAAAAAATGTTTTTGTACATCACCATCACCACATCTCCTCCATGATCATCTGTAGACTGAAGAGACTTATTTTTTTTCTTTAGATACTGATATGGGTTGCTCAATCATTTTGTTACAGCAAGATAACAGTTGGTTAAAGGATCTCCTTGAAAGTTTTTGTGATGCATTTAATCCCACTTAAAAAGGGGTAGATCTGGGATAATTGTGAGACTGTGAAAGAGTTAACTTGGCAAAAACCAAGTAAATTATTTTTTTTTCAAACAGCTGTTTGAAATTCAAGGTTTATTCTTTGTTGTTGGCTATGTTGAATGTGTCTTTAAAGGGTTGGTTGCTTGCTTGTTTTGTGGTGAAATGGGTAGGAGGAAGATAAGGGTTTGGGAATTCATGAACTAAGAGGGGATTACAGGGTTTTTTAAATGTTAGAGCAAGTTTAAATTGTCAGTATAGTGTTTGTAAATTAAACTGATCTGCTTTTTACTCAAGGCTTGGTGTCTTACTTTGATAATGGAGAGAGAGGAAAAACCTGATTGACATGAGAGGTTAGATAACTGTATGAAGCAGAGGTAGGGTTTTTTAATTAAAAAAAGGTGATGGAAGTGTGTATGTTGGAGTAGTTTGAAGTTTGGCAGCAGATTAGATTGCGATTGGAGGATGGAGAGCGGGGAAGGGTGATGGAGACACGCAGGTCACCAAGTGCTTTGAGTCCTGGAGAAGTGATCCTGGTGTGGGAGAGAAAGGGAGGTAGGGGACTTAGAAAGGGGCTTGGGAAAGAGTACAGCCTGATAATGTGCCATGGTGTGCCATGGTGACCACGTGTGCCATGGTGACCACGTGTGCCAGGGACTGTCCTCCTAACGTGGAAGGGGAAACAAATGTATTGAATGGCGGCGCCTATAAACTTGCTTATGCCTGTAGGAAAGAAAACCCACCTTGTTTCCTTCTTGGAGCCATTCTTCCAAGAGTTATTTGTGCCTGTCTGATTTAGGTTTTTTGAATATTTTCTGAACAAACAAACCCACTAACTTAAAAAGAGTCAAGAGTGAGACTTAGCTGTAAGAAACAGAAATGTTAAGAAATCAAGAAATAACTGGCTAAATGATTCAGCTTCTCCCTGTTGAACTCCGTCATCTCTCCCTAATACCTGGAACGCGCTAGGCCTTAATTATATTCCATGATATTTTCAGTAATAGAAAGAATGTTAGCTGTCTTCCACATTTTATTTACAGATTTTATCGTCTTATTTCCTGTACACTGGACTGTGTTCTGACAATGTGTGCATCCTGCAAGCTGAAAGTATTAGCATTTAGGGCTTAATTTTACTGTCACTCAATCCAGAGATAACCGCATTGCCTGCTTTGTTTTGTTTTATTTAATGGGCTGGGTGTACAAATTAGGGCCATATACTACCCTCAATCCACAGAGTAGCCTCTGGTAATTATAGGGAAAGGTTTATACTACTGTTCATAGATAGAACTAGCCTACAAGTAAATTTTGCATGGGAATAAAAAGTGCCAAGAGCTGGTAGATCTGTGGCTATTTTTGGCCTTTGTTTGGCAAATGGTGCATAAAGTCACTTGATTGGCACTTGCACAATTGCTGGGAGTGAGCAAGATGGCCAACAGTTGCGAATATAATTATTTTAAAGTCTGGGTGTTATACATCATAATTAGGCTTAAGATCTGAGAGTCATTTGAGATGAATGAGGGCAATTCATGCTCTCAAGAGCTGAGGAAGTGATTTTGTCTTTAGGTTTTGCATTTGTAAGATTTTTTTTTTTTTGCACAAGCTTTAAGATTTAGATATTTTCTCTATCTCATGCTCTTCCCCCCTCCCATGGGAGAACTGGCAATATATGAAACAGCTGTATATCTGTGCCTCACCTTAAACAGGTGAGATATAGCTAGCGCATGAAATACCACGATTCACTTCTCAGTGCTGATTTTTTTTCTTCATCAGAACCGGCTATGAATGAACCTAGTACCCACAGTTACCCAGTCCATTACAGTTGTTCTGCTCGGCATGTCTTCCGTAAGGGGTAGACCAGAAAAGCAACCTTTACTGGATAGATAACAATTGTGTCTATTTTAATTAGATATTTAAACAATTAAATTTTACAGTTACATGCATCTAGAGATTGATGACTGTTGAGAATATTTTAATTATTTTAAGGTTCTTATTAAATGAAAGTCACAATCATGCAGGTTAGAAAAGAAAGGGCCACCCACTATGTAAAACTGAGATAGTTTTGAACTAATATCAAGGATTACCACAGGAGAAAATTCAGATGGGAATCAAATATGATTCAAGGAAAATGTGGATCCTGCAAGTAGAGCTGTAAGGCTTCTCCCAAAGTTGGTTTGACATTTCTTGACTCCCAGTGAGAGAGAATATAGGGATGTACAGCATGACTGGGCTGGAGTAAGATAGGCAAGTCTTTTTAAAAAAAAAAACAAAAACAAAAAACCCCAACCAACAAACCCCCAACAACAACAACAAAAAAACCCCAGAAAAACCCCAAACAACAAACTGAAAAAAAACCCATACTAACATTGAAAGATGAGAAGGGAAAAGCATCACAATGCTTGAAAAATAATAAAAAAATTTGGCAGGATTAGTATTTCAAAGGGAGCAGCACTTGATTAAACATTTGGAAAGCATGGGAGGAGAAACATTCCAAGCAAAATGAAAATATACGTGTATGATGGAAACAGGATAAATAGAATATTCCACTTATAATTACCACGGCAAGAATGCAACCCAAACTTAGAGCACTTAATCAGGTAAAATTGTGATTGCTTTTAAGTCCAAGTAAGGCAGTGAATTGTGGTAGGTATGAGATGTTTGTGGATAAAGATGCTGGCAAGATCTATAGCTGCAGTGAAGAGCGGGTCCATGAACAAAGTACATGAAAAGATCTGGAGCCTGCACCACTGAGCAAATCGTGAGTGTATTGCAAGAAGTCGGAGGATAGAAGGCATCCATTTTTAGCACATACCAAGCGAGGAGTGAGGCGGACAGAAAGGTCTTTGAAAGGTTAAAAGTCTTTGCAGAACGCAAAGCTGTATCTCTGTGCAGGGAAAACTTGAAGTTTCCGTCCCCCCATTAATGCAGTGATTCTTCAGAGTTCTGCATGGGTGGATTGATTAAGAAGTTAAGATTAGCTGCCGTCTGGTTTCTTCCTGAGTGTGGCCTGGTGAGGGCTGGGCAGTTGAACACCCATCTCCCTTGAGCAGGTAAATGTCAGAGACCACAGCTGCCTTACGCTCCATCTGCGTTATTTACCTCCATCGGGGCAGACTTCTTCCCAAGTTGTTTCTTTCTGAAATGCCCCACAGCCTGCTTATTGCCCCTGCTCTCATTCTGTTTGCGGGGGAAATGCTCTCTTAGAGGAAGGAATAGGTGATCAGGTTGGTAATAGATGCTGAGTTCTCCCAACTGGCAGATTTTGGTATGATGCTCTTTCACAAAGCAGGTTTTCAATTATACTTGCATATATGACTTAGCTTAACATACTAAAGGCAAAGAGCAGGTACATAAAATGCATTCTTGTAATGGCAGCCTATTTCTTTGGGTTGAAATAACATCATGTAATTATAAACTAAAGTGCTTACATCTAAAGAAAAAATTTTCACTGTGTCCATGTCTTAGTGTGATTACCTTCCTCTTATTATTTCTTAATATAAAAATTACTGCATGCTGACTTTGAAATGTTGCAATTGTGTTGGTATTTGAAGTACTTGTAAATACTTGTGCAAATCAGTTTTTCTGATGTTTGTCTGCAGGGTGAGGTGTGTGTTTATGTGCCCAGGGGACATGAGATGCATTTGCATCCAAGAGGGCGTAGCAAGCAAACGTGCCAAAACTGAGTCTGTAGGAACAGTTGCACTAAAATAGTACAGGATAGAAATGTTTGCAAATGAAAATAACTAGCTTCCGAAGAAATAATGGTATCTAATCCTCCCTGTAAATGTTGCTGATCTGAAGGCTTAAATGATAGCTTTTGGTGATGAATCTTTCTAAAGACACTTGTCAAGCCACCATATTGTGCATATGAAGATGCAGAATCTTTTTGTAGATATAATTATATTTCATCCAGAATTGTTAATCTTTGAGGTGCTGACGAACAGTTATTACTTACTTTTCTGTACTTCAGGGGAATACTGATTTAAGGATGTTTCAGCTCTCATTTAAATCAGTGAAATCATTACTATTAGCCTCAGTAGGTGCTGAATTAAACCCTAAATTACATGGGACAGCTAATCATACATAACATTATACCTGTTTTTCATGTACAAAGTGCCTCTCAGCCAAAAATCTCATAGCACTTTATGCAAGTAAACATCATTGCTGCAGAGTATCTCCAGAATATTTCGTATGATCCAAAACCTCTTATTCATAAGAGCAGACAAATACATACCTTATCTTCCCACTCCAGTGCATGGAGGTTGGAGAGACAAAATTCCTAGTATTTTTTTTACTCCATAGATAGCTTGGTTTTGAATTGTTACTGTATGATTCCCACTTTCAGACTTCATCTTGAAGTGGAAGTCTGCCACAAGGATGTGCCATGTAGCCTGGGAAGAAAACCAGCAGATCTTTTATCATTATTGCCTTGTCTGTCTGGGTCACAGAGAAGCAATAGCCGCAGTTCAAGACTGTGTTCAAAGGAGAGATGTCAGGACTGAATTGTTTTCTGGTGAAGGAAGGATGGATAAAATATTAAATGCAACCTTCTGCTTGCCCTTATCTTTGTGTTTCCTGACAAGAATATCGTACTGTATTTTCATGGTTCTGTAGTTCAAAGCTGAAGATACACAGATTTGTGAAAGAAAAAAAAAAGATTTAATTGTTCAATAGTAGAAGTCATTATTATAAAAATAAGTGTAGATTTTTTATTACGTGTGCTTTCTTATGTGAAAGCACTTCTACTTGAGCGAGCAAGAGCACACTTTTGAGAGTTCTTTGGTTTAATTTTCATACACCTGCTGCTGTAATTATTATAATTTAATGCACAAAGGCATTTTTACTTTCTGAGCAGTAAAGGAGTTTGTCCATGAAAATTTCAGAAGAGGTGTGTCTGTCTCTCAGTCCTCTTTCCCAGTAGCCTTTAAACCTTTCAGGAAATACTAATCAAATCGGGGGCGGGGGGAGCATCAGAAATGGGGAACTGAGGTAGGAAAGGAGCTCGAGATGATTTTAAGTCCCTACAACTTCCCATGTGAACTGTTGGCTTGGATATAGGAAAGAGGGACGTGCTGGTCTCAACAGCAAGGAAGAGGCTGCAGTGTGAGCTGAGCAAGCGTTGGGGTAAGTTCGGCTTGGGGGCTACTTGTCTGCTGGGTGGATGATGAGCACACACAGCCGGGTGGGTCACCCGCCCCATAGCTGGTAAGTGAGGGTGCAGTAAGAGCCGACCGTAGGTTAGTTCTGAGACTGTTTTGAAAAGGGGGAGTTTGTGATAGGTGGAGGGTAGTACAGCCGGCTGGAGAGTGTTTTTGCAGAAGGTGAGGGGTAATGAACACTCTGTAGAGGAGCCGGGTTTCTTGTGGTAAGCAGTACCAGAGAAATGTGACACATCTGTGAGAAATGAAGCTGCATTAGTTCCTCTGCGCACAGGATTATCAGTTTTAGTTTCTACCCTATCACTAGGGTGAGAGCATGTTTCTTTGGCAGATTGTTGTATATTTACCTAGTGTTCTACCATGTCTTTGGTCCCTATTTTATTTTGAACCATTTTTATTATGCTTTTCCAACAGCATGCGTTTTCTCATGGAGAAAAATAGCAAACAGGCTGAGATCGGTGGCCCAAATCTTGTGTCACATCTGACATAGATTCAGAATTGCTTCAAAATGTGTATACGGAACCAGTAATTATCATGGTTCTTCTTCTTAAGCCGTAATTTCAAACTAGGTAGCTTCCAACAGTTGAATTACGCTTGACAGTGCCATACTGTTATTTAAAATAGTGTAAGCTATATGTACATCAGCTGTGCATATCTGAAGTGCATTAAAGCCCATTAAAGTAGACAGACTCTGAACTGTTTCAGTGGGTCTTGGATTACAGGTTAACAGAGAGCACAGCACCATGGCATTTTTGCAGATTCCTGCATTTGATTTTCCGTGAGCTGATTTTCCCTTCAGTCCCAACTGGGAGCAGGAGTTGTGTGGTGGTCTCTGGAAAGCCCCATTGTAGTCCACCTCTCTGTAGCCCTGCGAGGAACTGGTGGAGCACAGAATGATTTGTTTGCTCTCTGCTGTGCTGTGGGATTTGCAGCTGCCAAGTTCAAGGCAGTCACCAGTCACCTTGGTGTGTTACAAGAAAGTAGGATTGAAGCAGCAAAGGAGAAGAGGCAGTGAGGAAAAGGAGAGAACCAGACGGAAGGGGATAAGAAGTCACTCCAACTCCTGCATGTAAGCAATCTTGAAGAGACAGAAAGAGTTCATATATAAATTAAATGGGTTTTTTTCTGGTCTGGAACATCTTAAATTTCCCCTAAATTATAAATAGAAGTTCACTGATACAAAACTAGTACTGATGTATATTTAAGTGGGTGTGATTTGGTAATAGCTTGGGTGTGGCAGGCCAGGAAATAAAGGATGTAAACAATTTACAACCTTCTTTTTTTTTTATTAGAGCCTTTATCTTCGTAACTCTTATTAGTTGCCATAGATACAGACAACACAGGGCTTGTCTGGGTTAATGAAAAGTCTGTCATGCTGATAAAAAAATGTGATTTTTTCTTGAGAAAAATCTGCATTATTTCAATTCGACTATTCTTGGCAATTAATTTTAACTATGCTTCCATTTGTGTATGTAATTAAAAAATTGTGGCATTTAGTAGTCTACATTTTTGATACAGCATCTGCAGAATAATTTTGAGTACAATGCAGTACCAAACAAATTGGTCTTTAATTTAAATTAGAGATCATATTGACAGATACAAATTACTGTTCTGTCAGATTACAGGTGTGCTTCTGTACTTTCTAAAATCATTCTTACAATTTTTTCCACCTTGTGAAACTATTACAAGACGTTATCAGGTAACTGATTGGCTCATAAGTGCAGTCATGAGTGTGCACCACTTCATTCATGTTATGACGTTACATTAAGAACGTATGCTCTTCTTACCTAAAAGTTGAGTATCTCGGGTGATAAATGCAGTGAGTATGAGTTACCACATCTTAATTCCAAGTACTCTGTCCAAACAGAAAGCAGTTATATGCTGTAAATGTACCTCAACTGATTCAAGAAATTATTTTGTATGAAGAAAAAAAAAAAAAAAAAAAAAAAAAAAAAAAAAAAAAAAAGCAGCAGCTTTTCTGTTGGTAAGTGCAGGATGGTTCTAGTCTGGTATGCTATGGACAGTATTTTTAATTAGTTTAAGGTGGCCATATTTCTTAAAAGTGTGTTTGTCACAGGAACTATAGTCAGGATGAATCTGAAGTAAGTATTACTTGGGGCAGGGAGGCGAGATGTACCATGTGGGGACCAGAGAAGAAAGAAAACAATTTTTGAGTCAGCTTGATTTAAAATAAATACATATACAGTGGTTTCTTGGAGAGTTAGAAACAGTGGCAACAGCCCTGGCAAAGTAGATGCATGGTCAGAGTGCAGCTTAAGGTAGGTAGAGTATTGTTCCAGACCTGCGGAAGGTAGAGTGTAAGTTTAAATGATGCTATTTCTTTTAGGAATGCAAAGCATTTTGGCGTAAAGGCTGAATTCAGAGCACTGCTAAATAAGTGGATTGTGCACTGGGGGTATGTCTGGCTTCAGCATGGATGAGCAACCCTTGCAGCTGCAGCACATGCTTTTCCAATGAGCAGCGAGGTTAGGTGGTAAATCAATTAATCTATTAACAAAACTACTCTGTACTGGCGAACAGAATCCCTCAGATGAAATGCTCATGGTGCTCAGAAGTTGTGGGATTCTCCCTCTCTTGCCTGCAAGCTTAGCCACATTCATTTTGCCACATTAAGCCTTCTGTGTTTGCGGTTACGAGAGAATAGGATTTGCCCTGCTACTGTAATTTAATAACAAGGTATAGGAGAAATGACTGGACTGGTATAGTTCTGCAAGGATCTGACTGCTGGTACACAGAGAGCAACAGAGAAAACGGTGCCACATCCTATTTCCAATACACCGTATAGGTTTCCTCTACAATCTTTCAGTAGTAAAATTACACTTAACTGTATTTTTAATGGCTAGAATCAAGATCCTAGAGTAAGTATTTCCTGAGGAAAGAAAGGTAGGTTATTAAGAGCAGCAGTAAATAAATTTGGGATTTTAAAAGTATTGAAAACTTTGCCAGATGTCTTAGAGGTTTGAAAAATAATTTAAGTCTTTTTAGAGATTAAAAGCTGTTTTTCTAAGTCAGAACAGTTTGTTTTGCCAGAAATAAATTGGCATTAATAAAAACAATGGTCTCCTAAGGATGAAAAAAGGTTTGAATGTGCGCATGTATCACGTTTCAGTTTTAAACTCAACAAGACTGCAGAGAGTCTGTAATTATGTCCTTGCAATTTCTAAATATTCAGATCACAGTGTTCTCAGGCCCAATTTGTGAATCTGCTCTCTATACAGAAAGCCAGGATGAGGTATTCAGTACCTTTGAACCAATTTAAACAAACAAACAAAAATTATTTAACATAGCTTTAGAAAATACTGATGTTTGTCATCATTGTACGTCTGAGTATTTGTGATCTTTCTATTTAGATCTTCCATCTCTCAGCTGAACACTGGTTGTGTATTCGAGCAGGATTGTTCAGTATCTCCCCACACTGAGCTTTTCTCTTCAGTACACCCAGCGGAGAGAGTCGGGGTCCCCGTGGGACTTGCAGCTGCGCAGGCTATTGCAGTAGCAACATCCTGACACACCATTCAACTTTTTCCAGTCCTAGACCCAGGATGCGGAGCAGGATGCTGCACACATTTGATGTACTAAAGATGACTCTATCTGCTGCAAATGGTTTTGTCCTTAAAAGGCTCCTGAAATTAAACTGGTCAAATACTTCTACAGTTAACATGACTTTAGCAGGAGAATTAGTCGAGATTTGTTTGTCCCACGTTGTGAATGAACAAGATCTGGCCTCACATGTGTTTTCACTTGTTTCTTTACTTGGGTTAACTTGGTGAGACTCAGAAGAACAGAAAAAAATAAATCTCCTGTAACACTTTCAGAATTAGGCTCATAATAATTCATTTAAAATGTTTAAAATAATCCAGCAGTTAGTAGTAGTAAACCTGAGAATACACGGAAACCCTTTACTGTTGCAGGACTTCTGACTTTGTTGTGTTTTCTTTGTAGGGCCTTGGTATGTCTGGTGGAAGTCAGGCTGGCTTGGGGACTCCTTCATCCAGGCAGTATGCACGACAGAAGATAACTCGCGTAAACCTCAGGGACTTCATCTTCTACATGGAACAGGAAAGAGAAACAAGCCATTCTCTCCTGCTCTATCGAGCTCTGCTTAAATAAAGCCAAGAATTGTACTGATTTCTCCATACAGAAGCTCAACTTGCATTGAAAAGCTGTCATTTTAATGTGCCTTCTATTTTTTTCCGAAGTCAATGTTCCAGTAATTTTGTTTTGTAAAATTGTCAGACACATGCAATAAATTCCCTTTATGTAAAAAAAAAAAAACAAACCAACAAACCCACACAAAAAAAAAAATGTGCAAAAGGTTTTAAAATGTTAAATCCACAGATAAAACCGACATCAAAGTCTTGTTCTGTTTGGCCCTTTTAGGTGAGGCTGAAGTAGATGGCCCTGAAGTTACGCCATTGGAGACAGCTGCAGTGGCTCACCTGAACCATCTCATGGCAAGAACTGGGACAGGGCCACAGGACTGGGACCTAACCACGGTGTTAATCTGCATTTTCACTTACGGTGCTGGTTTTCTTTTCTTTTTAGTTTTACTAGCACTGTTTCCACTGACTAATCATGGTGATATCTGTTGTTATTTTAAAATAGTTATAACTGCAAGTTTTTGCACAGTTAAGAGAATAGCCACTGCACACTCTCACAAATTTTATATATTTAGGATTTTTGCTTTTACTGCACAGCTCATTTCCTGAGCCATTTGCTCAACCAAATCCTAAGTGTATGAAATCTGTACGTTTGGGTCCCAGCTGAGTTCCCTTGACTAGCTTCCAGTTGTTTTCTAAATCTCTTCAACCTTTTGCACATTTGTAGCAGCTGGTTAGTAACATGAATCAAAGTTGGGTTTTATTTTCTAAAAAATATTTTAATTTATTTATTGCAAAGAGTATGGTTTAATGGTGGTTTTAAAAGAGAGTATTGTTCAGTAAAGATTTTAGAGTATTCTATATGGATTTTTAAAGTCACTGTAGAAGTTTTGGGGGCCGGTTCCAGGCGTAGAGAACCTGGAGAGGCGGGTGAGCCCTGGCAGCCCGGTGCCGCCGCGCGGCCGGGGCAGCGCCGCAGGGACCGGCGATGCCTTTGCCTTGGACGATTGGACCCGAGGACTCCAGTCCGGAGAGGCTCATGAACAAGCGCATGACTTTAAGCATAATGAGTAGTTTTAAGTACTTAAAGGTGGATGAATGCTTTTTAAATGCTTTGCTGAATTGGAATTTAAGGGGCCCACACCGAAGCCACGTGAAGTCTGTGTGAGTCTTTTAAATGGGTATGGGACAGGAATAGTAAGCAGGCAGGTGGGCACAAGTTGTTGGACTTCAACATAACAGTATTATCAGTAACCATGGAAGGGAGACATTTGCTTATTTATCTTTTCAATTTTTACTGTGTTATGCTTGCCACTTTTTTGAGGCAATTTTTTTTTTTTTTTTTTTTGATGGGAAACCATAGCGAAAGCACAAATAGAACTATTTGTCCAATAGTTTTAAAAACAAAAGTTTTAATTATTTTTTAAGGTTTATGAAAAGCAGAAGAAAATTTATACTGCTGCTATTTAGCCAAAAGATTATTCATAAGGTATTTAAGGCCAGGAAGTGTAAAATTATGTTTTAAATGTATTGATAATTTGTACATATTGTTTATAAAGGCCTTGTGTTTATTAGAATTACGTTATTTTGATGATTTCTGTACATACTCGTAAATACCCCCAATTTGTGTGAAAACATACTCCCTTATTTGTACTTATTTTGTAAAGAAATAAAACAATTTACTAAAGTAACACATTGAGTGACATACAGCATTAATTTATCAAACATGAATTTCACATTGTCTTGTAGTTCTTAAGCACTGTTCAGAAACATTTTGCATTAAAATATTAACAGAATACCCACAAAGAAATATTAAAACCAAATACTTCAATGTTTTGTTGTGCTGATTCTTATCCTTTGTCAAACATCTAATAAAATTGTCAGCAAACCTCGATGCTATTAATACAGTGAATGAATGCACTCAACAGTTGCTTTCTCAAAAGCGATTAGTCCAATAAGCACAACATAACATTCTCGCTTTCTGTCCGAGACTTGGGAGCACGGTGGTGTAAGAGGGTTGTACAGAAAGTGCTAGCGAAGACTTGTGTTCTTCAAGCCACAGTTTCAGTGCTCAGCAACAGAGAATCAGAACAATTTTGTTTAATCGAATTAGGCGAAAAAAACAGGCTACGTTTACTTTTTGGCTTTCATAATAAAAACATTTGCTGGCTGTGCACCACAGCTTTACTGGAGTTTCTATGGTATTTTAAAACCTGTTTTAGTGATGCTGAGCAATGTTCTTAATTAAGTTATGCTGCTATGGTTTAAGGCCAGAAGTAAAAATTCAAATCAGTCTTTGCTGATATTGCTGCCTAAAAATATAGGGAAATAAGTAAAAAAGATATAAATGAAACTGTAATAAACTTTTAAATAAGTGACCTGAAGTTACTAACTAAAAGAACGTGTCCTAGTTGGGTTTTTTTAAAGGCATATTTCTTCTAACAAAGTGATTGTTTCCACATGTCTTCCTTGCCTTAGTGCTACTTTGCAGTCAATGTTGTGATGTCATGGCTCAAACTTTCCATCTCAAGTTCACATTTAACTCGGCTGGCGCGGCCTGGAACCCTTTACGATGCCACCTTAGCAAGCTGCCCTAAGTACTGGAGCTGCTTTATTGAGCTATTAAAAAAATATGGTAAACACAAACTGAAGAAAACCAAACTAACCAACCAGAAATACTTCCAATGTTCTACACCGATCTCAAAGCATCATCCCGCTTCCAGGCTGGGGAAGAGCTGCCTGTGCTCAGCCCTCGGTGGGTACCGGGGGTCTGGTCCTGCTTGCCGAGGGCCCCTGCTGACCCCGGGGGAGGCAGAACTGGGCCCCGGTGTTTAAATGTAAACGGGAGGGGTTGGCCCTTCTCCCCTGGCCAAGAGGTAATGAGCAGAGAGGACGCGCCAAGAGACGAGCGCTCAGCCGCTGCTAGTGCTAACTCTCCCTGCTCAGGGGGCAGGACAAAAGTGTATACAGGACAAAAAAAAAAAAGCTAAACAGATTATTTAAGGATACTCTGAACTTAAAGTGAACTCAATGTATGAAAGTAATAAATAAAATACTTTTTTTTTTCTTTTTGTAAGACATGGCTACATCAAGCTGAATGGAGCAAAAGGCCGGAGGAGACACAATCAAAATTCTCACCTCTTTTAAACAACATGGGAGATACAGTGAGTGTTCCACCCTACTTGCTTATTTTTCATCATTTACTTTACAGAAATGTTTATGGCATGAAGTACTGTATAAGAAATGTGCATACACAAATACATGACAATTATACGTTAAGTTCTTTACAATATTAAATGTATAATATACAATTCTACAGATATCTTACATACAAAGGTGAATGTTGTGCCATATATTCAAATATGGCAATGCCTAGCAACTTTAGAATGTCATACAAGTATAAAACCACAAAATAAAATAACTTTACAATTCTTTTAAAGTAGACAGATTTGCTCAGCTGTTCTGCTAAGTTAGCAGGCCAACACATATCAGCTAAGATTTCCAGAAGAGATTTCTGATTTGGGTAACCAAGGTGAGAAAACCTGCAGAGGTCTGATTTTCCACGGAGAAGTATCCAGCCCTTTTCCAAAAATTAGACCCCTGCCTAGATTGTACCTTGGATAGTCAGTACAGCTCTTCACTTTTGAAAATATTAGTCTGAAAAACACGATTTTTAAATTTTGCCTGATTGTAATCATTTGGCATTAAAGAATTGTTGACCACTTAATAGTCTGTCCCTTGTTCTATATGGCCATATTTATGCATCTAAAAAGAGTTTAATTAAAATTCATCATCTACAACAGTATTCTATAAATTAATGTGGGAGAAACTAAATTGTGATTAACACATGAATTAGTTATTGAGGACCCAATCATGCTAAACAGCAATAAACAGGATTTAGCAGAATGCTATTTATAACCTTGCACCTGGCAAACATGGTGCTGTCTCCTGAGTTAGGAAGCCCTGCAAGTCCGAGTCGATACCGATTCATGGAAGGAGCAGTAACCTCCTGCAGACAGCGGGCTTCGTTAAAGAGAACATTACACAGAGGGCAGCTACAGAATCGGCATTTTAATAATAGTTTAAAAATAATAGAGGAAAAATTCTAAACAAAAGGTGGCCTGCTTTCATCGGACAATGGCAGTAGAGGGTTTTAACATCTTTTTGCAAAAATTCCAAACCCATAAAGAGTAGGCTTGTCCAAAATTCTTAATTGTTTCCTCCTAAATGTGGGCTTTTACCATGGTTAGTAAATGAGTAACGGGGTGGCAGAGCTGGCTTGGCAGAACCACGCGTCTTTGATGATGCAAAACTTAACAGTTTCTGAGACAAAACAAGACTGGCTTTAAGAGAACTACAGCTCCATGTTAGGTATGTGACCCTTGTCTGATGGTGGCTGGCATTTTATTTTGTGCTTCCAGATCCCTACTTTTGCAAATGTTGCCATAATCGGCCTTGTCAAATTTTCTGTCGCTGTTTTGTTTTGTTTGTGGGGGGGGTTTTAGTACTGAGCACCAGTTGACTATAAATTAGTCCTTTTCTGATTCTGGATTCTGTCCACAGAGAGATATTTCAGTTGGAAATGTTGTATAAAAATAAGCCATTTGCTAGCACGAGTGAGTACAATCACAGAAGTGTAACGTAATGTATGGAGGTGTAAAGCACGTCTGATATGAAGGAGGTGTGGCAGTCAGGGAAGATACTCAGTGCAGTTTTTAGTGTACCGTCTTCCTCGCGGAGGCGCCCGCTTCCACGCGTCACAGCACTGGGGTACTCTTGGAAAGGCCGTCAGAACCATTTCTCCTGCTGATCTATTAAAATTGCTTTAATTGCTCTTTCTGTAGAAGTCCAGTCTAGGGTCAGGGGTTTCTGAAGCTTTGCCTTTTACACCACCACAGCTGTTCAGCCCAAAGTACATTCCCAGCAGGCCTCGTATGCTGAGCATGCTCAGGAATTTCATCGTGAAAAACGGACAACTGGTTTTTCAAATGCATTTCATGGCTGGCTATGTGACAGGTAGTTTCAGAATACCACTAATTGGCAACATAAAGTCAAAATCTGTTTGCTAATACTGTTTTGCAAATCCTTAAGAGTTTCACATAAGGGACTATTAAACACTTCTACGGTTACAAAGGAGTACGGGTAGGGTCTAGTCCAGGGGCTCCTGTTTTATTCTGATTGTTGGGGTAGGTTGTGGTCGTCTGTCTTCGCGACACAGCACGTATTCACTGAACTGAGAGGAATCCACCCCACCACCGCATGAAGCTGCCACATTAAATCCCTTCTGAAATAATCTTTCGAGCACCTGCAACGTGGGGAAAAAAATCAGATTAATATTTAGCAAATTTTAGTGATAAAAGCATGCAGGAGCACTGGATCTAAATGATGGATTTAGTCTTTCGAGTCCTTGTTGAATGAATATTATTCAGCTATAATTCTATAACTTATTCTTAAATGACTACACTGTGATTAAAGTCTCGCTCTCAGCAAACCTCTGCAGAAAACAAAAATTAATCAAACAAATAAGCACTCTGCAGAGCAGCTTAGTACATTATATAGTAAAATACTGGACTGTGGTGATATTGATGCTATCTCTTACTGCTTATAGAAAACAACACTGGGTTTAAGTCATAATAAAAAGTGCCCATTATTCATTAAATAATACGAACAGTCTTACAGAAAGGGGTTGAAAATATTTCTCAGCTCTTCCTTGGCAGATGAAAATGTCTTAGGAGTCTGAGTGACACTTCCACCAGATCTTCACAGAAGTCACAGCTGTGATTTTCCCTTGCTGGAAGGGACCACTGCTTTTAGCAAAGCATGGCAGGGATGGGATGCAGAGCCAAGACGTGGACAATAGGGAAACATTCTGGCCCAAGAACGAGGTTAATTTGTATTGCCCAAGTATGTATTTTCTCCTTCTCCTTCTAAAGAAAAGTTGGTGCAATTTAGATGCATGAATTTAAGGAACCCAGAGGCAACTTTAATTTCTGAGACTGTCACACAGCACATTACCCTAGGATATACTGATCTTGGCAATATGATCGGGGCCATGTTTTCACATGCGTGAGCATGTTGATATACGGTTTCCCAGCAGAGCAGGACGCACACAGACTTTTCTGAGCATTGGGTGAGAGCAGATGCCAGACCCACCTTCAGCAGAGCTGCGATGCAAAATCCACTGCAGGAGATGCCATGCTCCCTCCCTGCCGCTGGCGGCTCTCCTGAGACCAGGCCAGCAGCCAGGAAAAATGATCCCCGCGTTTTTCTCTACCGACAAAATGCCATCACGGGGAGCAGCCTGTACCGTTCTGTAACAGGCTCCCCAAGGTACCACTTCCATTGCTATGGCATGTGGGCCCACTGTACTGGCAAGTGAACCCAGTGATTTACTAAATCCGGAGACCTCGGTAACACCGGCGTCCCCATGTGACAGCCATCCGCCACCCACAACAACAGGGCTAAACTATTTAAAAATAAACTTCTTCACTCAACCTAGAGAAGTGTCTGAGCACTATACCCACCTTCAGATGGAGCTGACTCTTACATTTCATGGGTTTATGTTATACAAAGAATTTTATTTCTTTTTTGGGTTTACTAGCCCTGTGAGCACCTCAGCAGTTACGCTTACTGAGCAGTACTTACAGGTGTTACGTTTGAAGGCCCAAGCGGACTGTTAGATCTGCACACCAGACTGCTGCCCGCACCCTCACACACAGACCCACACGAGGCCATGGTGCATTTCTTCTTAGCACACCATTTCTTTTGCCTGAATGTTGGCTTTGCTTTCTCCAGAAACATCAGTTTGGAGCCTTTATTAAGGGTAACTGATTTCAAAAGCACAACTGTATCCAAGGTGGTAGCACAGTGCAATGCAAACCATGGCAGCAGCATTTGCTGGTTTTAATCTGCGGGACCCTCCTTTGAGGTCACCAGTGCTTTTTGAGGTCATCCACAGTTTAATCCATGGTTTGGAATTTTAGTGGTAACTAAAACCTTGTACTTGCTACCCTGACTGCTGAGGACAGGTGAAGGAAAGGAGCTGCTCTAGCTCAGCTCTGCTGAAGCCATGCTGAATCTGCTGGAAATCAACTTGCCCGAGGAGCTCTGCCTGGCCTGGGGACACAGCGACTTACGCTCTCTGAAAGTCGCATCTGCCAAATCTCACTGACTTTTGCCCTGATTTCTAGATACTTTATACTGTAAGAAAGTTGTAGGACAGAAAGATCAAAAAAGCACTCCAGCGTATAGAAGAAAAATGAACCTGGAGAGATGAAAAGAAGGGGTGGGAGACTGGGTTATCAAAATATATGAGAGAGAGAAAGCTTACAACTCTTATTTGTCCGGGCTGTATGCGGCCTGTAGGACAGAAATGGGGTGCAGACACTAACCCTTGTTCCTGCTCAAAGAGGAAGGCAGGAGTTTGAGAAGGAAGGAGGAATAAGACCTCATCAGACTGCTGTTTCACAGGCTGAAGTGTCTTTTGACTGTATTACGTATCTCTGTTCCTAGACCTGGCCAGATGAAGAACGAGAGGCCGCCCAGCCACAGGAAAGGAGGCTTCTTCCATTTGACTGGATAGCAAAACAGAGGGTTGACAGGTAAGATTTGAGGGAGAGACGTGACTTAAAAATCCTTGCTAAAACAGTTTTTAAATCAGTTTGCTTGTAAGACAAAACAAACACGGGGGTGCCCTTGGCTTGCCTTGGTCCAAAGCCATGGAAGGCTGCATGTTAACATAGGGCTCTCCTTTACCAAGCCAGCTCTCTGCAAACACACAATCCAGGTAGACATTACACCTTAGAGCACCACACAGAACAAAGCGATTCATTTTTGCTACCTACGTGCTCAAAGGACTAGACTGCAGGCTATAATCTAGTGTTAAAAACCTTGGTATCATCAATTTTCTCAGCAAGAAACAAAACAGGCCAAATCCTGTAAACAATGCAGAGAATGTTTAAATACTGTAGAGTTTTAAGTGTAACTGGGATGAGGCTGAGCTCAGGTCTGTGGAGAAGGGCTCCTAAAGGCAGCTTCCACGTGTGCTGAGCGCTGGTTTGTATGCACCAGCGTCGCACAAGACTAAATGGCATGTTGAACATGGACAGATTTAAATGCCATTTAGTGAATTTGGCTCTATGCACGTTACTTTTTCTTAAGGTAAGATACAGACAGAGGGAAACCAGTAAGAGTCCCTGAACCACATCAGAGCTACTTTCCTGTAAATCTCCAAGAGAATATGCCAAAAAGTGAGTATCAGCTGTGATTCTCCTACGTATAGGGAGACACACACAGAGTATTAAACAGAGGATTTGTGCTAGGATTTAATATACTCTGTCTTCCAGTATTCCGAGCACATCTGATTTAGTTGGAAGGTTTTCCAAATAGAAACATGATACTTTCACTTAGTGCATTTCATTTAAATTTTGCAGAATACTAACAAATACATTCTTAATTATGAAGACTCAATGTTCAACATATACAAGCATCAGAGAATTTTCTCAAAGGTAAGCTCATGTATCCCACCACAAACTGTTGCAAGGAGTTGAAAAAACAGTGTCAGTCTTAAGAAAATTCTATACCTAGTGTAATTACAAACGGGCGTCAAATTAAGAGCTGCTGTATTTTTTTGGCTAACACTACGCACTCAGTGTTGACATTCTTTGTTTAATATGCACAGTTCTTGACACAAAACATATAATGAAAATATTTTCCAAAGATCCAAAGAATTTTAAAAGATTGCAATTGTGCTACCAAATATATTCAGCAGGACACAGGGAGACAAAAGTGGTGTATCTCAGGAAACAGCAGACGGGTTTACTGCATCACTCTTCGAGAGTCTTTGGAAATGATTCTGCTTTTCCAACCACTACCTCTCCTAACCCATCTCCCTTAAGTCTGTGCATTTGCTTCACTGTACTTCCACCTTCTGACTTAATATTGCTTTGCCAAAAAATCCTGGGAAGGGGAAGGGCAGCGCCTGTGTGCTGACCAGAGTCCATCAGAGCCAATGATAATTAGCTGCTGATTTCATCAGCCTTTGGTCTCAGAAATGCATCATTTTCCAGAAAGTGTTTGAAAACACTTTCTATTAATTACATAGTAAAATGATGTAATTTAGTAAAATGATGTAATTTAATAATATTATTTATACGGTAGACTCTCTGACAGAATTTTTTTTTTCACAACATGAACTTGCAAAGAGACTCTTTGATTCTGTCTGAATTTTGACTGAATTCAAAACACATTCAAATAATACAAATAATTAGCATTCAGCTTTTACTACAAACACACGTTTCCTACCAGTACGCCACTGTGGATAAAACAGAGCCAAAAGCTAAGCCATGTGGGCATCTAGAGCTTCGACTGGCTGCTTGCAGTGCTGAACCCCTCAGTGGCTTGCAGAGACCCTTTATTGTTTCAGTTATTCCAATTTCTTGCATGCATCTGACTGTATCACATGGACAGTGTGGCTGAGACACAAACACGCTTCCCTATCCACTTACCTTAGCTAAACTGCAGCTGCTCCCTTCTCCACCCAGCACAGTGATGAATTCATCACTGTTCCCACTGCCAGCAAACAGATCTGCCTCTGACCCACCTCCAGCCTTCGGGTTTTGGGGCAGGCCACTCTAAACCTTGACAAACGTGAAATTGCTAAGGACTGTGCAAAATTAACCAGAGGCACCAGACTGTTAGAGTTTAACCAAATAAAACACTTGGGAGTCTTGAACCAAAATCACCAAAAATAGCTGGTTTCAGTCAAAGGTGTCTATCGGTGCTCCAGGGAATGCTGCTGCAAGGAGGGAGGCACCAGTGTCTAGTACAGGTTGTTAAAACAACTCCATCCACCTTTACATATTCTGGTAACTACAGGTCTCCCAGAAATGTTGTCACCTGGCAGCTTGGGAGATGGAGGGTGCCTTACCCTGCTCTGTAATAACACCGCAAGGAAGCACGGCCTCTAGGCTCTTGCCCTGCCTTGCTTCCCTCCCCAACCTGTCTGGCCAGTCTGTCCCTTGGGCCAGCTCTTCTGTGGGTATTTGCCCACAGGGAA
This sequence comes from Athene cunicularia, assembly GCF_003259725.1. Lineage (NCBI taxonomy): Eukaryota > Metazoa > Chordata > Aves > Strigiformes > Strigidae > Athene > Athene cunicularia. Next base: position 8,219,817 of record NW_020799113.1, read on the forward strand.
GTTTATCAAGACCACTATGGCATTTCCCACAGCCCAGTTAATGTCTGCAGCCACAGCCTGTCTGCAGGGGACGGTAACTTTGAAAATAATTCCCCTGTAGGCTGATTTCACTTTCCATAATACAAGTATTTGCAGTGCACTTTAGAGAAATACATGCAAAAACCAAGAGCTCTGTTTTGCCCTTGTTAATTAAGGCACAAGTGAACAGCATCATCAACACTGTTCCTTCTCCACAGCCCAAGGACAGCTACAGCACCAAGGCTCTGGCCACAGTGGCGGTGATCCCTTGTGAAATGGCATTTCTTGCCCATAAGGCTGCTGCCTAAACACAAGCCACGTATTTATTTCCACTACCATCCACCTATCTGTCCAGTTATCTTCTTTTATTTCATATGTTTAATTTTAAACCTAATGTCAAAACTCTGAGTATAAAATGAAATACATTTTGTTTAAAATACTCTGGGCAATTTTTATAGAACATCCTTTTGAAAAAAAAAAAAAAGAGCAGAGATCAATTTTTTTAAGTCCATCCCGCAGGCACCATCATTTAATTATGAGTGAGACATAAATTATGCATTTACACATTGTTGCATTTTCTATAAAATGGTGTGGAGATTTTTTTTTGTAGTTTTTGGAACTCTCTCTTTCTTCCTGGGGGCACTTTGGAGGAAAAAAAAACTGCTGCAGGCTATACATTGATGAAAAAATTAGCATTTATCAGTATAACACCATTATGAGACCAGCATGGCACTAACATACACAAAATCTAAATCTATTTTTCTGCTTAGACTTAGGAAAACCTGAAAGACTGTGATCTCACCAGGCAGAAAATGTCTCCTTGCAGTATAAGCACTGAAGGTAATTGGGCAGAAGCAAATAATTTGCATATAATTGAACACAAAATAATAAAAAACCACCCCAGCAAATAGATGAGCCAGCACCAAAAGGCCATTACCTGCACTGAATTCAACCGGCAGTATCCGTTCAAAGGAAACCTAATAACGTGGGTAGGGTCCTGGTTCCAGCCTGCGTTTACGGAGTTGCACATGACGTCTCCAGTCTCCGGGAAGATCTCTTCTATTAAAGCTTTCTCCCCGCTCAATGCAATTCTTTCCCCCAAATCTGGAGTCACTCTTACGACCAAGCAGTCACAAGGCTGGAAATGTTTCCTTTGTTCTTTCTCTTGTTTCCATCGCTCAAGTTCCTTAATCATTGGCTGCAGCTGGTAATACTTTGCTTCTTCATATAAAAGATTAAAGTCCTGGGAAAAAAAAAAAAAAGGGAGAGAGAGAAACTAGAAATGCTTATAGTTCTCTTTTAAAAATGAGTATTGTTCCTGTTTGACCTACTTAGGCTTATGTATTGTCAGCAAGAGTGCAAAGGCAACAGGTATCCACATACTTGTCTTCGTCTTACACCTACACAGAAAGCCACACTGTGTTAGTGTTGAATCTATTTGAGCTGACCATGAAGTTCCCATTGCACTGAATTATTCTTTCATTTATTATCCCACAAGCGCAATGCCAGAAGGCTTTACTTTTGGATTAAGAAATCAAAATAACTGGTTGCAATAAGCAAAGCTTGCTGCTGTAAGAGATGTCCTGAGCCCTAATCGTCACTCTTGGCCTCAGATACTCACTCCTGATGTTACAACAGGAGATCTCGGGCTTCGCTGTCACCTCTCGCACACGTGTTACAAGACAGAGATGTCAGTTCAGCTTCACTTCTCACCTGTCTTTGCTGAGTCTGAAATTCAGCTACAGCAGCTCAGCTGCTCCCTTCATTTCATGATTATTCATGTATTCAAAGCATACTTTGGAGCCTGGTAAATTATATGGAGGTAGTGACCTGACCATCCCACTGGCTGGGCGCTCAGCTGTGCACTCCAGCAACTTAAAAGAAACAGTTCTTCGCAGCCATTTGTCCATCAGCTCACTTGGGCTCTGGGCAATTCAAATTCCCAACCTGATCCAATTCCCAGTTCACTGATTGAGATGTCTTCTGCACATCCTCATTAAAAATTTTTCATCAGATTTCTGACAGATCTTTCTACCTCAGCTTAAACACATGAGAGTATGTAGTCGTAAGGGGTGTCAGCAGCTCCCCAGACCCAAGGAGGCAGCAGTGCCCACCAGACCAAGAGAGGGGGAGCAGCCAGAGGGCAGTTCGCTTACACTGGCCCCACCGCCTCCTTCAGCCTCCTGAAGGGAAGAGGAGCAATAAGAGAACGGCACCACCTCCTCTCTGCAAAGACCTGCCATTTGCTTTCCTGGCTCTTACGTCTGTTTACAGCTGGAAATGCTCACTGTGGGTACCCTATGTGACTGTTGTGGGGTATGCTGTAAGTCAATACCTGGACATAAAGGCCAGTTCTCTACCACTGCAATGAAATGAAATGAAAAATCACAAGAGAGAAATGACTGGAATCTTTTGTGCTGGAAAAAAGGGCATGACAAGAAGTAATCAAGAAATGGGCACCAAAATTACATAAAAAATAACAGCAGCACTACTGCTCCAGGACTCGGGGAAGAGGGAGAATCAAAGGCCAATGAATGTGCAGCACAAAAAGGTGCAACTCTTCACAGCAGCTTGGAATTAACCTGCAAAATCTGCTGCTGCAGGATATTACTGAACCAAAGCAGTTAGCTGTGCTCAAATTTGGCACCACAGACCCACTGCCGGTAGTGGAGAGGTGCTCCTTCACCCCAGGGCTGCCTACAGCCTGAAGATGTATGAATATTCATAGTGACACTGGCAAGGTTATCACATGACAGAAGGGACATCTGATCCTTTACATCTCTTTGATGTCTGTTAAGGCTGGACAATACGCACACCACTAAGGGAGAAGAAAGGACGGGAGAGAGCACAGAGAGGAAAGAGGGGTAACAGCAAGTGGGAAGAAATGTGGGCAACAAACACATTCGTGGAAAGTGGCTGGAAGATGAACAACAACAGGAAGATTAAAGAAGAAATCATATAGAAAGCATGTTGCAAACAACTGTCAGTTGGGAACAGGCCAGACGAAGAGACGTGGAGACTGGCTGCATGACCTGGTCTCGGGTAAAACATCAGCCCCAAAGCCTCCTCCCCTGATGGAAGGTATTTTCCCCCCTCCCCAAAATCAGCACTCTGATGAACCATTCCTACTTTTCTCTGTCCACCGGAGAAGCCCCTGGTTACTGAACATGGGATTCCTTTAAACCTACAGGGACTAGTGGCCTGAATTAAAAAACCAACCCCTGCCCCAAATGTTCGAGACCTTCCTCATGCAGGACACTGGAGCACCAGTCCACCACCTAACTGCATTCAGTACAGTGGTGTGTGCCTATCAGATGTTCTCTGGGCATCTGCTGGTCCCATGCATCTCTTCCTTGAGCAAAGAGAAACATGCAGTGCTGAGGAAAAATGTAATGCTGTGGAGTGAACAGGAGCATCCAGTGCTTACTGAAGGGAAGGAAAAGTCTCCCACTGTTTTCAGTAGGTCCTGAAAAACTAGGTTTAGAATATCTTTTTTGATGGTCGCTATAAAATAACATATTATTTGCAAGGTCAATCAAATGAGTATGTGCTAAGAAAACTCAACAGTAAAACCTAGAAGAGGTGGTACAGAAATATAAAACCCAGTGCTTCATTTCTGAAAGTAGAGAGAGGTACAGTTGCTCCTGAGGCTGGATGCAAAGCCCATTACATTCATGAGAGTCTTTTTGACTGACTTCACCAGGCTTTGGACAAGGCTGACAGTATCCTGAATCACAGGAGTTCAATGGTCCAGCACCCCCAGGCCAAAACAGTAATGCCATAAAGCAAACAAAACCAGGATCACACACCTCTGCCTCCCCCACAGCCACCTATTAGCCCACCACATCAAATGCAGCTCTTCAGTGACTTCTGCTAGCCAGCATTTTTCCTAACATAAACAAGATAGATTTTATATTCCGATACCATTTTGTGATAAGACAACCAGTTTTCAAATGAAACAGCTTTTCTATTACTGTTCCCAGAACAATACAGCCACGCTTCCGATGGCTGTGTGGAAGTCAGGGCTGTGCTGGAGCATCACGTGCTCTGTGGGACAAGGTGTGCGCCTCGTCATAACTGCCTGGCTTAAGTCAAGGTGTTGGTTACTTTCTAAAATAGGGGTCTCACCTCTGTGGCCATTCCACACTTAGGATTGAGCACAAATACTCTGGAAAGGGTTCTGCACCTGAAGAAGGGGTTTGTAACAGAAGCTGGGAATCTGAGGCGTGCTGGTGCGAAGAGGCAACATGCACGTCTGGTGTGAGGGAGTCTGGGCACCTATTACCAGGCAGTGGCAATAAAGAGAATTTGTTGTGCTGTAACAAGTAGAGGGGGATAAAAAAGCGTCTTCTGCTAGGAGAGAGAAAATCCATTGCTGTCCCCTAGTGACCCTTCCTTCTGTGACCCCCCCATGCCATGTACCACAAGCTGCCCCTGAGCAGCCACCACCAGCACAGCCTGCCCCACCGCCCTGACCCGCCCCGGCTCCTCCAACAACACATCTGGTGGTTCTGCACTGAGTGACTTGGGCACCACTAAGGAATCTGACAAGGTATTTAGGGAGGGAAGAGGATTTTGCAGAACCAGTAACAAAGAATGAATGGCTCACAGAGTGGGGGTCCAGTTCTCCAAAGCCTGTGCTTGGACAGGGTAATGGACTCATCACACTGCTAGGTAAAATCTTCCCATTCAGGTTTTAGACACCGTTCAGAGTATTCTGCATCTGTGACCAGACTGGAAGCAACACTCATCTCTGGATTGTCTACAGAAGATGCTCAGGACGCCCAGGTAATACTGACAGAGCTAGTTCTACTCTTGCACTGTAGATATAAAATCCTACCCTGATGATTTGTAAAAGTCCAACATGAACTATGGAGCAGAAGAATTCAACTCACAAGGGACCTCACCATGGAGGTGCCACAGAAGCTGCAAGAAAACATTTCCAAGCTGCTCGCTTTGATAAGTTACCAAAGGCAGATGCAAACAGGAATCTTCTTAGACCTATCCAGAAGAGGCACATTTCACTGAAACAGGCACAGGAGTAGCTCCAGGGTAACTGCCTAGCGCAGGGGCAAAGTGCACACAGTTTCATTGAACCTCAGCCTCAGAGCAGCCTGGTACAGCTTCTGTCCCAGGCGGACAGTGATAAATGCATACAGACACTGCACCCCCTCTCTCACGGGGGCTCCAGCCCCAGTGTCGGTGCAGTGACACTGAGCAGCAGGCAGCAGATTTTATACAGTATCCAGGAGTTCCCTGTCCTGCAGGACTAATGATGCATCTCCCATTTCTTCTAGGGATTGCTTCCCTACCTTCCCAGCTTCTTAGCAGTGTACCTTGTGGCAGCACAGCCCAGAGCCAAGCACTGTGTATTGTAGCTAATGGAGCTGACTGTGTTTAGCCGAGGAAAATTGCTTTACTCCGAAGGTAATTCCCACCTGCTCACAAGCAGGATGCTCCTTGCTAGACTGAAAGGGAAGATGGACAGTCCAGCCTCTGATTTTGCCATAAAGTACCACAAAAAACCTTCATGAGCTACCACGAGCCTTCGACTTCTTGTAGCTTTTGTAGGAACTAGTGGGGAAGTTCTGTCAGGTCACATGGAAAAGGAGCAGGCAGCCGGACGGGATGCACACCGCCCTTCTCCATTCACAACTTCTGGACAACATTTAGATCTCATGGGAAAGGTAAACAGATCTTTCAAAGATGCAGCTTCTTTGCCTTTCACAATATAATTTTCTGCTCATGATTTGGTAGAAAAGCCTTTTTTTTCTGGAGGATTTCATGTTGGCTAAATTCTGCAGTCACCTCTGACAAGGGTGACCTCTTCCTGGGGAGGAGACGGGAAGTGTGACTGCAAGGCCAGTTGTGCTGCTGTTCCGACATCCGTGCCAGTGGGTCAGGAGAGATCTGCTAAGTACAGGCAGAGACAGCCAACAGAAACTGTAAAATCATGCCTCCCATGAACCTGATGCTGTTCTCTCAGTACTAAAGAGGTCCTTTATTTTTGTACCTAATGTTGACTCCTGAACAGGCTGAAATAGCTCTTTCTGCCCATTTTTCACTTGTTATTCTTTGTTACATGAAACAACAAACTGTCATCCTGACTCAATGTTTCTTTTATATTTTAGTGCTGTGAAGATCTGACTCCTGGCTATGAGAGAAAGTTGCTCACTTCCATGATGACAACTGCACCATTTGCTAAGGTCAGTTGGAGAGCACTTAGATGCAAGCACACTGATTTTAAAACGATATTAATAAATTAATGTGGTGGCTACAGGTGACACCTGTAACCCACACAAAATTCAGATGTCCTGTGCATTTGGGCTCTCCCCCTCCTTAAGATGGAGTAATAACATACACATTGCCTATGTCTGTTTGTGTTTGACAATCTCTAAGCAGGGAGTGAGTCTCGAATAAGTAGGTACGACGGGTCCTGGTTTTGCATGAAATTATGTATTGGCAGGGAAAGGGACAGACAGATGCTGCTCATAAATGTCCTGAGGAAACACCTCTGGTGGTGTGTGGAGATCAAGGCAGAGAATATTTAGGCTGCAGAGGAGGGGCAGCTGCTGGCCCAGCCACCCCGTAACCCAGCAGCGTAGCAGATTGAGGGGTGCTGGCTCCACACTCCGCTTGTGGACATTTGTTGCTCAAGGTGTCACAGTCCCATGCTCAGGACTCTGAACGGGTGCAGGAAGAGGGAGCTGTAAGCAGCTCCGGGCTGCTCGCCATCACCTCGCTCAGCATGGGCTGACTGCAAAGCAGAATGGAGCCAAACGACTCAATAATTTCTCAGCATACTTCATGCAGCTTAAAATCCCCCAACCCAGGAAAATTATATGAACTATTAGAGTGTTGCTTTCAGCTGGGAGACCTGTCAGTTACTAAACACTTTCAAGTTCTGGCTTATTAGTAGTTGGAAGTGTAATTAATATTCACTGTAAACACACCAGTCAGACTTGATAATAAAGAATCACTAGCCCAGGAACACATACGCCACTTTCTCTGCATTTCAGTGTTAACTTAGTCTGAAAACAACACTTAAATAGCAAACACAATAACGCTGGTGTGGTACTAACATTCCAAACTTTCCAAAATAACCATCTGAGCAGCAATTCAAGTTGAAAAGCAACTTGGCTAAACCTTGAGGCTAATAAACTGCTTGATTAAATTAAGGGGTAAAAACTAATAAATATTCAAAACACTTGATAATGCTTTGTTTGACATAAAGAACATTTAATGCAAGTCTCACTGGAAAACCTGTCAGGTTTTATACCTTAAATAGAGTTTTGCATTTAGAAACACCGAGTGATTCCATTTGCTGCCTTTGATTATTGTCTTCTGTCACTTTAATCATGCTGGTAAAATTACACGATTTCTGTGAAGTCAAATCCGTTTACAATGCAGTTTTAATATAGCTTTGCAGCGCATTCTTCTATGCATTTTTATTTAGTTACTCCCTACCTAGCAATACTTTGCTTTGTTCTTGAGCCCTCATTAGCCTGGGGTTTGCTCTAAAGCTCTCCCAGGGAGGAACTAAATAAAATACAGTTAACCCTATGCAAAGAGATGGTCTGGAACAACGGACTGAGCCTGGGCACAGCGCCGGCTCTCCCAAGTCTCTCCCAGCCGTGCCAGCGGCTCGCTGTGCAGACAAGTCCTTGGCATCCACCGGCACTCTCACCTCCAGGCTCTTACTGAATCCTGCTGGTTTTGTTTCACAGCACCTCTGAAACCTGGATGCCAGTTGAGGCCACGATCAGCTCGAACCTCCTCTCTTCTCTCTTCTACCCTCTCTTCTCATGCCTCCTTGTCCCACTAGACTGTCCAGAACACAACTGCTAAAGCATCCCACTGGTGTTTCACCTGTATCACTTCTCCACCCACCCTCCTCTACTTGATCCATCTTACAGTCCACAGGACTGGTCTGGTCTTTAGCTTCACCTGCGTGTTTTCTCCCATTTCTCTGTGAAGAGTTTTTCTCGCATCCACCCCTCAGTGCTCTGGCTCTCACCCTGCTTCACAGCACGCCAACCCGCAGGCCAGCTTCCCCGACCTGCCCACCGCTCCCCAAAAAGATCAGTGCTCAGGACAGCCCTTCTGGGCTGGAGCTCCAAACCGCCCCCATGAATGCCAAAACACGTCCCTGCCTTGGGACTAGATGCGTGCTCCCATCGCACAGCATGTCTGCTCAACATTAACTGTAAACACTCCCATGCTGGCGTCAAATATAATTATACTTGTCACTTAGGCAAGAATGGCTGAGGAGCAGTTTACAGCATGAGGATCAGCTGTACTCCAAAGCTAAAGCCACCACAGCAACCACAAATCTGGACTGACTCAGTCATAACTGGCCAAATTATCTTGCCTACCTAGTCCAACATGCAGAGTGAAATCTCACTGCATGGCACGGGAATTTTCCTCTCCAGTAACTCTCCACATCCTCTAACTGAGCAGATCCCTGTTGCCATCCCAATTTATTCATCATTTCATCCTGGAGTTAGTCCTTTTGTTGACTCTTGTCATCTACAGTCGGGACACTTTTGTCTTCTAATTTTCATACATAAGGATGACAATGTCGCAAGTTTCGTAAGCGCAAAACCAAATAAACAAGGCTAGGAGGAGAGCATTTAAACAATCAGGATTTGCAAAGCAACAACCAGTGCCGTTATTTCATAGAAAACATGTATTGCTCCTTAAAAAGCCCTCAGCAAATTCCACCTCCCAAGAATATTTTGACATTCATAAATTGTGTAAAAGACTACTTCCTGAAATCAAAGTATCTGCATCAGTTATATCTAACACAAATCCTCATGGGCTTGTTTAAGGCTGTTTCTTTTTTATACCAACAAGAAAAAGATTTATACAATTTAAGGCCTCTAAGAGCCAAATTTAAAGCATTTCTTTCAGATTCTGAACATTAAACCCTGGTAAGTGCTAGTTGCTGATGTTGCTTCTTAATTGTTGTTATACCCTGATAAATAAGCTAAAAATGTGAGAAAATACAATTAGTTTAGTAAAACTGATTTAGCCATAAGCTTCATCGTTTAACTTTTTATGGTATCCATGACAACCATTGGTCCATTTATTAAATAATAGCATCCCTGGTGTAATACGCAAGTGCTAAAAATCCTAACAATAAACAGCAACATTTAGTTAAGTGTGTTTAGGTCAAGCACACAAACCAACCTGCACCAAAACAAATGACAGAATGGGAGGAAAAAACAGATTGCAGACTATAGCTTTCCTTACCTTAAAGTCATCTGGGAGCAGTAGCTTAGATGTCCTTAGGAAGCTTAATATATATCTGAAAATTTCACCATCTCGATCAATGAAATAATGTTGTTTTAAACTGTCCAAGACAATAGGCTCTGTGCCATTAAACAGACGACTTATTCTGAAAAAAGAAAAGAAGAAGAAATGGGCAAAAGAGACAAAATCTCATTACACCCTCAGGGCTTAAGAACATCCAGCCAATTTAGTTGCATCAATTCAATGTGCATAAGGTAACGCAGTATCTTAATTTGGTGACAAACAAGTGCACAAAGACAGATGCCTTAGACACGTGTGTGCCCCCACACGCTCACACACACGAAGCGCGTGTGCACATGCAGACACAGGCGCACGCACCAGCAGCGAGAGCCCCGCAGCTGCCCTGGCGCTAAGCTTGCGCTGCCCCACATCAGGGCTGCGAATTAGGCCCATGACCCCAACAAGGAAAATGCCTATGAAACGCTCACCCCATGGCTGGCAGAGTAATTTTGGTGAGAACATGCGTCACCGGCTCCGTTATACATCCCTGTCCACCATGTCCTGCTAACAGAGAACCGAATGGTTACTCGGAGATGGGTTCCTGGCCGTGAGCTTTTCCTCCAACTTGTCTGTCATTCTGATCAAACACTATCAAAGCCCTTCTCTGCTGGAGAAGGGGCTGCCCGTGCACCAAGATGAGCTGTACAGACCTGCCAGTGCCGGATAAGCGGCCATCCACGCTGAATGTTTTGGCAAACCAGCAACCAATGGCCCGCGCAGCATCTGCAGCGCTGCCTGTGGGACCACAGTCCCGCCACCAGTAGTCCTGGGGATCAGAGTCTGGCAGAATCGAACAACGTGGCAAATCTTTTGTGAGCAAAGAAAAGGATGAGAGACCTATGAGACTGGGGGATCGGCTGGTTGCAGGACCAAAATATCACATCAGCTACATCACCCCAGCTTTCTCCGCATCCTGAGGAGCATGCTCTGCAGAAAGCAAACCGGGCATCTGCCTGGCTGCTGTTCCTCCCGCCTCTCCTCTCCAAACGCCTGGCTTCTCTCAGAACGCTTTGTCTTCCCATGAGAAATAACCCAGCTGAATATATGTTCTTGAAAGGAAAATCGCAGGAGACAGACAGCAACGACCTATTAAGTAATTGAGTCCATCTCTCTGACAGTGGAGCATTGTTCCCAACTGCAGAATGTCTCGTGTTTCAAAGTCGAGTCTTAAATAACCCTGCCAGTGAGGAGGACTCCATTTCCCAGAGAGACTATCCTGCAGCCTGCTGGATTTCACTGTTGAGTCGTCCCTTTGACTTGGCCATGCAATCCCGCCGTGTCTCTTGCTGAGACCAGGGCAGGGCTTTCCCCTGCTGTGGGTAACAAGCTCACCAAACCCTGCCAAAGGCAGTGCCCGGCACTGCTGGCGGACGCCGCAGCGGCAGCCTCCCTGCCTCCCTCCTTCCAGCATCACCACCCCACCCCAAGCTTTCTGGCCCGCAGCGAGGGGAGCAGACAGGAGGGTGCAGCCCGGCCGGGGAAGGCGCACGCCCACCCCAGCAATGGGACGGGGCAGTTTGCTCCCCTGCAGCGCCGCGGCCTCCAGCTGTGCCCCGCGCCGCTCGCTTCGGGTTGTGGGTTCATGCAACACGGTGAGATTTGCTCTCCACAGCTGCACCTCGGTCTGATCTTCTAACTTGCTAATTTAGCTGCAAATTTAATTAACGTGCCGCTTATTTCTAAATTAACTGTGGAGATATTAAATAAAACTGGACTTAGCAAGTCCCTACTGAATTCAGCTAAGAACCTTCCTTCTGCCCTCTTAAGCAAGCTCCAGGTTTTACTGCCTGCTCTCATGTCCCTGTCAGCATTCAGCTACTCTGAGTTACTTACTAGAACAACCAAATGCTCCCCTGAACCCTCATTATAATGTATTTACTGTTTTTCTTCAACCTCTATCTTTTCAACAGTATCAGAGAACAGCATCCAGTTCATGCTGCAACATTTAATTTATATAATCCCAAGGTTCGGTAAGCCTCCAGTAATTCATTATTCTCTTTCTCATTGTTATTTTAGGGCTTTTTTTGCCTGACACAGTTAAATATATTGCTTTGCAGAGTGTTAAATTTTATTCCAGGAACCAGACAGTTAATTTATTTCCTTAAACATGCACATGAGCCAGTGTGCTGTACTGGGTTAGACTGAAAACAGAGGAAACACTGATAGAGCAACTTAAGGTTCAGCACTGCAGTTACTGAGTAGATTTGCATGGCTACTGGAAGTCTTGAGATCTTGCACCTTAACAAGCTGGGCTGTGGCTTAAACCCCCTCCCCTTCGCTGCCCTTTCTCTGTGAAGTCTGCAAAAGCAAGGCAATGGCTGCTGTTCAGCTCCGCCACACGTATGGGGGAAGGTTTGCCAACAACGACAGAGCGCAGGGAAGACCGGGTACAAAATTTTAATGGGCCGTTCTTTAATGTAGTGAAGCATTTTTTTGGTAATGAAAACAAAACATGAATTTTGAGGCCTTTGTGGAGTGTGCCCTGAGCTGTATTTCTTCACCAGTGAAATTACTGCTGGGGAAAGAAACTTGCAGAGTGTTGAAAGACTTAACTGCCACCCCAAAAACAGAGTGATGAATAGTCTAAGGATTTATTTGACGTTTTAGGGGGCTGCTATGTTCCAAGAACCAACTTCACTGCAGCATGTTGTAACACTGCGTGTGAAAAGTGCTCCTGCTTCTCCCTTCTTGCCAGTCTAAGCCATACCTGTAGAAAGTCCATCAGAAAATGCAACACTGTGAGAGCACCAAGTGACCTCAAATGGCAGCTTTGAAAGGGAAGTTCGCCTGACAGGGTCACTCATCACACGTGAAGCCATGGAAAAGAGCACAGTGACTGGGGGCAGCTCCCCAAGCCCCTCCGGGACCCCATGTGCTCAGTGGACAGGTCTTGGGTGGACAGAACAAAATGCCACATGCAGGAGCACGGACGCAAATTGTGTGCAGGCTGTCAGAGAGCCAGCAAGTCAGCGAGGGCAAGGGGATGGGAATGGTTTTGCACTGTGCAAACGTGTTGATGCTCAATCAGAAATTAGGTCCCAGTCTGGCTGGTGGCCTTAGGAAGCTGCTCCCTTCAGTGCCCCGCCATTTGATGTGAATTAAAGTCGTGGGGAGTGGCTGCAGTGCTCAGATTGGGCAGCAGTCACCCCGAAACGGTTTGGTTTTGTGAGTGGTGTACATTGTAGTTGTGTGTAACGGTGTTTTCAGGAGACACTAGCTTATGGCACACGGGAGTGGTACTTCCAGTGATGTTTGTGAAGAGGCGAAAGGTACAGGAAAATAGAGACGAGGCAAAAAGAGCTGCACTTGGATCCTATAGCGATGGGTGAATCTGAGCAACCAACACTTCTTCAGCATTCCCACCTTTTGAAAGAGATGCTTCACTTTCTAATTTAAAAACACTCTTAAATTTTCTGTCCAAGGTTTAATTTCCAGTCAGGGAACAGACCGAGCCAGTATCAATCCAAGTAGCTGCAAGCCTAAGGATAGCAAGCTCACCTTTCCATTGCCTCCACCTCCCTGGCCAGGTCCCACTATGCTCCCACCATCTTCCCAGTGCACGGCTCTTCCCAGCTGTCTGCTCCTCCTCCTCAGTTGCTCCTGCCCTCCTGGCAACGTGCTCTTCCCCACCACCTGGCTACTGCTCCCCAGCGCTGCCCACCCCGACCCTCACAGGGCCCCTGCTCCCGGCCACCGCTGCACCATGTCCCTGTGGAGCGGAGCCACAGCGGGGCTGGCATCCAGCCTCCAGCTTAGTGGGTCTTGCCAGCACCTTGAGCCCCGGCTGGATGCTCTTCCCCGCTCCTCCCAACATACAGAACACAACCTGTTGATCCCATTTCTACAATTTCTTTGTGCTTCTGTTGTTTCTGCTAAAGGCTTTTACATTTTCAATAATGTTTCGCCAAAACGCCAAGGGGCGAGTTTCTAGCTTTGTACCGATTTTACTATGATATTAAGATCCCCTTTTATTAGATTAAAAACAAACAACACAGCCAGCCAACCCACAAGGACAAGAGTGCCAGTAAATTCTTTTCTTAGTTTCTTGGGCAGGGGAGGAAGCCGCGTGCTGCGTGCAAGCACCTACAGACGGCTGCTGCTACCCACACCCCCTGTAATGCTGGTGACCAATTTTCCACCACGCAAGCTCCCTGCAGCGCCTGTCGAGACGAGAGCATAGAGGGGGCCTGCAGCGCAGTGAATCTGGCCCCCACAGTAGAGCTCGCAGCACACTATCTCTTTCATAAACTCACCCAACTCATCTTAGAAGCAGCCAGGGCTTTTTGCACCCCCAGCTCCCTCTAGAGCAGTCTTGGTCTTCCTGAGAACATCACTGAGCCCAGGCACGGCTCTGTGCATCACACACCGCTGTCAGGGGGGTTACTGGCAGTTTGGGATGGGAAAGTTTTGGGGGTGAGGGGGGTTGCTTTCTGATTTGAGACCAGTTTAGCCATTTTCTTGACAGCTCTCTTTTTGAACAGAATATGGAAGTTCTTTCTTAATTAAGCTGGTTCCAGAGTCTTTAAGAGGAGCACCCAGTACTGTGGGACCTGCGGGACAGCAGCTGGGGCTGTGGCAAGCCCTGCGCTCCCGAGCCCCACCCCTGGGGGCCCGGCAGTCCCGTCCCCCCCTGCCCCGCACGCCTGCCCCGCCAGCACAGCAACACCACGTAACTATCACAACATTGCACTACAAGTATTAATTTAAGTAATTATGTGATTAATATTTAACTGTTCAGAGATATTTTTGTCATTCATAATTCAGTTGTTTACATTTATTAAAAATTGATTCTGTAGACACTTTTCCTGCCCAATGTCAAAACAGCAGGGAGTGTACATTTCAGCAAACTGTCAGTAAAATGTGTCTCATTCCTAATTTTACAGCAGGAGAGGGGAAGAAGTAAGAAGTGCCAGTCTGTGGATCCTGCAGGTGCACAGGTCTGTTCTCTGCTTCAGCGGTACCTGCCACTCCTCCCTGCACCCTCCTGCTCCACTCAGACGAATGCACAGCGAAGCCTACACCAGCTCTGCAGCTCTCCCTGTGTTTTGTACCGCGGCTGCCAGCTGTACTGGGCTGTTGGGCCTCGCTGCGGAGTTGGAAGTAGGAGGAGGCAGTTGTAGGAAATGCCACAGAAAGGAGAAGAGGTTGTTCAGAGCCAGGACACCAAGCATGACCTGAAACTGCACCGCGGGACACGTTAGGAAAGCGTCACAGGTGTACAAGCAGAGTCCAGTCATTGCTGCCGAGCACAAACAGTGCTGCTTATCTCTTCAATATTTGCTCCAGGTGGGTAGGATAGATACTGTTATCTGGTTGGAAGAGAAAAAATGCTGTGAATTAGAGCAGAAGTGCTTGAGAGACCGGAGCACCTTGCACTGTGTCTGGCACTGCTGCCTGTGAAGCTGTCTGTTACTTGTCCCATCACAAGAAAGGAACTGCTGGGGAAGAAGAGCGGAAAGCTGCTCGAGCTGCTGCGCCTTACCCCACGCCAGCGTGCCAGCAGCCAGCTCTCCGCTGGCACATCCCAGCCGCAGCAGCATGGTCTGGGGTGGGCATGGCCAGTCCTGACAGATCTTTACAGTAGTCTTTTCCATATTTCCATTATTTTTACTGTAAAACTGATTGGGTTTGTGCACAAGTTCCCAGCGAAGCAAACTCTAATGGAGAAAACACCTGCAGCTGCTTTCCTCAGGGAGGTATGTTAAAACACCCAACCCGTCCAAAAAAGCAGGCAGGGCTGGCCAGAGGACAGGGATAACCCAGCTGAGCAGCAAGCGGGTGTCTTCTGCCTTCTGGCCTGACAGTAGTTATGAGAAAGAGATGTTAAAACATTGTCTCTGCCAGGACACATGCTCCCTCACGCCCTGTGTAGCGAGGAACGTGGCTAAAGGTTGCATCTGGCTGCAGTAGGTTTTCTGATCTGCTTCAATTTAAAACTTCAGCTATAATTAGTGTGAAAGTCCATAAACAAAGCTCTATTGTATGGTTGTACCATACCTTCACACCCTGCTACCTGACCAGTGATTTTAAGCCCTTCTCCAATTATGGGAAAATAGCGCTAAGGAGAGGCACCGTCTACAGCGCAGGTCTGTGCACACACGGCCTGGCTGCAGCACGCTGCAGAAACTCTGTGCGGGCTTCGCCCTTTCGGCTCTGCCGCAGTTTCCATTTTAATCAAAGATAACATCTTGACCACCTCAGATTGCTTCAGGCATACACTTGGCTCGGAGGGTGTTTCAGCTGGGGAGAATTTTGTTTTAAGAATCTTTTAAATCTTTTATTTGTACAGTGATGGGAAAAAGCCTGTGTGGGGGAGAGTCTGAGTCTTAAATTGGGAGTATAAACTGCTGCTCTGCAAGCTACGAAATCCAAGCAGCCACATGTGCTTTGGAACCAGTTCATGTGCATAAAGACACGGAGAGGTGCCCCAAAGGGGGTTTCTGGCATAAGCTCAGATCAGGTACCAGCTTCCAGTCCCAAACCGAGTGCAGCATCAGGCCTCCAGCATTAGGCAGGTCACTGCTCCACGCAGGCTCGAGCCACTCCGACCACCAATTCCACAAGACCGGGGTGAGCACCCGCGTTGCAGCAGGGCAGTCCTGCAGGCGCTCCCCGGCCTCATACGGGCATCGCTCCGCCCTGGACACTTCAATCCTGATGGCACAAGTGAGCAACCACAGATATTCAACTACAAAACTGACCTGTGAATACCAAATGGAGATACTAAAGCCTGTAACCCCAAAACACCTCTCTCAATTTTTAACAAGGAAAGAGCCTCAAGTAATATGGTCTGATGTCAGCAGAGGGATGGAGGAGGTAACTCACAAGGTAACAGGTTTATCCACCTCCAATTTCCAATAACCTCCTGGTTCTGCCTTCCAATGCTGGTCCTGGAATGCCACAGAAGTTTTTTGAGCCATATGCTCACTTTGCAGTGCTTCTGAAGGATATTACACTCATTAACTATTCAGAAACTGCAGGATCTATTACCTAGATTTAATACTTAATATTTTGCTGTCCAGGCTAGAATATCTATTTTTGGAGTAGGTAAGAGCTAGTCTATATAGTATCGACATGTATTTTAAAGTCAGTAATCCATAAAGAACATTATCATCTACCATGCAGAATAATTTCTTTTTTCTTCTTTTTATACATCACTAAAAAGCAGAATTAGCCAGGTAATGGATTTTGTAGTTAAAACAAAGGCATGGACAATTATGTTTTGAGTTCTCTGTTACTATCAATTAAAGTCCACTGAAGCAACAGGTAACAAAATCCACTGAAGTGGAAACTACACACTATTTTGAAACACCACAGAGCATTCATGGTAAGGATAAGAGATCCTACAGCTCCTTCTTTTCTGTCTGTTAGTAACAGTCTATCATCACACTCAAGACACTCTGTCAGATGACTTTGATATATAATTTCATGGAAATATATATGCATTTTCAGATTGTGATATGACATTTATGTTTTAATTTGTAGAGACGGTATTGCCTGTACATAAATTAGCAGTTCAGACAAGAAATAGGAAACACTAATCCCAGGCAGAGAAGCCAGTGTCTTCTCAAGCATTAAAAAATTTTCTTGATAGTCAAGAGCCACCCTGGTCCTGCGTCCGTGCAGCCAAGTATGCCATCAGGTCTTGAGGGAGGAGTGGTCAAACAATTACAACAAGCAGACAAGTGACTAAGCGATCTGAAGCTCCCATGAGCTTTCTTTTCCAGGCTTTTCACTCCCACCAGATTTACAAGGGTATTAACCCTAAGACCTTCACCTCACTGGGATACTGGGATTAGGCCCATCAGCACTGGCCACTCCTCCCAGATTTATCAGCAGCATTCCTGTTCCCCAGGGCCCTGCTTCTGCCACCCATTTCATGGGGAGTCAACTGCTAAGGAGCAAAGCGCTGCTTAGCCGTGAGTAACGGTGGCAGAATCCAGCCCTCCGTCAGGCTGATGCTTTTATTTTGCCTTATTAAAGTAGCATTTGTATATTTCAGTGTGTTATTTTAACAGCTATAAAAAGACTTCACTAAACAAACAGCTTCTAGTATGTTAATTGCTGTATTACGAATCCTTTCATTGCATTCAGCATATAACCACATTTATAGGCAGGATAAGTAGGCACATACAGACAGAACGGCACTCATTCGCCACACACATCAGCATCCCACCAATTTATTTAAGTTGTCAGTCACGAAATGCATTAGCTGTGCTTAACAAGAAAAAAAAATGTAACTTTCAAATACAGGTACAATTTGCATTTCTCCATTAAAAGTTCCCTACGTGCCACTGACATGGCTTGTTCATCCTTTGTAACAGGGCCAGTGACAGAGAGCCTGGCGTTACTGACGCTTCACCATGCCGCTTGCATTCATCTGGGCTGGCTGAGCTGCTCTGGAGTAACCCTGAGCAGAAGAGAGGCCCTGACCGCGGCGGGTGCGCAGAGGCAGGGCAGCCCCACGCAGACGGAGAGGTTGCAGTTACTGTAGTTCAAGACAGGCCAGTTCTGCCACCCCTGTTCCTAACAAACACTAACTACTTGGGGAGAGTGAGAAGGCCAGAGCCTGGCTGACCTGCACATTTCTAATAAAAGTAACCAAGTAATACCCCAGTGTAAGATGAACCCTCAAAACACAGAACGTGGTAACGGTGGGAGCTGAATTATCCTTTCAGCGAAATACGCCAAATTCCAGGCAGCTGCACAGAAGTTATCACCTACACTGTAAGTAACATCGATCTATTTGGGAAGTCCTCTCTTTATTTTAAATTGTGGATTTACATTTGAAGTCAAAGAAGTGCATGTCAGCTGGATTTCCAGTGCTATCATTTTTTCCAGTATAAAGTTCAGGTCACTTTTGATCTTTTTGTGTTTTTTACTTCATTCTAACTGAACTTTTATTGTAATAGTTGGTGAATATTAAAAATATGAACACAAATTCATATTGCATAAGTTATCTTGCTTTTATTATACCGCTGTTGCTGCTGCTCTGATTTGAGCCCTGCAAGGGTTCTCAGCCTTTCATGTTTTCTCAACAGAGAATTTACACTAGATTTTGGCCATGAAAATCAGTGCAGGAACAAAAATTCTTTAATTTAGAACAAACTCCTAAACTCACATCTTAGTTTCCCAAAGTGTTCCCTAGTTTCCCAAAGGTCTCAATCCTGCAAGAACTGCATTTCAGTTCAAACTCTGTGGGAGTTGCGGGCACTCGACAGAATTAAGTTGTTAATACATGAGAAGATGCACAATTCAAATAAAACATGCCTGCCTATACAAGCCTTTTCTTGCTATTGCTTTAACCATCCTTTCCCCCTAAATCATGGTGCTATGAGGGCCTTGATGAGAACAGGATTGCATCAAATGCCAGCTCTCTTGCTGCTCACCTACCTACTTGCTGTAACTTCCAGTGGAAGCTAACTCTGTATTTTTACTAAGATTTTCAGATCTGACTAGATCTGGACATTACCTCAATTACCATCACCCTTGTACAACTGGGCATGCTGGGAGGTTGGAAAACATGCAGATACTAGTTATATTTTAATATAAATGGGCTAAATCCTCGCTCATTGAAGTCAAGAGTGAAACTCCCACTGGAACTCCGTGAAGGCAGTGAAAATTTCAGATGTAACTCATTTACTTTTCAGGGTGTGAGTCTGGCCCTCCACATCCTTTGCATGTGTGGGTGCTGTGAAACCAGTATGTTTCAGTACACAGCAGAGGAAGAGCGATGGATACCCAAGGGCTGCACAACCTTTCATCAGGTGTAAATGGTGACAGCTAACACATTCACTTTGGTACCTGCTGCTCAGGTAAACAGATAGAATTCTTAATCTGCTTGAGCCACAGCCCTTTACTTCTGATCCCAGACATACAAAAGCTAAGCAGCTTTTTCCTACAATTCTTTTATTTATTTCCAGATCCACAGGAAAAAGTTCCCAGACATGGGCTGCCCAGGACTCCACAGCACCGCACTGCCTGGGATGAGCAGGAACGCCAGGCGACCCTCAGTGCCCACACCGGCCTCCGCTGCGCCAGGACACTCCTCAGTCTGTGAGCAGGAATGATACCAGTCTCTCCGGGCAGTGATAAATTACCTTTCTGCTTGAAAGAACTGCCCGTGCTGCTTGGACATTTGGTTGGTATGCTGATTTGCTATACTGGTAAAGCTCTTCTATTGCTGAGAATTATAATATGGAAAAAAATGACTTATCTACATCTTCCTCTATTTGCTTTTCCTGAAGCTCATCCTTCTGTCCTCCAGTGAGTAAACTACACCAATTTTGCCCAGTCCCAGAAAGTAACATGCTGCAATTATAGTACTGTACATCTCCAGTACAGCTCACACCACCACCTACTCTGGCACAAAGACACTGCAGGGAGTTACAGGCAGACTGTAACTGGTTATAATTCTCTACAAGCATGTATGTATGTGATTGAGAAGCTGCATCCAGGTTCTCTTTATCCTACTTTTTGTTATCACACTTAAAATGATGAATGAATGATGTTCCTGTTTATTCTTACTTTTGTATAAACTGTACCCAACATATTTTTCCTGGCTGTTCACTTGAAGAAACAGAACACGTCAAGAATGATTTGTTAAAAAGGTATTTTGAAGGGAAAACAACCACCAAAGCCCATATATCCACACCAAGTAGGAGGACTTGTGTAACAGTTTTTTGCTGGTGAGCCCAAGATGTTGGCAGATAAAAGGCAGAAGCAAAGAGGAATTTCCAGTAGTTTTTTTGTTACAGCAGCCGGAGAGCAGGGACAGAGAGGAAGCGACCCGCTGACATGTCCTCTGGGAAGAGCCTGGCTCCACAGCCACATTCCCCAAAAAAGAGAGAGCCCGTCTAGGGGCTACAGAGAGGGAACCTGCACCCAGGACGGAGACAGCAATACACCTGCTGCAGACAGGACACTTGCCCTACAGAATTATGTTTGGCAAAAACTTTAAAATAATAAGAAAACCATTAACTGTTGGATTCTGATGAGATACTGAAAGCTGAACCTGGCTTTTTTATATGACTGCAAGAGATTCATTCTTAAATACAATACTATGGTCATGGGTTTGATTCTGGTCCCAGTGTAGTCAAGGCCAAAACATCCTTTGATTTAACTGAAAGCAGACGCAGGCCCCCGCTTTAACCCTCGCGTCTGCGAACAGAATACAACTGGATGTGAACAGAAGAGGAAATATGTTTGGAACTAGTTATAAATCCATGTGTGATTTTCACACACACACACACCCCCCCCGTAAGATTAAAAAGTGGTCATTGAATTTTTTGCTTCATTCAACAGCAGTGTTAAGCACTACTGGCCCAAATTCAGCCATCGCTCCCTCCCAGACAACCCTGGCACAAGCAGAGGACCCAGTTTCTCTATTGTCATCTACTGGTTCCCATGGAGTTCCACTAGCCAGATTTGTCCATGAAACTGTATGTAAGCTTTGCTACGGCAGAATTTAGGCAGCGATCTCCCAGAAGGCACCCCACATTCCCCAAACGCCAAAGCTGCAGCCTTTGGTGTAAATCACACTGGTACAACTTGTTGGCATAACACAGTATGACACCAAAGAGGTTAAAAAGAGTCCCTGGTTTTTATTGTCCGCTTTCTCAAGAGACAGATTTGCTGCTGCAAAAGCATCTACCAGATCTAAATGGATTACCTGCAGCACTGGTAGCATCTGCACTCCATTAGGAGAGAGGCGTAACGGCAGCATGCCCTTTGGACTGGGATTCCTTCAGCGTTTCAGCTTTACGGTGCAAATCTCAGTTTCCAGTGCTTGCCAACTGATCCCTCCTGAGTCTGACCAAGAGTCACGGTGCAAATGCTGCATAATAGCTTCCCAGCATCCACGTGCAGGACTCCTTTCAGGTTTTGCTTTATGTGGTCCTCAGCAGATAAAAAAGCAGCAATTTTAGCCTTTGAATGCATACCATACTGCAGTAGAGCGAAATCAACAGAGTACAGGTGAACGGAACAGCTCTGCTCAGCCTATCTGTCCCGGTGCCCAGCTCTGACAGGCAGGCAGTCGTCACACTGACTGCATCAATATGGAATGCAATCGTGCACACATGCGAAGCTAATAGCCATCCTGCCTGGCAGAATTTCAAGTGAAAGCGTATCAGGTAAAAACAAAAAACCAAACCCCTCTAAAACCTTTACAGGTGTCAATTCTTTTTTAAGCATCAGAAGATCGAAGTACATCCTAATCACAGCAGATGAGGCGAAGGAGTAGGCCGTGTGGTGGACAGAGCATGGAGATAAAAGTTTTTAACACTTGAGTTTAATTCAAAATCTGCAGCTTCTTCCAACAATCAAATTGGGTTAGGAGAGCCACCAGCTAACTGTAACTCTGTATCGATGGAGTTATAGCAGGGACCAGAGTGACTGACAATATTTACCTATTTCAGTCACCAGATTATGCATTTAATGTCAATACAGCACAAAAACAAGCTGATGTGATCCAAGGAGGAGGTATGCTCATCAGTAACAAAAACTTGGCATAGTCAATGTGGCTAGCAGCAGCACCGGGCACGACCTGGGTCAGCTACAGCCTGGCATCCTCCACACCATCTTGTGCTCAAGAGATCCAGCCTCCCTTATGCTTTCACACAGGAATCCCATGTTTGCCTGCCTGTATATTTCTTCTATTTAAATATGCACTTTGTTCTTAAACATTTTATTAACCCATGAACAGACTGATTCTGATTTCAGTTATACAGGTACAAACTTGGAACAATTCCTTCAAAACCAGCAGAATAATCTCTTTTGGAATGCCATCTAACCCGGAGAGGTACGTGCGAGCACCCGTAAGTGCACAATGCTTTGTCTTCATCTGTCTGTTGGTTTTACACCTTCAGATGTTTTTGAGACAGTACTGTGGATACCCAGCAGAAGCATCTTACTACAATGCTCAGATTCTCGTAACTCCTTTCCACACATCACATCAGTATACATCCCTGATGTAACGCCACAGAGGTCAACAGGGTTACACTACGGATTATTCTGGCAGGGTTAATTATTAGGCCAGTTTTCTAAAAGAACAGAGCTTTTTTTGTTTCAATTTAAGCTTACGGTAAAATGTCATTGACTTCACTGTAAGCCAGATTTTGCCCCATGTACCAATATTCATACCACCTCCATTTATTTCAGTGAAAGTAGGCAAGGAATTAATAAGGTCCAATGTATTTTTAAATCTTACATTTCATAAATGATCACAAGCATGTAGGTCACAATATATACACAGAACGACACCTACGACAACCACCAGTGGGATCATTAAAATAATTAAGTTAGGCCTAGAGACAAATTCATTTCGTAACATGTTCCTTACAAAACAGATACCCCCTTGCTTCATAATCTAGGGAGTCTGTTTTATAAACTTCCTAAGTAGTTCATGAAATATCCCCCTAAGCAGACCAGGTCTACTTGCCATTGCAGGGTCTTTAAAAATCAAAAGTTTATAAATTGAAAGACAAACACCAGTGATGAGTATTCAAAGACCAAATACGAAGAGGTAATGCCTGATCTCCTCCACTGGTAGAGTGGTTAGCTGTGACCTCAGGACACGACTTCCAGTACAAAGCTACCAAATCTGCATCTTTATGTAACTTCTCTCTGTGCGATGAGGGAGTTGGACGCAAGGCACGTGAAGAAACAAACAATAAGTAAGATTCTCCTTTGCTTTAAGTGTAAAGCTGCTACACCTGTGAACCTGAGCACACTTTATACCATGCTCATCATCAGGAAACAGCCTCCACTAGCAGCACCTAAAAGGAGACAGGTTGCTTCCACAGCATCCTATGGGAGTGATTTCCCAAAAATCAGACAAGTGTTGATTTGATATCTTCTCCTCTCCATGAGTAGCTTGGTCTGCTCCTTCCTAGGTGCTAACACCCATTCATGCCTAGAACTCCCCACAACACAGGCTGTAAACATATACAGAGAAACAATAATTCCCCAAAAAGTGTTCATCAGAGACTAGCTAGGCAGTATTTTCTTGTACATTTCATCAAATATTCCAAGCAAACACACAAATAATTAATTTACCGATAGGGCCCAATCTCAGCACCCAATTACAGTAAGATTTGTACTCGCAACGGTAAACTCTGCTTTCCTCTCCTGAGCCTGCAGGCAGTCCCCGGGCAGCAGCTGTGCTGGGCAAGGCAGTGGTTATGAAGTCCAGTAAGGAGTAAACACCTTTATCACAGCAGACAGCTCAGCTCTGTTGTGCCTCCCTACATGCCAGTTAGTAGGAGATACTGGAGAGGTGGACACAGAGAGGTCTGAAGAATCTGTTTCCATATAAAAGCCTTCCCTCCCATTTTCCCAAGCCACTGAAGAGAAGGGTTAGGGTTAAAGAAACTATTCTCCTTTACCACCAAAACCACTACTCCACCTATGCAACAACAGCCCTGGGTAAGCCAGGGAAATCTGCTATCATGGTGTGCTTTCACGGGCTCTGCCAGACCCTAAATCCAGGACTTTTTCCCATTAGTGAAAGCTCGAGACAGGGTATCTAGAGACAGGGTATCTAACATCATCATTTCCAGCTGTACTTACATCGCTGTTACAGATTATTTTCACTTTCCATAGGGGCCAAGCCATGTGCCATTCCTCTGGCCCTGTGCTCACAGCCCTGGGACTGGTGCGACTGCTGCTGTAGTGGCTCTGGCCAGTATGCAAGAAGAAACGGTTCCTCACCTCCACCCACTGTGCTCTGCCCTGCACACTGCCCAGGAGCTGTGCTGGATGGGTCCTAGCTGCAGTGCCTGTCTGCCATTTAGGAGTAAATGCTTCACACCTTTCCCAGAGCTTATCAAAGCGCTGCGTGGATTAGGGTGACCTCAGCCACACAGCACCCCCACAAACAGCAATGCTTGGCTCTGCAGATGGGGAAAGACTGGTTCCTTTTACATGATCTGATTCAGCAGCCTGGCAATGAGAGTTCCTTCACTTGCTCCAAGTCCCACTCCGGTAAGTGCAACATCCACGGGCAGACTTGGGTGAGACACAGGATGGGGAGAGGAACAGCCCTTTTTAAGGGTTTTTTCTTTAATGGTTCTGCTGGTCAAAATTCCCTTGGAAACCAAAGAAGGATTTGCCCAGTCAACGACCAAATAAGAAAAACTCAGAAGATTTATCTCTAAATTGCAGGTGCATGACATGAAACAAAAAATGATTTTAATCTCCATGAAAATTCCTATGTTAATTCAGAAAAGGCACTGCATATAACCAAAGCCTCTGGTTTTCGGCTCCTTTACTTGTCATCATCTGCAGCATACACCTGACTGCCTGAAACAACGGCAGAGCCCCGGGGAGCCCTGGCAGGCTCACCCCTCTCTGCAGAGCTGCCGCTGGTGCGCGGTGTCGGTACGTGTGCGCAGTGCTCTTGCACCGTGCCCATAACCTGTGTCTCTGAGCATTTGTAATGTGCAGGGAAAACACTTGCTCCTGCCTCTTCAGGTGTTTTGCTTTAAAGTCTGTGTATGGTTTAAGTTCACAATACCTATTAAAATTAATGAGCTTTGCACTGCAGTTCACATGAAGGTGCGTTTTGTAGCGCTTTGCCTGAACGTGGGCTGCTGGCTCCGACTCAGAAACTCTTTGCCTTTTGTGTAATACACAACAGTTCATAGCCCATGAGTGTCAGAGCCTGGTGTCACCCCACAAACAGGGTGTCCATCAACCGACCTTGGTGGGAACAACGGTATCCTACAAAGGGTGACATGTGCCATGGCAGCACGCTTGCCTATGTCCTTCACCACGCTTAAAACAGAGTCATTTAATGGGTGCGCAGGGATAAGAGAGGGATTGAAGAGGGACAAGACACTATACAGGTGCTGGGTGGGTGAGCAGCATGGAATGGAGAGGTTTGGCAGACACCTAAGTCAGGATGAACACTACCAATGCCACAGTGGTGCACCACTGCTGCGGCGCGGGGCTGGCCCGGGAGAGCTGACAGTGCTTCTGCTCCACACCGGGATTCTGCACTCCAATGTGCTGTGCTTTTGCAGCCGCCAACTTCGCTGGTTATGAACAAATCTGGTCTTTACTCCACTTAACCTGTCCAGAGTACAGGCCTTGTTTAAGGACTGTTTTACACTCCAACTACCAGCATGGGGTAAGCAACAAAATTTGCTAACTGGACACTGTTTTCAGGCAATAATAGCAATAATACACAGATCTGATGGGAAATCAGCAAGTAAGTCATTATAAGAGTGACACTGGCTTGATCCTACATGAGCAAAAAACCATAAGATGTTCTTAGGTATGCTAAGTCTGGAGAATTATACATCCTAAACACATCTGAATTAAGAATCTCCCTGATCTATTCCAAGAAGTGCAGAGCAGGACCCAGCATGGACCCTTTAGAGTAAAGGATGACGTGGAAAAATCTGTCTTGTAGATCTCAGTAGCAGGTGTGTTTGAGCTTATAAAACCACTGTATCTGGCTATACGGGGTCAGCAATCATGTTCTGTCAGAGACAACTGAGGGTCCTAGAACTTGGAGAAGAGCATTCTTCTGAACTCAGTCCAGCCCAGCGTGGCTGCAGAAAAGGAGGGGGAAGCAGAATATCTCAGGTGTCAGTGCTGAACTCCAGCAACTAGATAGATGGAGGTGCTGGAGGAAAAGGTAGGGGAATTAAAAACCTACAGAGCAGCTAGAATCAGAAGGTCACTTTTGGTAGGAGAGCTTGTCTGAGGGTTGGCCTACACAAGAATGACAGTTTGTTTTGACAAATAACATTCAGAGGAGAAGACACGTGCTTTTAGAGGACTCATTTGTAAATCACCAAAAAAGTCCATGGGTTTAGATGAAAGCGAGGCAGAGATATGCCTGGAAAACTCTAGCACATCTTGCAACAGTTGTTAGTTTCTGAAGCGGTTAGTAAAGCCTGTGCTGGTTTTCTCCGGAGGACAGAGCCTCCAGAGAAAGAGGCAGTAAAGCCAGGATCCCCAAAAGCTGAGATCAGGATATGCACTGTGTTAGCACTGGCTCAGCATGCCCTGGGCTGTGGGCCAAAAAGCTCTGTCTTCCTGAAGAGGAAAGGCTGGGAGCAGAGAGGTCCCTACAACCTGTCAGGGGGAGATTCCCTGGGGTCTGTGCACCCACACTATTCCCACCTAGACATCATTGCCTCAATTAAAATTATTTCTGCTTGCTTTTGTCACATAACGAACGCCACAGAAAGCATGAGCTTTTATAAATACATTTCAAACAAAAGAACATAGTTATCTTTAATAGAGGGTTATACAACAAATACTAATTAAACAAGAATGTAGGGTAAATATATTTACCTTTTCTAGAAGAACAACTCACAAAGAGCTCACAGCAATTCTCTGACTTAAACTATTCAGGGCTACAAAAAGGACAGGCTTCAGACAAAAAATCTTGTTCTGCTTTCTAACAGAAATTCAAAGTGATATTAAAATTTCCAGTGAAAACCAGAAGCTGGAGCTTGCTGTTGGAACTTATTTTCCACTTGAAGTCAATGAGACATCTGCCACTGAGTTCAGTGGGAGTAAGACTGAGAATCTGACAATGTCTTTGGGTATTCCCGACTGCAGGTTAGGAGCTTGGACTTTAGGAGTGGGTTTGTTCTTTAAATATAAGAATTGTCTCACTCCCTTGGATAAATACAATCTGCAACTCATTTTATAGATGTGCTAGAGGTTTTGCAGCCTTCACAATCTGTCATATAAATCCATATTCAAGTGTCAATGTGTGAAGGAGCTGCTTTAGAGGTCCTCTGGGTGAAAACATGAATGGAATTTCTAGAGGAAATGCTCTCAAAGGTTAATAATTTGTCTACTTAGCCAGTTAGAAATAAGATGTTGATGGTAAGAATCACTAGACTGAATTCAATAGTTTTTTTTCTTTCTACCTGTAACTCACAAGTACCAGAGTTGGGAATTTTGGTGGGAGAACTTGCTGAAAATAAACTACTGAAATTGAGCCTCAGATCCAGGTAAGACAACATCAGCCTTCTTGTACCTCCAAAGCTTGTTAACTTTAATGGCAATTTTGTGTATGCAAAGAAAGGAGCCTCAAACAGCTACAGGAAGAGGAATTAAGATTATTTCTGTGACCACCATCACAATGCTGTTGTTGATCACAATTTCTTTTATGTGTTTCTCATTTCCCTTGCCTTTCACCCTCTGAAAGGACAGTTTTCTTTCTTGTATTTCATTCAAAAAAGCCAAATGGCAAATTGTGTAAGAGTAGTGCATAAGGTGAGAGTGAGTGGTTTAGAGCCATCTTTGACAGTGGCTGTTTAACCCTCTTCTCCTTTGTCATACCAGTCCTGTGCTGCTCAAATCTTCTCATTTTCAGATGAGAGAATTTATGTAGCCCATAAAAATTTACAGGAAAGAGGGCGTCTACTTCCTTTAATGCCTAATCTGGCACCCTTTACTTATGCAAATTTAATCAGTGGACAAATGCTCTTCTCACAGCAGCTCCACTAATACAAACAACATCAAAGACTTTGTCAAAGTTGCCCTGAAACAACTCTGGGATCACTGAAATGCAAGATTTGGCCTCTCACTTCACATCACCAGCCATTCACTCACATAAAACTTCCAGAATCGGGCCCTTTCTTTCCCCGAATTGGAACCAACCACGTAACTTGGGAACAGCCAAGCAGAGCCAGCTGAGTGGGCTGAGCACAGTCAACCTAAGAAATTACAATAAGAAATGTATCACGCTGCCTGCTGTCAGGTGTAATTTGTATCATACCAGAGGGGTGACTGGAGAGCAGGTATAGGCAGGAACTGGTCATACCTATACTTGCTCCTGCTGGGCCTGATCTGGCAAGCTGCTGGAAGTTCTTCCCTCCCATTGGTGTCAACATGAACTGAGTCTGTTCAGGACCTAACAGAATTTGGCCTCCTCAAAATACTACGGAAGGATAAACATGATTTGATGGTTTATTTGTTCCTGTTTTCCAGTAGCATGTGATGTCTCTGTATTTATATGCATGCTCACAACCTCTATGTGTCCTTAAACATATATGTACAGTATACATACCTACTTGGGATTCTGGAGCACAGAGAAAGAAATAGAGATTGTAACACAAATAAACAGGAAAGTTTATTCCCACAGCTTTCGATTATAGTAAGCACAAACTACTTCATGTGACTGGAGCTAAGATTTAGCAGAGCATTTCAGCACACGCTTACATCTTTTGCTGAAATACAATCTACAAGTTTGTTAGGTTTTTTGGATTTGAAGCTTTTAAACTCACACTCAAATCAAGAGTTTAATATGCTGTCCAAAACAATCCAGAAAGCTCTGCATGTAGATGAGCATGGCCATGCCTCTAGATGTGGCCAGGCGTGTTATCTCTGAGCATAAGCTAACAGTGCTCTGGCATTATTTCCAGATGTCTTGCTCAGAAAAGATATCTCCTTCCTCCTGCATCTGTGAGAGACCCAGGATTCTTCTCCCAGCCAGACCACTGCGAAAACGGCCTGTGCCTCACAGAAGATACAGGGCAGCGAAGCACATCAGCAGCTCCAATCATCCCCACTGAAAAAAGTACTTTGCCTTAACCAGGAATGAGAGCAGGCCAGATTCAACAGGGGGTAACCAACCAACTCTACTACGCAGCACTGCAGAAAAACAAATTTAAAACAATAAAATAAAAAAGGAAAAAAATAATAAATGAAGATGTACTCTTCATCCAGCTTCATAATGTGTGTAGCAATATGTACTACTTGGGATGCTGGTGAAGGGTTATCTTTTGCTATAAAAATATATGATTTACAAGTTTCATGTGAGAACTGAAGTTTGAGCAGCTGAAAAAGCATTGGAGCCTTATGAAGTAACACAGCAATACAAATGAAAGTCAGTACACAACAAAACACCAGGCAGCACGTGAGCTCGGGTCAGTCACAGTTTTGTACTTTCAGTTTAAACAAAGTACAAAATCTGAAAAAATATGCTTTTGTTATTTATCAGGCAGAAGGAAAAGAAAGGTTTTAGATTGGTACTCTATTCTCCTTAAAGAAAATCTGTGAATTTAGGTATATTCTCCCAAAGCTTCCATAACTGAAGCTTTTATTAAGTAAGTCTGATATGGGGCATATTTTTAAAATAGTGTCAGCAGTGATATTTTAAAACGTGGAAACAGATGTGCTACTCTATTACAACCACTGAATCTTCCCTGTATTTTTTTTATACTATGAAGCATTTGTCTGCTTCTCTGCTATAAATCTCTCCCCACTGAACAGATTTCTTCTCTATGATTAAAGTTGTACCACACAGACATCATTAAACAGACACTGTCCAGAAAAAATCATATTGTTTTGGCCTGACCATAAAATATAGGTATTTTAATAATTGTTTCTCTTCCATAGAGAATTTCAGCAGCTCCCTCTCCTTGGAATGAAATCAGAGACATATGCTTTATGACATCAGAGACGCTTCAAGGTGTCTCCATAAATGTCATTTATTGCTTGGGAACCTGCCAAATCTGTGCAAAAAATCCCTAGTTCTTTTAAAGGAAAAAATCTTCAAATGAAACTAGAGCTTTACACTGGTTGTCATACCCCAAAAAAAAAAAAGTCTATCCCTTATGAAAATACTGGCCACACAAAACCTCTGGCAACGAAACCTGCTGACCTGGGCTCTGATTTGCTTTTGAGTCAATAGTGTGTCCTTTAACCAGTCTGCTGGCACCCTGACACTGCACATCCACACCTTCTCTTGGTGACATATGAGACACCCGTCTGAAAAATAAGGAGTCTGAATGACAAAAAGCTGAATTGGTTTAGTGATCATAACTGTAAATCTAAATCAGGGATGGCTTAACATACTGCTCCAATGAATGTGCTTTAACCCTTAATACAGCAGTCCCTTCCACGCCGCCGTCACGGGCCTGATGCTGCCCAGGATTCCCCATCCTCCACAGTGCCCAGTACCCCGCGGTACATCTATTTGTCATCTGGAGTCTACTCTGAGATAATACTGGCCAGATCTAAATAAATCTTGCCAGACACGTCACCAACCTGTCCAGCACAAGTCAGCTACCTTTATGCCTACAAAGATTCAATCCAATCTGCCAAGCAGACATTGCTGGTCGGCTGGTCACTGCCCGAAGGAAATGACCGCTGACACCGAGGCACACAGCCACCACTGAGGGTAGGATTTTGGCTGGCCAAGAGAAGCATCCATTAGTCCAAATGTTACAGAGCCATTCTGATTTCTTGAGGAAGAAGAAAAGGATTTTTTTCCCCTAAATCTGAAAGAAAGAAGTTGCTTGGTACAGTTGGAAATAATCTAGGGCAGCACACCAACAGGTGCTTCAAACGTATCGGCAGAACACAGAAGACATTGAGAGAGAAAATGAATAGACTCTCTAAATAACACATAAATTTTTCAGGCTTTTTTTTTCTGTAGAACCCCAGTGAAGTTACTGTATAAATCGGAAACTGAATTATTCATAAGTGGTGAATATATAATAAATCATATTTCGCATTGAAATATTCCTCACAGGTACATGCCTCTTTCCATGCAATGAACAGAAATGGGCAGCGAGTCTGAAAACACCAAGGTCTTACCTGGAGTCTGGGTACTTTGTCAAGGTAGCCAGGCTGCTGGTGTACATGTGTCCGCCTACATCGATGTGCACGGGAGCGTTCGACTTGGTGAGTTGAGCTGGGAGAGGAATTCCTTGAGCAGCCAGAGGAGAAACCGGGGACCGTGTTAGAGACAGACGGGACATGCTTCTTCCCTCCTGCAAAGAGAAGGCAAAAAAGAACAGTTTATCTTAAATGTAGCAGTGTGTTACCTTTCTTTCCAGTGTGATCACAGATCTAATCAGATCATTTTTGCATCTGCCTGATCACATATTCAGCTAACAAATTATTGCCACCACTGTAATTAAGTGTATTTGCATCATTTTCTTCAAAGTACCAGAGGGGAAGAGAAAGATGCTTATTAGCAATAAGAAATCAAGAAAAAAATTTTCAAGGTGTCAGCCTCAAGGGGCATAAAACAAACTGCAAAATTCTAATTAAAGGTCGCGGGCTTATGTGTTAGATGTGAAATATCCCCTGACAAACGAATAACCAATTTGTGAATTGGGATTCAGGGGTTTTTGCAAGTTTGTCTCAGTAACGAGACACCTCTAAATTAGTGACTTCCTCAGTACCTGAGGCATTTAGTTTATACATGTAGTAAATTTCACATCAAACTAAGATCAATTTTCTGGTTTATTTTCAATAATTGTGAAATAAATGGATAATTTCAGTTAAGCCTTAATATTAGACATAAAGAAGTAATAAGCTTTCAAACTGAAAGCAATTAATACCTGGAAGTAGTGGAAACAGGAAGATACATAAAGTGACCCATGCTTTCATGGCAAAGACGCATTAGAAAGTACTGTACAATCTGGCATGTGAAATTACAAACTCAACAATCCACCTAATGTTTACTGCCCTAAAAATATTTTAAAATTAGTGAAATTTCTGAATTGAGTCCAAAAATCTTCAGCTGACATACAAAGCAAAAAATACTGAAATGTCTTAGAAATGAACAGGACAACCATAGCAAAAGAAAATTCCTCAATTCTCTTCTGTAAGAAAAGCACAGCTTATTCTGCATGAAACGTGTGTCTCAAAGCTGATTTCAGTTAAATCGGTATAGACGGCATACATGTGAAATGGAAAAAAACCCTTTTATAAAAGTTTAAGAAAATGTCCATCCATTCTCCCCCTTATGGGTAAAGCAACACATGCAAAACATTATAGTTGAAAACATTTCTGAATATAATCTAATTTTCTTGGTATTCTGTTCTGCAAGCATGCTACCAAGCATCCAGGCTCTTCCTTACATCTGACAAGCACTTTACATGCAGCATCACAAAGTGAATTCCCATTTCTCCCACATTACTTTGACAATGTTTCTTAGAAATCTAAAGCTGATCTCGCCTTTCTCTTAGCAGTATGTAGCACGAGATGCCTAGCTACGGCACTCGATGAACATACAATTAGCAAGCAACATTCATTGTAAAAAAAAATTCCAAGCAATATGGAAAGGGATTGAAAAATCTTAATACATCTGGACAGCTTCACAAAGTCATCACAACATCTTAATTTACTGTATTTCATCTTGGTTAGCTCCTAAGAATTTCCTGCATCTACAGTACAGAAATACATCACCCCATTATGAATCCACATCCTTTCCTCTTCGGAGGCTGGACGGACATCTGCACTGAACACGAAGCAAATACCAACTCTGTCCTAGGACTTCTGTGTCAGCGATGTGAAATTGGGCATTAACATTTTTACTACAGCACCACCTTCAAGGAAAGTGATTGAATCCTTTCATGACTGAAGACGTTGCTTTCTTGTTTCCCCCAAGAGTCTGTTGTGGGCAATCTTCAGTAAATATGACATACAGCATAAATAAAAGAACTAACTTTTTAAAACAACTTAGCATGTAAGTACCTACAGTATTTTAGCGACGCATTTGCTAACCTGTGAGTGCCTTATCTGTCTGCCAACACAGACAAAGGTTTTTTTTTTTCTTACCAAAGAGCACTGTAAACTCATGTTCACTCTCTACTCCTTCACTTAAATGAAAGGGTCAGAAGATCCAGGCTGAATGTCAACCCTGTCTTTGTTCAGACCCCAACTATTATCACTAATGATAAAGGTACAGACCTTGCACGGTACAGAGCTGCCTTAGAAATAAATCTCACGCAGTTTCACAAAACAAGTGCCTAATTAGGGCTCATCTGCACCCCTTGTTACAATTTCCAAATGAAATCAAAGGACTTCCAGTCTTCTGTAAATGTGTCTTACATTTAACCATTTGTCTTGAAATACAGACTTCAATTTTAAAATATGCACAGATAGCTAAAGATCAAGTGATCTGAATCTATTTGTGCATATTTAAACACTGCTGCTATCTTAGGATTTTGTTTAATGTTAGTATACCAGTAAATTCCTTGATCTGTAAAGAGTCTGAGATTCTCAGTGAGGCCATACACAGTAGATATTTAATTTATACTATTCACTGGAGGGACCTTTTGAACAATCCTCTGCTTTTGGCATCTCTCAGCCAGAGCATGTGTTGAAAAAACACTTAATTATAGAAAATCACTGGAAAGCTAAAATAGTTCTCAAACTTTTATGGCTTTTCATACTTATTGAGGGTGCCACTGGCTTTTTGGGGGAGGGGAGAAGAAGGGGAATTAAATCACTGGCTTTTCCCCTGGTTGGAGAAGGTTTGTATTAAAAAAATGAATCTTACTTTTTTTATTAAAGTTGCGGAATTCAATCATTTTCGTATGAGCAAATTATCAAGGGGCATAATTGCTAAGCACTACATGAAGGGCACTGAAAACACTCCTATTGCTCCAAAAAAATAAATACCCCCTATTTCTTAAGGTACCGTAACCCTATTTCTAATGACTCTTTCCTCTTCTTAATGTAAAAAGCAGCTAAAATTCATAACACTGAGTAATGTACTTATTTTATGCACAAACCAAAATCCTAAATGTATTTATCCAGTGAAAGTCTTTATGCACGTATTTTCTAATACTGATGTGAAAATTAAAACCTTAAGGGTAAATATCACAGAAACACTAACAAACTTCATTTATTAAACCATGTAAAATAATCCTTGCTCTTTAGTTGCCTACAACAGGATACAGCATCCCAACTAGTGGCACAGGCAATAACCCTGCTCTAATAAGTAACACAGGAACCTGCTGAAGGCAAAATCAATAGAGCCTGATTCCCAAATTATGTGAATATTTAGTTTTTCAAACATTACACACCAAGATCTTTCAGAGCCAGCTTATCTTTTTCTGCCTTTCTAAGCTAACTGCATAAGTACTGCTTGTAAAAACTATTTGCCCATGCAAAGTGAAATAATCACAATGCCATGCTCATTTACACACAAAATGATTTTGTGTCCCATTGTGCTCACAGTTGTTCAGCTCTCTAGGGGTGATTAAACTAGCTATGCTGCTACAGCTTGAGATGATTTCACTGAATCGTTTCTCCATGAAGTTGCTTCTTTGCTAAGCTGTTATTTTAACCATAAAAGGTAAACAGAAGGCAGTTGTAAGAGCTCCATTCAGCTCCGTGCCCAGGGCTATAACCCTAGGGCAGAGAATGCTGAAAGACTGCAGAATTTTCCAGGGTGTTGCCTTTCTTGCTCTAAAGCCTTCAGGAATACTGTTCATTTAATACACACTCTAGATGATACATTTCAGATCCTACTAAAAGAAAGACTTCAAAAGTGTAAGAACTTTTGGGCGGATGAAGCTTTCCCACCTCTGCACATAGCTCGGGGCCATGGTAACCAATACTGCTGTTGATGTTGGGAAAATACAGTAGAAATAAACTGCACAGAGCAGAGCAGACAGATAGGGACAAGGGAGGTGAAAGGTTGCAGGAAAGAAACAGGCAGCAGGCTGGAAGGGGTAAGGAGAAAAAAGGAAAAAGAATGAAAAAGGAGGCGGCTCTGAAGGAGGGACAAAGTTAAATCAAGGAGCAGGCACTTAAAAGACTACAGATGGGAAGCAAGACTAATTAAGGATGTAAAAGCGCTTTGTTTCTAAAGTTTATTGTTGCCAGGATAAAAATTAATTGAAACTAATGCTGTTATTCACTCGTGCAGTTTAATTCCTTCATGCACATTTAAGACGTGAAATGAAGACGGCAGGTTCGAGGACCCGCCATGAAGCACCGCTCTCCCGGGGAGCCGGAGCGAGGGCAGGTCGGGGCCGCAGCCCGGCCGAGC
>NW_020799113.1:8254973-8262524 GCF_003259725.1 Athene cunicularia
CTTTTTTTTTTTTTTTTTTTTTTTAGAGTACAAACTACAGGAGAAGAGGGAAATTTTCTCATTAAAGTTACATCCCTGCAGTTAGTTCAATTACTTGATATATGCAGAAGATGTTGTAAATTTAAAGATTTAAATAGCTTACAAAGATGCCGGAGGCTCCATCAGTTAATTTCCTTAATTTATGGATTTTTAGCTGAGCTTCTGAAATGAAAAGGAGAATGAGAACTAGGTCAGCAGAGAGATTTGCATCCAGAACAGACTAAAATTTGTTTTCCTTGACCATCCCATCAGCCCAGGTGAGATCCTTTGCGGGGGTCACCATCCCACCTCTGACCTCCAGGTTGGGACTGTTTGCCTACGAGAGCGCTGCACAAAAGGCTGGATTTTATTCTATAAAATCTCCATACACAGGCGTGTCCCAGACAGCTGCTTCACCTGGTCACTGGACAAGGCTGTAGCCTGAGTAGTCTCACTTCCCCAGCGCGCCGGTCAACAAGTGGATGCAGAGAGGATGAGCAGCACTGAGACTCAGTGACCCGTCACGCAGCCTCAGTTTCACTCAGCTTTTCTGTGGGGGTCCAGGCGGACTATTTGGGATGACTTGGCATCATAATTTTTTACTTCCTCTGTGAATTACTAGCTGCTAAATAATAAATATAAGAATATTGAACAGCAATCAGAGAATGGTAAAAATAGAATGCTTCTGCACTGAGGCACAGTAAAGAGGAAAGAGAAGATCTAACAATACTGCACTGAACAAAAAGTAGAAACTGTTTTCTGACTCATCCCAACACATCTGTGACAGGTACCATTTAATTGTGCTGCATGGAAATGGGATGCATGGCTAATAAAGATTTGTTTTGTTTGTTTGTTTGCAGATCAAAGCAAAGACACAGAAGCACTTGGGATGAAAAAGGCATGCGCATGGTACGTAACTTGTGCAGGATTGTTTTTACAGTATCTATGAAAAGGACAATGTACTTGAGAGCTTTTGAGTTTTTTCTTGCCTGTATTAATGTGGATAATAAAGGTACGCATTACAGCTCTATATGCACTCACTCATTTCTTTCTTCTCACTCAAATGTACGAATGCCTTTCTGTTGTTGTGTTTCAATATGTATGAATATATACATATGAATTAATACTTAAAAGATTGATATAAACTAAACAGTTTTAGGAAGCAACATTGCAATATGATTAGTATTGGTGTTCATGATTTAACATTTCTTTTCCCACTAGATGAAGTTTCTAAGATTTGCAAGGTATGTGTCAAGGACGGGTATATAAATGGATTTTTATTTATTCACAACTCCAAGACTAATTGCTTCTCTTTGCCTGAAGGCCAAGAGATTGGTTTTAATATGACACTTCAAAAGTATTCATAGAACTACAGAGATACTAAGTGTCATTGTTTAAGAGAGAAATCTCGCTATGTTACTTGTGACCCTGAAAATAAAATCTTCCACTGTATTTTGAATCCTAATGTTGTTTTTCAGTTTCACTTAAAGCTCAACTATTAAGAAGTGTACAAAGAAAAATATTAAATAGTATGTAGTGAACAAAAAAGAAGAAATACTGTTAGAACTGAATAGAACGTACTTTCTCAACAGCTCTATTATCCTCCCTATAAAGCAATACAAAATTTATAACAGAAGATTCTTGAGCTCGATTGCAGGATATTATAATTAAAAGTGGTAAGTTATAACTTATCATAGGCATTTTAAAAGTTCTTGGCCAAATGCCCAGCATATGTTTATTAAGATACTAAATACTTCTAAATAAATACTTCAGATTTTTTCTTACCAGCAGTTCTTTGTATTCTGTGCAAATCCTTAAAAATTGAAGTGGTCAGAACCTTTCTGTAACCTGTTTTTTTATCCAATTAATCCATAGTTTGCTTCCATTTTCTTTAATAAACAGGTAAAAAAATTATTGACACTCTTAAGACAGTGTGAAAGAGAAAGCCATAAAGAACCTCAGCTCATTTTTCTCTTTTTTTTTTTTGGTGTGTTTTCCAAAAATAACAAATAGTGTATAACTTACTGGACACAAAATGAGTAGATTGTGAAAAGATGCAGATTTGAAGGAGTATAAACTTCCTATCAAAAAGGTGTTCCAAATATATTTTTTTAAATTATTGGATTTGAAATTTATTGTCTGTGTAAAAGAAAGTATCATTAACTGAAAAATAATGTTGACCTCTTCTACACCGTGCTATATGAATTAGGGTAACAACAACTTCCAGTTGGTATTGTTCTTGAAGGCCCTATATGAATTTATGCTAATAGGTCTCATCCTGTCTTAGTCTTTACTCTTTTTCTTATATTATGTGTCTTATCTTGAGGTTTGAACCTGACTTCTTACATTACATACCTTAACCTGAGGCTTGATCCTGGCTTCCTGGCAGAGATACTGATATTCCCACTGAGAACAAAAAGTGTAGGAAGAAATCCACAGACTGCTTGACCCTCCTCTCTAAAACACACCATGCTTTACCGGGCATTTGAAGATAAAGAAGTAAATAAGAGAGAAAATGGATCATTTAATGAAATGTTTAAAGCAGATACATGAGAATTAGGGGCTTGTTCCTTTAAAACAAAGGAATCTATGTCTGTATGTAGATTAATACTCTTCCCAGTCACAGTTAAGACACCACTGTAGTCTAGACAGACTTCTGCTTGGGGAGAGAAGATTGGAGTAAGAAATTGGTGCTTCAAAAGCACTCCAGTGCACCTTCAGTCAGCAAACCCTACATGACTTTGTTGCCTTCAGTGAGGTTTCATGGGTGTGACTGTGTTTAGCCCTGTCTCTGGGACCGCAGAGGCACTGGGGACAAACACGTCTGAATGCAGAGAGTAGGCAGCCATGGATCCTGTGACTAGCACCATCGCTTTCGTCACTGAAAATGAGATCGAAACAGAAGGTGTGGAAGGCTGATGTTACAAATGCGTTGAGCTGCCAGAAAGGTTTGTTCTTGTGAGAAACCTGAAAATATTATGCACCTTGAAATCCCAACACTTGCTACAGTCAGTTGACATATAAGAAATAATAGAAAGAATTAAGGACATCTCCCAGTTGAAGCAAGTTTTCCAATCAGTTGCAGTGCCAGTCATTGTGGAACAGGAACTTGACCCAGGGTTTGCTAATTAAGTCAAATAATTGTCATTTGTAGGCAGATAAGGGGTTTCCTGGGAGCAGTAAGCATGACCATGCAAGGAACAAAATCTGATCATTAGGAAATCACCAAGTCTTGTCGCTCTTTTCCCTTGAATGCTCTTCTATTCTTTTCAAGAAACAGCTTGCTGCTGAGTGAGTTTACAAACCATTACTTCATTGACTAAATACAGATGGACTGTTTTTAAAACTATCCATTACCCAGTGCCTAACTCATGACAACAGCGTGATACAAAGAAATAATCTACACTGGAATGCCAAGATGAAATAGCTTGTCAGGAAATACAGTATAGGAAAGGTTTGCCTGTCTCTTCTGCTGTTATAAGCCAAAAATAGTTTCCAAAATGAAATTTACTTAATCAAGATGTCCCACATTAGCATTCAGCACAGCGTTTCTCAGTTTTATATGTTGCCATTTTGTTGTGAGCTCTCACTCCTCTTCTTAAGCAGTTACAATACTGAGGAGTATCTCTAATCTGTTTAAGTAACCTGCATGGCACTAATTTTTAGCTACTTATTAAATAAACCTTATCCGTATTATATATGTCACAGAGAGGAAGGAACATTTTTATGTCTGAGTGTAATCCATTCATTGGTTTATTAGAGACACAAAGTACTCTGAAGAATGTCACAAATCCACATGGTGTCCCTGAGAGCTTGATTTTTGCATATGGATCGCTGACTTAGCTGAACGATGTATAAAATCCTGTGTAGCCAGGCAGCTCCCAACTGAATACACTTCTAAGGGAGGTTATATGCATTGCTTCTGCCAGCAAAGGTCTGGAATATGTTAAACTGCAAAAATATCACTTAACAGAATACAGAGAATGAAGAAAAAAGCCATAATGGCCCTTTTGTACCAAATAATTTACTGGTTTTAGGATCTTTGGGCACAGGCACATCTAGAATCATAGGTGAATTGCTTCTTATTTATGTAGCAGCATTTCAGTGAGCTTTTTCTTTGGCAAATTATAGACTGAGGGGTCTAGCTCATGTATGGCTGGGGCAGAACCTGAGAGAGCAGCAGCCCAATAAAGCATCATGACAGTGACATGAAAATGGAAGAAAAAGAAAATGAAGCAAATTCATTTAGATATGGAGGCCCTCTGTGATTCCAGAAAGGAACAGGGTTGTCAAAGAAAAACCAGGGAAAGTCTAGTCAGTGGCAGGGAAGGGAATATTCTCAACCTCTCGACTTTCAGATCCGCTTTAAATGAAAGGCAGTACAGGGTGTTGTGACCCTCCAGACAACAGGCTGAGGAGACAGATAAATTCTCCTGGGAGGCAAGGGAATGATTTCTTGGCTGCTAAAACAGAACCTGAATTTAACAGTATGTGAAGATGGAATTAAGCCCATTTTTATGTTGTAAAATAGCTAAAGAATAGAAAAAAAAAACCCCACAACTGGAAGGTGGCAACTAAAAAATGAATTTGAGGTTGTGATGTTCATCTGTTAGATTAAATGAATAACGAATTGGAGTTTGTGGGACTGTGACTAACTTGCAGATTGAGACACACCACAGAACAAAACTTATTACTGCTAACGGTATGAAAAGGGAGCAGTAAGAGTTGTTGTGGTCTAGGATTTCTGCATCCTAACACCACGATGGTTATCCCTGCCCACCTGTGACACAGGCGGGCTCAGCTGGAGTGCTTCCACCACATGCCCTGGTGGGAACGTGCTCCTACCAAATGGGTGATGCACAGCAGTGCTGCTCTTCCTGGCCTCCGGAGAAGAGCTGAGCTGCAGCCTCAGTGCCATTGTTTTAGCACAAAGAAGACGAGAGCTCTGAACCTGGCCAGCTGAGTGAGAGCCTATCCAAATCCCGCTATGCCAGAGACCCTTGGAAAGGAGGCAGTATGTCAGACATATGGTTGAAACATGCTGTGCTCCAGCCATCCTCGGCTAGCGTATGGTCTCCCGAGTACCACTGCCAGCTGGGCTCTAATTTACACGGGGCCTGAGAATCAGGGACCTTAGCAGTCTCCCTGATGGTCTCTTCTCCTTTGCTTCACTGATTTCAGATATGCAGATATGTGGAGCTTTTAATTTCCCCTGCCTGGCATCCTTTCAGGCAGACACAGGGGGATAGACTTCGTTACTTAAACAGTGTCTTTGGCTGAAAAAGCAGAGACCAATATTCTGTGAGAGTAAAATTTCAGAATCCTGACTCTGTAAAATTTTTAATATCCATGGTATCACTTCAGATGTCATCCAAGTATGTGAAGTTAATAAAACAAGCATCCCCAAAAGTCTGATATAGAAGCAGCATTGCCAAGTAGTAGAAATTATACTTACCTGTTCTAACTTGTATTTTTGAAGATGCATGTGCTGCAGCATCATTTTTCATGGATTTGTGCACTTAACTTCTTAAACATTGGATTATTCCACATTTCTGTCATGGATTTCTGCTCAGAGAAGAACAGGATGCTTTTTTTTTTTCTTTTTGGAATGAACTCCTTAAATAAGAAGCATATTTCTCATCATGAAGTACATATTGCATGGTGCACAGAGGAGAGAATAACCAAAGTTTTTGTTAAACCCTTTTTTAACTTGTAGTTCAAGTGTTTTATTACGATGCCACAGATTTTGCCACCTTGTAGTCCATCTTCAGTTTGAAAGGTTATTAAAGGAACTCAGATTTGTATTTTTATATTCAGCTTTTAATTTGCAATTAGCCTTTGAGATGTAGAACTTGTGGAAGGAACCTGTAAACAGATAAATTCAATACAATTTGAAATAAAAATGGTTTGATGCTACTGGACCCAGCATAATGCCCTTCTTAAAATGGTTTGTAGCAGCAATTACATGGTTATGATTTTGTCCATTTTTGGAACATTATACTCATTCTGCTTTATGCAAAGGACCGTTGTGCATGTTTAATATTTCTGCGAATATTGTTAAGCTTTCTGTTGTCAAGACATCCTCTTGGAAAAAAAGTGCAGGTAAATTTTCAGACATGATACTCTTTGATGAATAATAGTATTTGAAAAGTCCTAGTATCAAACACGTTCATATTAATCCCTTGTTTCTGAATGTACTGCATTATCTGTAACACAGGAGATAGACTTGGCTGCTCATCTGCTTGCTCAGAAGTTGCTCTCCTTTGTATAACCGAAGTTCTCTAGACTACCTCCTGTTCCTCACAAGATATTCCTGAGTTACGTCATAACTAAGGGACCTGCTGGCTAGTAACCACCTTTCCTCTGAGGAACTGGTGATTTAATAGTAAAAGGGCACATTAAGTGAACAGGTGGAAATGAACTTCAGTCAACAGGACCGTAAAGATGTCCAAGGCCATGTAATCCCATCTACATCATTGTGACCCTCCAGTCCTTTCCTTTCGCTGCTTTTCTGTTCAATTCTTGTGCCTTGTTGCAGATGATACTGGGAATTTTTGAAGCAGCGATGCTTTCATGTGGCCCAGCACACTGGGAACCCATTTCTCACCCAGGTGCCAGCGCTTAGCATGTGATTGCTTACAAGAGTCATGTCATCAGCTCGGGTGAGATGATTAAATGATAAGGGATGTGAGTAAGAATTACACTTGGGTCTGCACAAGGATCCCATATTGCTTCGGCATTTGCTGCTTTTTGGAGTTTCACTCTTCAGTCACAGGCCTGACATTCAAATGCAGACTTTTCCCCCCTGTGGGCCAGATATTTACTTGCTTTTCACAAGCATCTACATTCATATTCCCAGAATGGTGAGATACACACACACACACAGACACACACAGAGGTTTTGACTGTGAAAGGACAGTTCTTCCAAGAGGATTAAAGGTTCTTTCATGCACCTAGGGAGTGATAAAAGCAGGGCGGGTGCCTGCTGCAGTGGCTTCCCTGGGTTTGGTGATGACAGAGGTGGGGAAGCCTTTCTTTTCCTCTCCCCTTTTCTCACTCCGTTTGGTAGAACTGGTAGGAAATTGGAAGGGCTAGAGGCCACTCTGAAGAGGACATCCCAGCCACAGGGTTCTTCCTTCGCCTCACTACACGTCTTGCCCTTCATTTCCCCAAACGAAGACCCCCATCCGCATTGTTCTCCTGCTTGGCAGCTCTGCCACTGCAGAACAGCAAGTCCCCATCTCTCTTGTTATGCTACATGAAACTAAAAATATCAACCCCACTGGAGTTACTTCTACATTAAAGATGTAAGTGAAATAAAAATCACTTTTGGAGCTTTTTATTTTTTATTTAATTTTTAATTAATCTTAATTAATTTGAATTTTGAAGCAATCTGAAAAATAGTTTTAAATGAATTTTTTTTTTCTTCCCTCCATTTCCAGTGCTGAGCGCATGAATAATGCAGGACGAAAGCTGTGGCTCCCCACTTGTGTTACCGATTTTGCGCAGGACAGGTGGGAGGCTGTCTCTTAT
>NW_020799113.1:8262574-8305586 GCF_003259725.1 Athene cunicularia
GTGAGAGGCGGCGGGTGTCTGGGGATCTGCTGGCGAGTGCAGCCCGCTGGGAGGTAGGAAGCGGTGTTGGTTCTAATTAATGCCTGTGTGGTAGCCTAATCTGTGTGACGGCGTTCTCATGGGCATTGTAGCAACAAAGGTATATTTTAGGGTTCAGTTAATTAAAAATTACTTATAAATATGCCTGGGTCCTGTGTTGCACTTCACTAAGCCCTGCTGCTGTGGCTGTGCCACAGAAGAAGCAGTGTTGTATGCAGTTACAGCAGTAGTTTGGCTAACCTCCTGTAGAGCTCTTTCTCTGCTCACTTCAATCATTCCTCATTGGATACTAAATGCTGGCTCTCCTCCTTCTGTCAGTGGAGCTAGCAGTAGTGGGGAGGGGAGGGCTGGTACCTGCTTTTAGCCACCTCGGTAGAGAGCCGCTCCCCAGGGCCCTGGAAGAGTCCGGCGGGGCTCGTCTCCGCGGCAGGCCTCGCTCCCGGGGCGCGGGCTGTGCCGCTCCTGTACCTGCGCTCCCTTGTAGGGCTCAAGTTTGTAGCAGGCTTAAGGTTTTGGATATGCCTGCCTACTGGGACAAAGTTTTCTCAGGAGTCTTCAGGAGAAATGCTAAGATGGTATGAATTCGCTTCTGATCTCATTTTATTGTAACTTTCGCTCTTTTCTAGGGCTAATTTCAAGTACATATGGAAGTGTCTAATACATATTTTCTTTAGCTATCTGGCTATATACTTA
The DNA here is from genome assembly GCF_003259725.1 of Athene cunicularia. Lineage (NCBI taxonomy): Eukaryota > Metazoa > Chordata > Aves > Strigiformes > Strigidae > Athene > Athene cunicularia. The sequence goes on from NW_020799113.1 coordinate 8,263,307, forward strand.
AACTCAGTAGGGCACTCAAATGCATATTTAAGTGAGGGTGTGCCTGACTTATTTGCAGTAGTGTTTTTCAAGCAAATAACTTGATTTTAAAAAGCTTCATTTTCATATACAGCTATGTATATGGTTATTTTTGAGTTAATTCCTTTCTGAGGCTGTTAATGAGAGGTCTCTCCCAATAAGCTAAACTGCAAGGAAATAATGTAGGAGTTGGACTCAGTATGTATAATGACTGAATAAATCTAGCCATCTAGATATCTGTAAGCTCTAGAGTTTCACACTGAATTGCAAAGTATGGTAAGCTTTTCTCAACTGTTGGGATTTTTTTTTTTTCTTCAAGGAATACTGTGCCAACACTGCTGACACTTGGCTTCCCAGAAATAGATGTTTAATTCAAGTGTTTGAATCCTGAAATTATGTTACTGTTTCTTTGTGGCCTATAAAAATTTACAGAGTAGTAAGTAAAATTCTGTCTGAGGAGAAATACTGCATTCCTAGTATAGCAAATACACGGTATAGGAAATTACGAGTCAGTTCTAAGAAAATGTTGGTGTAAACTCCTTAAATAGGATAATAAACACTTTAATATTTTGCCTTTATTAAAAAATGTTCTAATAAGTACTCTTACCTTGAGTTTTTGTACTTGTAAATAATAATAATAATAAAAATCTCTTTAAAGAACATAGCCAAAATATCTGTTCCAAAGTACAGATATCTGTGGAAGTTTGTCAATCTGCAGTTGGTATTTGGAAGCAAAGAATGGTCTTTCTTGAGCGTTTTTGAGGAAAAGGATTACTTAATCATGCAAGATTACTTTCTACTATTTTGAGAACTGTTTAAAAAACCCACTAAGAGTGCTTCTATGTAATTCCACAAATGTCTCTTATGAGGATTGTCTGATTATGGAAGCTGATTTGTAGTCTTAGGAATTGAATTTCTTGGCCATCTACTTGAGTAGCTTAAAAAAATCTTCTGTCTGAGGAAAGCACCAGAAGTATTTGTCTTGATATCTAGATCCTCAGTGCTGCATAGAATAATTTTGTGGAAAAGGCTGACAGTATCAGGATAGAATAATTTTGTGGAAATGCTGATGTTTTCAGGGACAACCAACCGCTTGCCTCTGCATGGCTTGCAAATGTTGATCCTCTGAGAGATTCTATAACTCTCTTTAACATGGGCAAAAGCAAGCAAAAAAACCCCTGATGGTGTAACAGTATAGTTAGCAGAACAGTGCTGGTAGTGTTCTAGGCCTCCTTGTTATCTCCTTACCTGAAAAACATAGTATTGATTGGCTCAAGAGTGTGCAGAGGGCTGTAGTTAATTATGTTATAAATTGAGTTGATGCAAGCTGCATATCAGAGTATTTCATCCTTCGTGGAGCAACTGGGGAAGCAGTAATTTTAGGACCAAAGCTCACTGGCTCAATTAAAACGTGGGAAGGTTTTAGTAAGAATTGAGGGGGATGATGGGGACTGTGTGTGGCCATTTATGGGTGAGAATTATAGCACACTTACTACATTCCATGCAAGTAACAGGTCTTAGCTTCTCTGTTCGCATGCTGTTATGAACCTATGTCCATCCTGTAACTTAAAACTCTTCCCTGTAATAGCTTCACTAGGAAATCAAGGGGGGGATTACTTCAGGAAGACCAAAGCCAATCTTACATGGATATCTGGTGATCTAGTGGATATTTTCTTTCTCAAATTCAGAACTTGTATGAATCAAGTTCTGGCCTCTGTTCCTCTACAGTGGACTTGGTCATGCAGTTTAATGTGGTGTTTTTTTGTGGTGCCTGATAGTTATGCTAATAAAGTGCTACCTTTGTGAGATTTAATGTTTACATTGTTAATAGCAAAAGATAATAGCTGGGGCTTTATTGTGTTGGAGTCTTGTAGTATGTTATTTATAGATCTGAAACCTACAAGATATGATATAAAAGCCTTCAATATGAAAAATGTTACATTTCTGAGCAGACAGTGAGAAAATTGCCTTTTAGAGGTCAAAACTCTCAATGCCTCTGGCAACATGGCCTTGATGTCATTTGACAGGGTGGAAACACAGCCCTTCATGGGAATAAACAGCCAATACCTGCATGATTCATTTCGTTAGGAGGGTTCTCCCATTGTTGCTAGGCAATATTTACTAGGTGGAGTTAAAAAAGAAACAACAAGAAAACCCCAACAAAAACCCCCAAATCCAACTGTTGTCTCCTGAGAATAATACTTCTTGCAGGTTGTCTTGTTATTGATGTTGATTTTTATTTTTTTTTTAAATTAGGTGGTTATTTCTCCCTTCTGCAGAATTTATAGGAGAAGCATCAACTGAATCCCAATAGATACCTTTCCCTCAGGGAATGGAAGAAGTAAGAAAGGGTGGTCACCTGGTTACTGGAAGGTTTCCTTTCTGTCTTGCTCCTTCTGTACCTTCTTAGAGCTGTCTGCTTGGAAATGCTTGGCTGTGTTGTGATGTGCAATTCTTAGAGAAGAAACATGGCAGAGACCAGCAGACATTCATTTGAAATGATTTTCATTCACTGCATTCTAGAATGGACTTGAAAGCAGGTCTCAGAGGCAACTTGTATGTACCAGTTTGTCTTACATATTTATTTATGACAGACTTGAATCTTCAGGATGGTATTCTATCAAGTGACATACCCACTCAGTGTGATGTGTGTCTAAAAATAGGTCATTGTCAAAGGACAGGAAAGGAATTGTATAAATTTATAAACCAAACCATTTCAGTCTAGTATGATAGCATACTAGGACACGAAAGCTGACAGGGTAATGCTGTGTTCAAAATTACAGCTTTCCATGGATTATTTTCCTAGAATAAAATATCAGCATTGCATTTATCAAAACAGAAGGCTGGTTGCAGACTCTAAAGATAGCTAATGTATTACTCCTGACACAGTAGTTTGAAAATAGTAAACTGAACCAGAGGTCATCTTGGAAGGTAGCAGGGTTGGACCAAACTTTGCTCTTATGCTTAAAATATAACTGATTTAAAATAACTAATTTTTCATGTGTTGTCATGTCATAAAGCATTTAATGCTGGGATTTAGGCATTTGCTTTGTACATCTGGCCAATGTAAATGGAATTTTTTCTTTCTTTCTCTAAAGTACTGGCAGGCCTGAAAAATAAAACCACTGAGAAATGACCCTGTTTAAAAACAGGGCATCAGGAAAGGGATTTTTGTCAAATAACCTGTTGATGCATATGAATGCGTGTGTTTTGGACTGTAGTAGAGCAATGCCATTTTTTCTGGTTATGACAGTGTAAGTACTACTGTATAAGTAAGGCATGGAGCTTAGCTACACAAGTGATGCATGTTTTGGTCTTCAACTACAGTGTTGTTACAGCAGACCAAATAGAGGGACTAATATTAAGGATAGACTGTGGAAGTGGTCAGTGAAGGAACAAATACATCTGTGTATAGGGTTATATTAATAAGGTTTGAAGTTACCAGGTAAAGGGATAGGCAAGAAATAAAGGGGAAGTGTGACATCTGGTGGAAAGATGGTATCAGGAGCAAGAGATTCGTTTAAGATAAACAGGCTTATTTGACATGAAAATGTATTATGTGATGTTTGAAAACATCTATACCACTGCTGGAGATGAAACCAGGATGAGTGACTTATCTTGTGATCTCATAGTTCATATTGTCCAAACCATAAACGTGTCAAACTGATTATATCCTTAATAAATAGTGATCTTTTCTTCTAAGATACCAAAGAAAGCTTCTGTGGTTAAGTAGCTTCCCCAAACCCTTAATCTGCACTGGAAATAATGACCTTTGAAAATCCAAGTAATTTTTCAGAAAAATTAATCGTAAAAATTAATTGTAAAGTTGCAGGAGCCCAGCATTAGAGCCCCTGTTTGGTTTTTGCTCCTTTACAGCTGGCTGGATCCTGTGAGCATGCTCTTCTGCTGAGTGCGGGAATACTGTAATAGTGCACGTATGAGGGAGGAGAAAAAGGGGAAAAACTCTAGAAGGAGAGAGGGGGAAAAGTGAAGATGCCTTTTGCTTGGTTTCAAATTGCTGATCTTCAGCCAGTAGAACTTGCAGGAAATCAGGGCGGGCTTAGAGCTGCAGAGATCTTGCTTTATTATATTTATTCCCCAAGTGTTATGTTGTGGAAAAACGGTCTGCAATTCATTGGAAAATCTTTGTGTTAAGGATGTTCAGAAAGCTCCTAGCTCAGCTGAGAGGCACAGGGGAAAGAAAATAAGAAAACTCATCTTAATCTTTCAGCTCTGCCTTAAAATGGCTGATTCTTCGGAGGTTTCATTCCATATGATATTGATCATCCCATGTCACTCTGAGATCTTTCTATGTTATGACTTTGCTACTGAAAGATTGCTTTATCCTAACCATAGTACAAGTTCAATCACAGTTCTGCTTTGCAGTTCAGGCTCATCTCCTGTGCATAACTGCCTCCCCCCTGCCCCTCAATCATGTGGGATTTTCCACTTCAAAAGGCAATAGGTCTTGAGCTTGTCTTGTTCTTTATGTATTTTTCTTCATTTTTTAATGTTAGCATATCAATTGCTAGAACAATATATTATAGAAGAATTCTGTATTGCTATTGACAGTGACTTTTTCTTGCTTTGGGGGGCAGACTTCATCTGCAAGTTTTTGCCTGCTTGTTCAGAAATAATGCTTTTTGGGAAACTACTTCAAGTAGGGAAACTACTTAGTAAATACCTAAAACCATAAATCCAGCATTTTAGTCACTTTGCCTCAGCTGGAATGGAGCAACATTGAAATGGGATAGACCCATTTAAGGTGACTGACTTCTTGGTCAGCCACATTGAGCATTTAACATCAGCATGAGTGAGTAACCCATTCCTCAGGTCACATGATTGTTAAGACTCTCAAATGGGTGATATTTATGAATTGTGATGTTTTAGTACCATGAGAAATAAAATACATTGTTTACTGCAAAGAGCGAACTGTTATGCTGTGCTAGCAGAACTGAAATGCAGTTTCCATCAGTCAGAGGTTTTGCAAATCTCAATGAGTTTGAGTAGAAGGTGGCCTATGGTAAAGAGTTTGCTGGCGCATTCTAGAGTGGTTTAGTTCAGTGTTGAACGCTCCTTCCCAATCTACCTCCTTCCCGTCAGTGTGGCAAGTAATTACCATTTTCTGTTGCTGTTTGCCATGGAACCACCTCAATTAAAATCAGTTAACTCCCAGTTACTGTACTGTCATACAAAGATTGGATGTAGGCCAGGCTTCAGTTTCTTCATAAGATGCTTGTTTTTATGTTTTGTTGGGTTGAGGGGAAACAAGCCTTATATGTTCCTTCAGGGAACCTAGTTATATCCGTTAGTAGCTTTCTGAAGGTTATTGTGGGGTGTGTATATAGAGAAATGGCCCTGTTAAAAAAGTGCAGATACTCTGGTTTAACTGCTTTGGAAATCGATGTGAGAAACATAATCTTTAGTGAAGTTGGGGCCTGAATATTTCAAAAGATCTCTAGATGTAACCTTAAAAAAATAAAGAAAAAAACAGAAGCTTTGATTGACCTGGAGCAGGACTGACAAGTTTTGGTTCTCAGCTCTGTGTTGGTGAGGAGACAGTTCTCCTTAATAAATTGTAACTGGTGATGGTATTGAGCTTGTGCTAGCAGAAGGTGCTTTCCTAACTGCAAATGTCATCTCAGTCTGAAAATATCTTAATAAAGTCACTGAATAGACTTCCTTCTGTAGTATACTCTTACAATTATAAGCCTTTCATTTTTGCCCAGAGCATCTACTTAGATATCATAAAATGAAAATAATCTTAATGTCACTAAATGAGAAAAAAATGAACATATTGCCTTGGAGAGAAACAAAACAGGGAGGGGGATTGAAGAGGGGAACAATACCGAATAATATTTGCTGCACTCTTGTGGACACCAGGAGAAAAATGTCCTTTGTTTTTCTGAGAATAATTTAAAAATGTGTTTGTATCAGTGCTGCAGCTTCTCAGTAACAATTTTAAATTTATTATGCAGATATGATACACAGCCTTTGAGAAAGCTGATAGCTTGCATTTGTTCATTTGGTCTCCGTTACTGGTACTGATGACAGTGTATGGTAGCTGTTCTGGTAGTGTGTGTTGGGGGAAGAGTAGGAAGGGTTCCTTGAGAACCTGTTGCAAAAAAAAAAAATTCTGATGGAAGCCAGAAGTTACTGAAAGTAAGATATGAAACTTGCTTATGGAAATATACCACTGGATGCCACTGTTGCTTCATGGAAAGTCATACTAAAACAACATCAGCTCTGCTTGTTTGAAAAATTCTGCTTTTTCCTTCACTCTCATCTTCTTAGTTCTTTATTACTTTAATCTTTGTTCATATCAAAGGAAGGGAGAAATCATGCCCCACTTATTCTCTCCAGCAACATGGTGATATGGTTCCCATATCTAGAAGTGACAGCTTGTCAGAGGAAAGAAAAAGGAATGACAAAGTTTTGTCTGTGCCCCCTCCCCCCAGTCTAAGGTAAAATCTCGAAAAGGAGAAAGGTTCAGATGAAAGAGCAGCCAATTTTCCTTGTAACTAAATTCCTTCTCTCTGGCTCTGAATCCTGTGTTAATCACAACTGGATTTGGACACTGAGCCTTTATTCCTGTTCTAATGTCATCTTAGAGAGCAGGGCAGGAGGTCACTTTTGCAAATGCCTGTTTATTTCCTTTCCCAAGCATTGGGCATTTTGAACATGAAAGAATGTTTTTTTGCTTGTTACAATTTTTTCCTCCTTGGGGGAAGCAGGGAGGGTGGAGGTCACCAGGTGAATTCTTGATGTCTGTTGCTTGTTTTCACAGGCTCATTTGTAATCACCTGATTGGCAACTCTGGCACTTTTCTCTAAGTCACAAGCAACCCTAAGAATTTAATTTAATGAAATCAAAATCCAAAAATCTGAAGCCTAATTTTTCAGATGTTTTTATATTCTTTGCCCACCTAATTCCTACGCTTTCCTATGTGGGGGAAAAAAAAAAAAGTGTGGAAAAACCCCTGAGACACGAGCTTTTTCTGGTGTCATGGTGGTGTACGCAGCCTGTTAGCTTGGCTTCTTCAGACACAGGGACTACATTCGGCTCGGCTCTGCTTAATTGGGTAAATCCTAAATATTGTTGGTTCCATAAAGTGCTAGCCTAACTAATGGCAGTAGAAATGTGGAGAAAAGGAAACACAATGGAAATGATCTGTGGAGAGGGCTCTGAAGGAAAAGGCAGCAATAACCATGTAGCCCTGAGAAAGCACGTTTATTCTCTCTGTGCAAGCTGGGCGGGAGAAGGCAGACAGCAGGGCTTCAGCCCGGAGGCCTCGGCAGTGCCATGGAAACGGCACAGGAGCACCATGTCCCTCCGGCTCTCCAGGCCTTGTGGCTCTACTGCGGATTTCCAGGCAGCAGCACCCACACAACCTGTGCGGGGTTGCAGGAGGGGGAGGGTTAAAATGCGTGTCTGTTCTGCAGCTTCACAACTGGTTCATAAGGGAAATTAAGGGAGAGGAGAAGGAACAAATAAATGTACTAAGTTTATTGTCAAAGGCAGACTGGCAGCTGCAGCAGGATCCCCGTGCTGGATGTCTGACAGCCAGAACGCAGTTTAATTATGCTTCTGTTCACTGATCACTCTCCTCTTCCTTCTGGAACCTGGACTAAAGTTTTACCTGGGTTAGACCTTGGTATCTAAATTGCCAGTGATCAGGACTGGAAGCTAATGCTTTATTGTTGTAGGTACTGAAAGGAAGCCTGCCAGCAGAGCTGCTACTGCTGTTGATGCTGCATAAACTTGTAGCGGTGACCCAGATAACATTGTGACTGACACAGTAGGCTACAGTGTCAGGAGAAATAAATGTCTCCTGCAGCCCCTCACAGAGCTCCAGCTGTGCCATGGTACCTGCCCTTAAGCCCCATCTACCCAAGAAGCTGACCCACTGCTGATGAGCTGTGGGACTTGCTGGGCTTTGCTCAGTTACGATCTAGTTGTATATGTGGGTTCAGAAAATACACACAGTGCTTGCAATTATTTGGAAGTTACGGTAATTTAGCGCACTTACTAAAGGACCTCTCCAAAATGGTTACCTGGGCTCTGCCATGTCTGTTGAGAATTCCTGGCAGATGTCTAAGTGTGACAGCTCTCTGGAGAGCACTTCTGTGCTCTCTCTGTATCTATCCCTCTGCTTTGTCCTGCTTCTGGCCTAGACGTGGGAGAGGGCTAGGATTCAAATCCCTCCTGTAGCTCTGCAGTCAGCCATGTTTTCATCTCATCTCTGTCCTGAAGTTATAATTTCAACTTCTCATTTGTATTATGCCATGCAAAGAGAAGGTTCTTCCTGTCTTATTGGCTTGTAGTAGGACTGGTTCCACTGCTGGAGAGTACACCTGTGCTCAAACAATAAAATGTGAGGTATCTTTGGACAACAGCCTAAATTGAGTATCACTACCTTTTGTGGTTTGCAGCTGTCAGAAAAATAGCTAAATGAAACTTTACTTCTGCACATGAAAGCCTACGCTTTTCAGTATAGCATAAGCCGGTGAAAAGTAGAATGGTACAGAGCGGGATTCAAGGCTATGGTCATGCTGGTATATGGAAAGTGCACTGGTACAAAATTATTTATAATTCTTTCAACTGGTGCAGAGTCTCTGTGATTCTTCACTGCAAGTCTCTTCAAACTCTTGGAAGAGATTTTTCAACATCTGGCTCATAAGCAACAGCTTTCAGCTTGATAATCCTGCAGCCACTCATTTTGTTCCTTCAAGCTTCTGCCTTGTGTGACCAACTGGTTACTATTTAAGCTGGTTGTGAAGTCTGATTTGGACTTTTGCTTTTGTAGTGAGTAATTGGAGAAGAAGTTTTCCTCATCAATTTGTGCTGTTCATGGAAGTGTTATCACTTGAAGATACAGAATAGACATTTGCAAGTTCCTTTTTTTTTTTTTTTTTTTTAAAAAAAAAGTAAAAGTCCATGGGAAAGGTGAAGATCCCAGCTGATTCCAGAAATCTTGCCCTGTTGGTCTTCCTACATATTAGATGTTTAGGGATTTGGTGCTGGTGTTTTACAACATGTTTATATTCCCCAAGGATGTGTTTGTTTGCTTTTTTCTTTCCTATCCTCCAATGTCATGAAGTTAAGCTCATGCTATTTCTATTCTAAATAGGTCAATATTTAAACAGTGCATGAAGACATTCCTATATTATAAAATATTTTGAGATTGAAGTCTAGAGGTAATTATGTGAGATCAGGGCAGCAGATAGTGGCAAGACTGACATCATTCAGAAAGAATATTTTTATCTTTTGAAATAATGTAGTCATAGAAATATGTTTTAAAACTATCCAACAACATTATTTCTTTGTTTAAAAGACACAAAATATTAAATTCTTCAGTTAGTGTATAGGCTTTCTGAAACGTTCTGGGAGCTGAAGCACAGGTAGTCACTGAGGGTTAAAGGGAGAAGACTGCCTGGGTAGTCATAAATCTTAGTTTGCCCGTGGAATATAGCTGTGAAGTAGTTTTGTTTTGTTTTTTTCCTCCTCCTCCCTCAAGTAAACTATGAGGGTTTGGGTCTTTCAGGTGGGTTTTTTTTGGAGATTTTTTTTTTGGTTGGTTGGTTTTACAATAAAACCTGGGAGGAGGGAAGGCTTGCTGTGGTTCAAACCAGCTGAATTTCAAGAGTAAAGACTTAGTGAAATTGCCAGTCTTTATGCAGGTCTGAAAGCAGGTGTGCTGGAGGACGGGTTGTGACAGAGACACGTAATCCCTGGTAACTTCCGCGCAGCTACTGTTGGTTACAAGTACCTCTGAACATGAAGGGGTCTGGATTTCAATGTAAAAAGCCCAAAAATTCAGCCCCAAAATATTCCAAAACTTGTCATTAATTCTGTGGTTTCTGTGCTAGTGCCTTGTTATGTTTCAGTTTTGTTGCTTGTACTCCAACTAGTTTTCTTGGAACGAGATTAATTGCAGTTGTGAGAGCAGCGCAAGAAATGTACAGGGTGCTTAGAGAAATGTAGGAAAGATTTATTGTGTCCATTTCCACTGGATACTTTGTCAGTCAACCTTTGTATTTATTAGGTGGGGTGTTGGGTGCATAAAACATCCTACCTGTCTAACTACATTATTTTTGGAAAGTAAAAGACCTTACAAAATGTGTGAGTTACTTACTGTAACTTCTTCCAAAGTGCTTAATGATCTGAGATATGAGAGGATGCAAAAGGGCCAAGTGCTGCCCTAAATAGCATCGGAACTGCAGCTCTGTGTAGAGAAGTACACATTTTGAATTGGTGAAAAGGAGTTGTATTAATTGTATGGCATGCCACACTACACATGAACACCATTAAAAAGTCAGCCTTTAAATCTTAAAACGCTTCCAGTTCCTACTGTCCTCATTATTAACATCCATATTCTACATTAATGCTGCTGGCAAGAGGTGAAAGCCATCCAGGGTGAAAAGAAATTGGTTTCATTTTTCAGTAATTATGGGGAAAACTCTGTTCGCTGGCTTTAGTCACCCTCTCAAGTTATTCTAGTGCTGCTGGTTAAAAAGATCCTGATCTATGGTATTTCGCTAATGATCAACAGTTTTAGAAATGACATTTTCCAGCAGCACAGCCTTTATTATTGGGACAATTTTTCCCTCGTGGGCAGCTGCCAGATCTTTCAAAACCACCGGGAAAGCTTGTGAAGGCTAAGTTGTTTTTTTTTTCCCCTCTTTTTTTTTTAAACTTGGTATCACTGTTGCTTGAGGTGCGAACTGTTGTTTCCAGTTTCCAAAGGAAAAGGCCACCTCCTCCAAGACGGGTATTTAAACAATCTACAGCTGAGAGGAAACAAACAGTTGTTAGTATCACAACTAGGTGAAGGAAGAGACACTGGAGAGTGTGGCAAAAATTAAGTGGAAATGACAAGACAGCATGCTAAGGTAGTAGCTGTCTTACAATGTGTAAAGTTCTTCATGGATAAATAAAATATCTTGATTTGTCAGGTGCGTTTTCCTGTTCTTATTTGAGATGAGCCTTTTGTTTCATAATGTTGAATGACAGAAGAGTAAAAGATTGCAATAGGAAGATGCTAATGCATTTTGAGAGATGCATCCTAGAGGGCTGAGTAGGCCTATTGAAAAATATGAAAGTTTGGTTTGTTCTTTCTCATCCTTCTAAACTGGATTTGTGTGGTAGTTGAAAAGATCAGTGGTCAAACACAGAGCTGACTACAAGGTAACTTTCTGCTGGAGTGTACCATGTTGCTCTTGTGGTTAATTGTCAGTACTTTTAATCTGTCTCTTACGAAGTGTTGATTCTCAAGTTATGAAAAGCTCCAACAGATTTACCATGCATCCATTCAGTGTCTTGCAAAAGATGAATGACAGTTCAAATCCAAGCAATAGCTTGGATACTTAATTTGCACGACCATTTTTCTTATTTACGACAAATTCATTATCCAGTGGCCTTGTGCCATCTGTGGCAGTTTGCAAAACTCTGACACTTTCACTGACATTCTGTGTGAAATGCTGTGTGGTATATAAGAACTGCTGTACTTGTCACCCTCCCCTGCCATGCCACTTCTTTAGAGTGATGTTCTGGCCACAGAGAAATATAGCTTCTTGTTGGGATGGCTTTTGCTTTGGTGCCCCTGAGTAGGTTTGAGACTTTTGATATCGGGCAAACTTCATTGTGACAATTTTTATCTTTGAAAAACTAATTGAACTGCTTACCTTTTTGTTACATTCTCAATTCTACTTCAGATGATCCTGGCTGTAGCAGCTTGATCTTTGAAGTGGTTCAGCATTCTGGGATCGAGAGTTACTTAAGCTTCTTGTGCTTAGCATTGTACTTGTAAATTAAGGCAGCATCTTTTTTCATTCAGAAGTGAATGAAAGAACAGACTGTATTTTTAAAAAAATGGCTTTCCTTGGCTACTAGGTATGTTAAGTACCTGCATCATGAAGTGTCATAACTTAAATACTTTTGGCTAAGGAATTTAATTAGATTTTAAAGTCTTTTTTTCCACCCGTATACCTTATCTTCCTCAAAACTAACATAGGAGTCTGCAGATATTAAAACTGCAGCAAGATGTTTTACATGAATAGTTTATACCTTTCTGTCACCAAATCATCTATGTAATAAAATGTCCTTTAAGGCTACAGGCAGGCAGTAGGATGCAAGAGAAATATACTGGGACAAGCTATGTAAGACTTCCCATAGAACATCAGAACTGTTCTACTGAGTATGAAATCTTGCCTTTGGCAGTAAACTATATTGAATGCTTCAGAAGGGAATGAAAGGGAAAACCATTCTCTAAGCAGGAAGGTAACTATGAATGCGGAGCCTGGTGTGTGTGGATTTCTACCTCTGCTCCATTTGGTGCTTTGATTTACTTTCCCTTTGTCTTGACTGGCTGTGCTACAATGCTGTTGTTTTTTCCAGTTCTTTGGAGCAGAAAAAAAATAACACAAAACTGGTCTTGGTGAACTCTGCAGCTGATCAAATGCTGTATACACTGTTGTTTGTGTTTTATGGTAAATATTGTAAGATCTCACACTGTTATAGTATGGTAAAAGGTACACTGTCCCTTTTATTCTAATACTTGCTTAAGAGCTGACTTTGATCAAGTTAATGCTTGTTTTGAGGTATGTTTGGTAAAAGCTTTAAAAAAAAAAAAAAAAGCAGACAGGCACTGAGCTACTATGCATATTTAAGGTAACAGCAAGACTTTAATTGCCTGTGTCTGGGCATCCCTTTCTGAATTAAAGAAATAGCCTCTCTGACAGTGGCTGCCCATACCTCTGTACAAGTGTCTATAGTACTGTCAAAGACCTTGATGGGTAGGCAAGACCGACCTTGTCTATGTTGTGAGTTTGAGGCTTTGATTATCCATTTAGCCTTTCAGCAGATCTTCCCTTCTTGCTTATGCTTTAATTTGTGAGCTAGTCTTCTGGATTTGTGGAGAGAAACAAGGGTTGGAAAGAAGGGGTTTAAGCTGAGCTTCCTCAGGATGTGTAAGCATGACTTAGAAGATGGCAAATGTATGATTATTTATAGATATGCAAATATCTATGCTTAGTAACTACAGGTGAGATGTAAGGGCTAGAAACTGAATGAAATAGGGAATGGAGGAAGATGATTTGGTTCTAAAATGTCATTACTGTGAAAGAGGGAATTGGAAAGCCTGAACTGGGTCTTGCAGTCTGGCATGTTGATCAAGGAGAGGTGAAAAGACTAAGGGAGAGATTATTATAGGAACTGTAAGGGTAACACAGAGGAGAAACCGAAAGTCAGGATCAGAAGGTGACAAATGGATGAAGCCTCATGAAGAACATGTATGATCATAGTTTGGAAGAGAATTTGGAAGTGCTCTTGCCAGAGGCAGGAGCCATGTGGTGGCTTTTACCAAAGTAGTGACACTTGTGGAAGAGCTATGAGGATGTAAGAGGCATAGAAGACATGAAAGGAATGAGAATGCCCCTGCCACAGCTTCTGTGGTTGAGCGGAATGTGTATAAAGCAGTTCTACTGCAGGACCAGTCCTGGCCCAGCTGCACAAGTGTGTAGGTAGTGTGTTCTCCCTTGGGCAGATCCTGTAGGACTTCTCCCAAGCCAATCCTTCCTCTGTCCAGGGGTTCTGTGTAGTTCTTTCTTTCCTTTTGCCCTGTGGCTGTCTTCCTGCTCGGCAACAGGTTCTGTGCCCTCCCTGTCTTTCAATGTACTGATTTTTATGCTCTAATCTCAAGGGACCACTGAACGAGGGAGGGCATCTATAGTGAGCATTAATGTACTTTGGCTACCTGACTTGAAATTGGCACCTATAGCCACTGTAGCCTACCTTCCCTTCCAGTCAACCCTGTAAAGTAACCCGTGTGGTGTTTTGGGCAGGCATGTGATCTTGCTGGATCAGGGGAATGATGTAGAAAATTCTTTAAATGTCAATGAGGAACAAAATTCTTTAGGCTTTTAATCTTAGTGGGTTCTCACTTCATTTAGTCAAAACCTTCCCAGATGCTAGTTACTAGTGAGACTAAACTCTGAAAATGTGAAGACTTGAGGGTCTGTCTGATTCACAGGGGGGATCAGTATTGGCCTAATGGGACCTTGGTTGAAACTTTAATTACAAGAAGACAGTAAAAAGCACTGTTTAAGGAAAAAAAAATTCCCCTTATCAAATTTTGTTGCTAGTCTAGTCAGGCTAAAAATTCTGCTTAATCTTAATGATTAGTAAGAGATCTTCATTTCTGTGAGATTTATAGTGGTATTAAATAAATTAAGAATTATTTGGAGGCAGTATATTAAAGGAGATCTAATCAAGATATCCAGAATATTGTGACATATTTAAGTCCCATAATATTTAAAAAAACATTTTTGAGGGAGTAAGGATACTTTATATACAATTAGAGGCAGTATGATTAATAACCTTGGGCTCAGATTCGATGGCTTCTTTTGGGATTTGATTTTATTTTATTTTTTTTCTGTATCTCTGGAACCAAATATATGCCTTAATTACCAATCAAACAGTCAGTGGAGGCAGAACTGAAGTGTGGATGTATATACTTGAATTTACATTAGCATTTCTTTCACAAACTTGGATTAGTGAGGCTGAGTGTGATTTTAATCACTCTCAGGAAGAATGTGAATATGAGCTTAGATTTTTTTTCAAAACTGGCAGACCTGTCTCTTTCATATCATGTGATATTTATGCCACATGCTAAACCTGCAAAAGGTAGGCATTGGTCTAAATGCAGATGTATTTAAAAAGTACTGGGAAGATTCAGGCCATTTAAAACTTGACCACTAGTTGGGCAGGGCAGGGTAGTTTCTCCCTAGTCCTATTTTGTATGGATGTTTCAGGAGGGATAGGAGATTTTGATATACAAGAAACAAACACATCTGGTTTGAAACCATTCTGGTTGCAGGAAATCTGCAAGGCTACAACATAAAAATCTGAATCAGAGACAGAATTGGAGTAAGATACTTTGGGGATTTGAACACCCTGAGGTTGGTACAAAGTCAGTGGACGGTGACTTCTATAGTAGCAAGCCATGTCAGTACTTCCTTTTTACTGTGAGAGAAGAGTCAATGGCTTCAAAGTCAGTCAGATTGGGAAGCTCAGGATTTTGGAAGGTGTTACTTCAGAGTGCTTTGCTTGTCAGGTATATCTGCAAGGAAACTGATTTCTGAGTTGAAGCTAGGGAATGGGAAGATGTATTTGAAACCAGTTGTTACTGTTAATTCTGCATCTTACTTCTCGTTGTTCAGAACGATGACTAGTGGGGGAGACATAGCTACTTGTGAAAGAGGAGAAAATGGGTAAATGGCATATACTGTTTGGGACCTCACTGGGCAATGCAGCCATGCAAAAGGTAACTGAAAATGCATCTTCTGTGGGAGGGGACAAGGATTCAGCTAAACTCATTTGTCAGTGAATTAAGTCAATACATAGCTCTTCAACTTAAATAGAATGTCCACATACTGATCAAAACCAATTGATGAAATCCGTTTCATCAGAGGTTATCACTGCAAGTATGTACCAGCTCTGGAATGAGTCAAACTTGTCTTTGGGATTGTCTTGCTAATCAAAGATGAGGATGTGAATTTTATTACTGACTCTGATGGACTGTCCTGCCCTGTGCAGTCAGGGCTATCTGCCGCTTGTTTAGCTTGACTGTAATGAGTGGACTCAGTCTGCTGTTGTTCTGGCACCGATCAAATTACTTTGTTTTTTACCATCTTCACCATTGCCTTGTTCAGGTACAGCTTTAGAAGCTGCTTTTGTGCTCAACTTCTAGTTACTTTAGAGCAACTGAGTAGTGGTGTTCCAATTAGGATTGGGCAAAATGTTTAGGTGGATGTCATGATGCTATTTTGAAACCAGTGTGCAGAAATTCAATGAAAATATGTAGTGGTTGTGTTAATACAATTTAATGGAATTTCATTGTTCTCATGTTTATTTGCCTCTCTCGTTTCTGTAATCAGATATGTACATCCTGAAACTATATATATGTCATCTCTTTATCTTCTGAATTTTTCTAAAATTTATTTTACTTCAGCACGTGTTCATTCTTGAGTGTTTATAAGCCATATATTTTGATCAAATATGGCAGGCTTAGCTTTTTCTGCTGAATGGTGAATTTTGAAACTCCCTATGAAAGGGCTCCAGGTTAAAATGATTTTGATCATTACCAGCTGCTGTGTTCTTCTTAAACTAATAGGAACTTGACGTTCAGTTTTGATGGGATGATCTAATGAAGTTATCGGATTTAGTTTAGGTAAGAAAAAACAAACTCCTTTTTTTGCACAAGCATGGATAAATTGTTAGATTCATTACCTATCTTGTATCATGTCTGCCACATTTTCTGCACTGCTAAAAATGGTCACTGTGCGCCTGATTTATAAAGACAATATCACCTTGAAGAGTACACAGTGTGTCACTTGAGCAGGATTCATGTCTGTATGGATTTCAGAGGAGAAATATAATGTGAGACTATATAAATATTGTAGGCTCTTGCTCTATTACATTGTTTTATTGGTCAGATTACCTGTGACTATGCCTTTGTTTGTGTGGTATTAATAATAAAAAAAATTCTGATAAAAAGGAGATATTGGTGGGGGGAAAAATCAGGTTAAACTCCTTTATATATCGCTATAGATGACTTAGTTTAATTTTATATCAGTAACTGAAATGCAATGAAAATCACTAAAGATATTATATTGTTCTTTACTCTTCCTCCACACCAGTCATGGGGAAAGATAAGCGGAGTAGTTCTAGAGAATCAGACCCAAAACAGTCAGATAATGGTAGGCCAAATTACCCAGTTACCTGCCCTAAACATTAGCATACCTGACTACTACTAGGTGTAGGGGTGTTGTGAATGAATACTGTAGAAACAGGTTGACTATTTGACATTTTATAGAAACAGACAGCTAAAACTGCCCTGTGGTCTTCGGTGTATGTAGCTATATGTAGGCTGGCATCACCTTCATGTGACTTCTCTGTGGCTACATCGTGATACTTAGAAAGGGTTATACTGACTGGATGCAACTTAAAACAAAGATAAAATAACTTTTACTTGTAATTGTAATGTACATTAGTCTGTATCTATGAAATTGAAGGTGAACTGTAGCCCGGAGCTTTCATTTCTTAGGAAAGAACCCACCTCCACTAGTGTTTAATGGATTGGGACAAGCTCTTAGTGTGGCTGCCTTAGGCTGTTGCTTCCCATCTTGCTGCTCCCTCTGCCTGAACATAATCTTAACACCCTTTAATGTTGACATTACTTTATGTTTGGCTATTTTGAGAGGAAATTTCCTGGATTAAATGAAAATTAGACAGGAATCCCAGATTGGGAAAATAACTGTGGAAAAGTTAGATTGTGAAAGCCTCTTTCATTTTTCATAACTTGACAGCATAATTTTAAGCTCCAGGAAAAAATGATGACACTGCTAGAAAAGATCACTCAGGGTCCTGTAAAGCTGAATGTGAAACATAGGGCCAGCACTGCTGTAATAGCTGAATTTAAACAGAAGAATTCAAGTCTCATACAAGGTAGGTACATAATGGAAAACTTGACCTCTGCTGCAATTCTGTTAAATATATGTCTTCAGTTAAAAGAAGTTGTTGGCAAAAGTGGCAATTCTGAAGAGTTTATTAATGCAACTGGGTAAAAATCACTGTGGCACAAACTGACTGGAAAATCACCCTTAATAGATTTGCATACGTAGAATGTGTTACAGACATATGCTCTTTGCTACATGCAAGTTGTCTGCTGAGTTGTGTGTATGCATAGGACTTCCCAAAGTGTTATTTTTAAACTAAATATTTGGAGTTCTTCATTAAACCAGACCAGAAAATATTTTTACAAGACTGACTGTTTCTATTAGACTAGTCATAAAGCAAACATTATTCTCTAGTATGAGTCACAACTGACTCTTATCAATTGCTTCATAATACGTTAACCAGATGGCTTGGTGGCTGCGAGCAAGGCTTTATCATGTCTCTTCCCCATTCTGTGTCAATATGTTTTATACTGTCTTGCCCTTACTGTTCAAGTGATGCATTATGTATAATGCTTTCACATATTTCAGGATTAAATTGAAATGTGGAACAGGTAAGTGCCTGCCATTCTTAAAACTTGAATCTACTGTGAGTCTAGCTGCATGTTTAATTCTGGACACCTCTCTGAATGGGTCGTTCAGAGAAATTTTGGCAAAAGTAACTTACCAGTGGTATCAGTTGTCACTGGTATAGCTAATGTAAAATCTCACTCTTGTATTTCAGTGCATTTTTACAGCAGTGTCATGCTGGAAGCCATTGGAGATGTTTGTTTACAGGCTTATCTGCTAGGCTTCACTGATGAAAGCTAAGAAAATTGCTGGCCCTTCTTAACCAGTAGCTGTTGTTTTGGGATGAAAATTAGTTACATGTGTCTTGCCATAGGAAGTGTGGTACACTTCCCACGTCATTGTTCAAGAGTTCGAAGGTGCATGCTGAGGCTTTGAAGTCACCATGAATAACAATGCCAACGTGAAAATAATCCCTTGAAGCAGTATCAGCTCAAACAGGCTGTGCTCTGCCTTGTCTCTCATGTTGTGCTCTGAAAACAAACTACTGCTACATGCAGATGTTGCTGTTCCAGTATCACTGAAATTAAAATGAACACGAGGATGAGACTTGTGCAGTGATGTTTCTCTTCCAAATGGTTGGCTGGACTATGCCCGCCTCCCTTGGTGTGGGTAGAAGAAGAATGTCTGTCAACCCAGTGATTTAAGCAATAATAATTAAGCAAAGCAATATCAAGAAAAAAAAAATATCCTTTTCAGTTTTTATCTGGTAATTCCAGATAATGTGGTACCATTTGAGTTGGCCTGCCGAATTAATTTGTATTATTGTACAAACAGACCAAGAACAACTATTTTAAAAACAATTTATATATTTGATATTCCTTGTATTCATTTTACAGTTCATCTTTTTGCGATTATATTCCCTCCTGCCCCCACATTTGAGAGTTCTTACAATAAAATATTTCTGTTAATAGATACCTTAGTATGTGTAATGGTATTTGAATGGATTTTTTTCTGTGCACTTTATATACACGTATGTCCCGGGTTGCAGTGTATTCCATTGCCATCCCCATGAGCTGTTGAAATCAGGTGGGGCAGTGTTTCCTTGCCTTCTCCCCCCAGACTGTCTTTCTGTGAATGGCCCATCAGTGCCATGCAGCATAACTCAGAGATAACTCCCTCTGGACCATCTTCTGTTAATGAGCTTAATCAACATTTGGCCGCATGACTCATTATCCCATTGTGAGATGCTCCACCCAGAGGGAGGAACCAAGCATTGCATCCTGGATATAATCTGAGATTCTGAATACCAGAGAGCCTTCTTTTCCACTGGATTTCCAGAGGACAGGAGCTACATAGCCACCACTGGACTTTTCTGAGGAAGAGCAGACCTTCTTTCTACAGGATAACCGCTTCAGGGGGACTACAGCCACCATTCTACCGGACTGCTACTGCCACCCTGATTAACAGGGTGTCAGGTTGTATCCTGATTCTGTTAGTTTAACCCGGTGTTATCTGCCTTTATATTTCTTTTTTTTCCCTCTTTATTTCCCTATTAAATTGTTATTCTGACTTGATGTCTCCCACTAGTTTGTTTTCAAACTACAACGTATAAGTAGGTAATTGTGCACGGATTCGTGATGGGTGTGTTTGTGCTTCTGCTGTCAGCAATGGTGCTACCTAAATGGGAGAAGTAGTGCAAAGAAATTAAGGATTAATGTACTGTGTAGTATATGCAGTCCACGTATGTGCATCTCTTACTCTGTGGGTCCCTGTATCAAAAAAAAGTGGTGTTTGATCATTCAAAGAGTGGACTTTCTCAGTAAATTGCTGAAACGAGGCTGAGGGTGTAGGGGAATGGGACCACCAGAATTCAGTACCTACATTTAAAAAAATTAAAAAACTCTTTATTCAATTATTATGGAGTTAAACTGTAAACCAAATTAAGGCAGAAAAAATGATCTATCCTCAATCCATCTTCACTTTTGGTATTGTGCAGTCTGATATGCTCAAATATTGGTGATTATTATGGAAGAAGTGTTGGAACCCCATCGTGCAAATTCTGAAAAGTTACAGCCATAAGGAGTTAAGAAAACTCGCTTAAATCTCTTGTTTCTTTTCTGTTTTTAGAGGAGTAAACCCCCATAAGCTGGTAGGACTGGTATGAGGTCAGCTATAGTAAATATCTGTTGTAATGCGAGGAGCTTTTATAATACAAAAACCTGCAAATCACCATCACTCAATTTGTACTCATTTTTAAGTACACATTTGTCTGGATCCTCATGAACTTTATGGACAAAGCATCCCAATGTCTAGTTCTTAAATTATCTCAATTAAAAAATGATTTTTGTTTTCAGTTTCAGGCTTTGCAAAGCCAGATAATAAACTGCACCCTACGCTGCTCAGTGTGTTTCACTTGTCTGCGTTCTGGGCACAGTGACTGGTGAGTAGTTCTTGTGCTGAACTACCTGTGGAGTGACAGAACTGCAGCTGGAAGCTTGGCATGCCAGGACAGCAAAAGCTAGCTAACAAATTTGGCTTCGTTTAGATGATAGTCTTGCCTTTAAAAATGCTCTCTTACTGATTTATTCGGGGAATACCTACTTAGTTTACACAATTCATCTTTGTATCTGAGTTAATCCCTTTTCCTTTTTCTACTATAGGCTTTAGACTGCTTTGAGGTATAAGGTCTTAAGATTCTGATCTGTTGGTGTTTCAGTGCCTTTGTACCTCAACTTCTGTGATGTTTTAGCTGGGTCCTTGCCTCTCGACTGTTGCTGTGAACATTCTACTCCTAACAGGCTTGTCACTGGAATCCTAAAATGGGAAATACAGATTTTAGAAGTCGTCAGTATATCAGGAGTAATGGAGAGCTGCCCCAGTTAGATTCCAGTGAAGTATCTTCAGTACTGGAAGCAACCTAAGAATGGATTTATGAAGCAGGGAGGAAGGCCTGTTTAACCTCTGTGGGAAGGGAAGATGCTGGGGCAGTTTGACTGCTGTCAGCACCTGAGCTATTTGTAGTTATTAGTTCTAGGGTGGACAGAGTTTTATGACAATAGGAGCTGTGAGTAGAGAGGTAGAGCAGAAAAGGATTGGGGAATAAAAATACTGAAAAATGTTAAGGTGAAACCTAGGAGTACAGTTCTGTGAACAGTAGTAACAAATTTCACCTCTTACCTAAGAGAGATCAAGAATTAAAAAGCCAATTGGATTGACAAAATTATTTTGGTTAATTATAGCAGTGTGAGATGTTTACCTCTGCTGACCTCTAAGCTATGATGTTTGTCTGAAAATAGGGAGGTATTTTGTAAAAAGTCTTGAATTTCCACTTTCCATATGAAATTGAATATATATTTCCATATGAAGAGAAAGATAAAGTATGGGGAAAAAAATCAGAATAAAGAACTCTGTGAAAGAAGTTCACTTGCATTATAAAAGATGAAAATGTCAGGATTTTTATATGTGGGCGGAAAAAAGAAATCCAAAGGGAAATGAGCAGTCTGAAAACACCATCTAGTTAAAATTGTTGCTTTTTATTTAAACATGTTGATTGATATGAAAATATTAGTTTACTTGTCTGTTGCCTTAGCTTTTTTTTTTTAAGATAACGTATCTCTTCTAGCTTTAAAATATAACTTTACAGATCTGTTTTTTTTTTTTAAAAAACCATTTCTTGTCTTGTTCTTACTAGTCAGTAGGGAGCAAGTGGTGGAAGTAATAAAGCCAAATGAATGCAACTAGCCACTATTAAGTATGTTCAAGTATTTAGAAGGATACTTCTGTTTTTTTTCCTTGAGAAAATAGATGCTACCGTGCCATATACAGCTTGTCATAAACATGCCAATCATTTATTTAGCAGTCCTTGTTGAAAGAATGCTTGTTACCTCAGACAAAATAAAACTCTGATGAAGTCTTCATCTTCATTTGTCCTTAAAAATTTTATTACCCTGTTGTTGGCTTTTACTGGAGTCATAAAGGTTTTTAATTAAAATAGGTTTTGGGGGGTAGTGGTAGGACAAGCACCAGTTTGGTACAATCAGAAGTGCAATTTTGCTGGTGTTTTTTTATGCTCATACAGTGAACACTTTACTGATGTGTAACTGTACCAACAAAATCTTTCAGGTGTAAATGTGACCTTGTGGCTCTATCAGTTTTTGTGTATGTGTAGATTAAGCTGAAAGAGAACTGGGGTGAGGGAGGAGGAGGAAGGAGAAAGTCAGGTCTTCGATGTGAATCTAGCTGGAGGATTAAGTTCTTTAATCTTTCCCTTAGAGCGTTCTAAAACTTGCAGAGGTCTGAATACAAATGATATCCAGCTTTACTCTGGTCACATCACAGAGCTAACCTACGAGTCTGCATATTCTCTTCTGCTGTAATGGTGCTGCAGTAAGGTGAACTGAGATTCTTGTCTCGGTGGAAGTTCACCTGCTGACTTGAATGAGTTCAGCCCTAGTCTGCAGGAGCTGTAATAACACACTGTGCTCTGGGACACTGACCTGCTTGCAAGATCAGACCCTGAAATAGAAGCTCTGGGGGCTCCAATATCTATTAGATCCTTTCTTTGTGTTGGTGACTCTTTGGGATTTCCGTAACTACAGGCAAATCAATTGAATCAATTAGAGTGCTGTCACTTCTTGGAGCACTTAATAGCATTAAATGTTAAGGATGACGAAACTCAAATTCCTAGTGGTGGTCTTGTCTATGCCTCCTCACCACCCCCCTGATAAATCCCACCACTATCAGAATCAATGTTCTCTTCTCTCTGCACTCAGAAGTGATTAATGTGTCTTCTTTTCCCCTGGGTGCTCCTGCGTGAGGTTGCCTGCCATGCTTACCTGTTGGCAGAGCAGCCCAGGGGAATAGCCCCCAGCCTGTTACAGCTGATCTGAGCTGACCCAGCAGAAAAATTACTGCAAGTTAAAAGGCTGTTCCCTAGTCGTGTGAGCAGATCAACAAGTATCTGAGGGGGTGGGAAGGTGTGGTAGGTGGTTAGCTCCAGCAGCAAGGCAGTGATGACACGCTTGGGCAGACCAGGAACGATAACGGGTTTCATGGAACGATGTAAGTTCCACATTACCTTTCTAATGCAAACAGTCTTTCTCTGAACAAAAAATGAAAGTCTGGTGTCAGACATGATGTGTGAAGTATTTGTCAGTAAAGCTTTCCATACAAGGTGTTTTAAAACAATTTTTTCCATATTTAAATAAATAAAACAACAAAAAAACATATTGGATGTTTCTGGGAAACTGCAATGCCACTACTTATGATGCTTGAAACTATCTGTATGAGGATCTGAACCTTGTAAATGTGAAACTGCTTGAAACAAATGTTTCTTCGTGGGTCTTTGTACATTTGTACAGTGCCAGTTGTGGTGGAATTCTTGGTTGTGAAATACAAACTCTAAAAATTACTGAGGAGTTCAAGTTTGGCATTGTGGTAGAGTTTGAGACTTGTTCCAATATGGCATATTTAAATGTCATCATTTCAAGTGGTTAAATGACAAGGTAAACAAGGATACTGTATACAGAATTAGTGTGAAGGTTTATAAAAACAGTGGAAGGTCAAGTATTTGATTTTCATAAGAGATTTCTGCTAGAGATGAAAGCAAGCCTTCTCTTAAGTATAGTAAATGAACAACTGATCTAAAGCACCTGGAATATTTTTGTGTGTGAAGTCAGATCTAATTGTTACTGAAATAAACAAGTGTAAATTGTTTGCAGCAATGAAAAGAACTACCCTGATGGGCAAGAAGTTGCATTTATTTTTGCTTGTTATTGTGAAGGAAAGATTTGATATTCCTGGTGACTATGAAGATTAAACTAGAGATTTATGTTAATGCAAAGGATTAAAAGAATCTTAATAACATTTATAGAGATGCAAATGTCCGCCTGCATTTTATCTTTTTGCAGATAAATGTGCCATAAGGGAAATATTGGAGGGGGGGAACACATCTTTACTCTGAGTTGCAACATCTGGTTTAATACTGCACTCACATGGTCATTAAGCATTAGTTGTTTTCACCAGTGTGTTTCTGAACAGTGTAAGTGTGAGAGACTTTTGAATATCAGGAAATAGCAATCTGTGACCATAGTGTCTGGTTAGTGTATGTCTTCACATGTTGCAGATTTCGAGGAACTATAAATAGTATTTTTTTTCTACCTACTCTGTCACTTTGACACTTATTTTTCTAAATAGTTTTTCTATTTTCTAATTTTTCTAAAAGAGCTTGAAAGTCAGCCATGTTTTCCCAGTTTCAAACCATTCTCTCAGTCCAAACACAGGCCACACCAGCATGGAAAATTATGTGCTTTATTTGGGAGCCCTGACATATTATACATATATGTACATACATTTCATATGGAGAAATTATAGAAAAAATATGATTTGAAAAAGGAGGCAATTAAGGTGAAGGTGTAAACATCACTAGCCATTTGTGTTCTGCTTTAGGTTTCTTCCTGCTCTTCAACCAGTTGTTTACTAAGACAAGTATATATAAACAGAAGCCACTTGGATTTGCTATGCAATTCAACTGATATGACTGTGAAAATGTCCCAGCTCTCAAATCAATATAAATCTTCAAAAGGTTTTGAGTAGTTAAACATCAAGTAATCCATATAGTAAAAGTCATAGCTTCGTTGTCGTTGAGAAGGAGAAAGCTGTGCAAAATACTGTTGTGTAATTTTAGTGGTAGTTCTTTCTTCATTGGAGTGCCTATCTTTAAACTTGGGGAAAGTTAAATTTTGTGGAGCACCGATTAAGTGCAAGAAAAAGTTTGCATCTTCTTCCATACTTTCAAATTTCCCAACAAAGTCGTAGTCTATTAAACATGGGCTGCAAAGCCTATTGACATGATCCCAGTGGATATCCATACCCACTGGCCTGTGTACATCCAGGAGATACTGAATGAACTCTTTAAATTTGACTCCAGAGCCTGTCCTTAATGCTTCTTTGGTGGCATTGACACGGTATCTGGAAATGATGGCTTTTCCAAAAACTGGGTGGTAGTAGTTGTTTGGATGTTCAAACTTGTCCCGAAATGCAGATACCAGCTTTTCAAAAGGTTCACGAATAAAAAGCATCTTTGTGTAGGTGTTGAGCCTATGGTAAATTCCTTTGTGATCAAACCCATCCAATCTTTTTAAATAGTTTCCATAGTGCACTGTGTTGTGCTGTATATCTTTTGTGGAAGAAGCCAGGCCGTTAAGAACCATGAGCACCCGTTTCCAGTTCGAGCAGCCGGCTTTTGGCACTTCACAGTATAAAACTCTGTATTTATCTTCTACAAATATTCTAGAAACATGATAAGGAGTGATTATTCTTCTATTATTACTCTTGTATTTAGAACAAGTTTCCCTCATAATCCGCTTTCTTTCTCTTTGGATCTGATAGAGACTTTTCCACTTGTTGTTGTTTCTATCCTCAGATTTAAGTGTGGGCAGGTTGAGAATGGAGCTGTTCATGGAAATTAGAATTGGGCTCTTTTTAATTATAAATCTCCTCCTCCGTTTATGGAGCCTGATGGAATTAATTTCTTCACCTTCCAGTTGATCTTTCATTGCAAACATTATGTTGCTTTGCCTTCTGTCTGTGCTTTGAAGTTTAGTGGGCACGTTTTCAGATAGGTGTAATGAATCACTCTGCTCTACTGTTGCCACTCCGTCTGCAGTATTTTTCCTTAATCTTCTATCCTGGTTATTGCTGGAAATGCAGTCCTGATGGGGAAAAATAGATTAAAGATGTTAGTAAACGGGAGAGTGTTTGTCACTATTAATAGCTTGCACAACTTAATGTGGATCTTTCATACACTCTGAGTTCAGTGAATTGTACAACGATTTCGCATTGCTGTACGTCCTCCATGCTGTGCCTGTGTCACAGCCATGCACTTTCCTCTCATCGTCATATTCTGCGCTTACATGAAGTTCAAACACTGAGATGAGCCTGAACTGGCAAATTCCAGTTCAGACTTGGATTTAACTGTATTTTAGGTGGTACCTGTACCCAGACTTTGATAGATGCTTTTGTCTTAGATCTGTTGTGTTTGAAATTTCCACAGAAGGTGTCTGAGTATTTTTGAGGACTTAATTACTCCAGCCTGCCTGTTGTCACACAAATCTGTTTTTCTCCCATCCCTCTTTCAGTAGTTTACCTTTGCAGTGAGGGCAGTTGTGCACAGAGTGAAGCCTGACAGGGAAGGAAGGTTAGTAGTGTTTGTAAAATGGAGTGAAGATGTAGAAGGAGCAAGAGTGGGAAGAGGGGAGCAGAAAGGACTGCAGGGAGAACATGGAGGCTTTGCAGCAAAGTGGGTTTGGCGAGAGCAGCATGAATAGAGACCCCAAAGGGAGGCTTGGATGAGGTGAGCCTGGGACCAAAGCAACTGAGGCTTGGTGAGAAGCTGTAAGGGGTGGGAATGAAGCTGTGGCTGGGACTAGGCAAGTGAAAATAAAGTAAAGCAGGTCTGTGGCTAAGGGGTGTCTGGGACCTGCTCTTTTTTTCATTAGGTGGATCTCACTGGTTAATACTTTTGGCATACAGCACAGATGTGCTCCGTTACTTCCTGCTTCTCAAAGCACCTGATTGAAATCCGTGTCTACATGTCTACGACCCTAAGACTAAAATGACGTTCTGGACACTGTTTAACTTTTGAGAACTCACCTGGGAGCTGAGTGGCATGTGAACCACTGGAGAGTGCTTCAACATAGGAAGTAGATGTAGTTGCTGAATGTTTATTTAAAGCTTTTATAAATTGTACCTTTCTGATTTTCAGTCTTTATTTGCTCACTACTAGTATTTAAAAATGGCTTCAAAAATAAGATACTGGATGAATTTTAAGGTGTACAGTATGGGGATTAGTAAGGTCATGCTCTTTCAAGGTAGCGGGTTAAATCTTAATTGTAATAGTGATTTTACAAGTCTCCTGTTGGCTGAAAAATGTGATACTATAGGTATCTTAAACTTGTGCCATTGTGAAGGTTTTATCTTGCCACATCCTCCTTTAAGGTCTCAAAAAAGACTCGGTAATTATTACAAGAAGTATTGGTGACAAAAGAATAAAAAAAAAATAAAGTATTTTGTAGGTGACATTTAAATTGGTCACTATTACACAAAACTCAAACAGAACAGATCAATATTACAATTTTGAGAGTACTGTGCAAGTTCTTGCAGAACTTAGGCTTCTAAAATGTTTTGCTGGCAGTTCTGGTAGTGGAGGTGGTATATGATGTGCAGACTGGGAAACCAACTGATAATTTGTCATGCAAGGCACTGTGTAGTCAGTTGTTGGGAGTGATTGTTGTACTCTTATCTTCAGAGGTTGTTTCCAGTAGTCAAAGTGTATTAAAGTTATTGTCTATGTAAAATATCAGATGAATTTCTAAATATTACCCTTTACAGCATGGCTGAACTTCAATCTTATTTATCCATGATGTGGCTGATATTTCAAGGTTATCAAATTCAGGCTTCTTAGATATCTGCACCTTTAATGATGACGATGATGAACCTACAATTTTTGAAACTCAAATGCCATGATTTGAATGTCTTTTGTCAGTGTAACTCTTCATCCAGAAGGTCAGGCTGGAGCTGTAGAGATGGACTGATGTCAGTCACATCACACTGATTTCAGTGGCAATGGCATTTGGGTAACAGTTGGCAGCTGCACTTGTTCCTCTGCATATCTTGCACTTGCCCTTTAACTGTGAAATAGTGACAGCCCACCGCGGCCATTCACTGCTGCTGTGAGTGTGCTAACAGCCACTAGATGGAGGAATTTCACCAGTATTTTTTTTTTTAGCCTGTTTTTAGGTGTCTCAAGACATTCATTTGATCAATACGGTTTTATACAGGAATATTAATATATGCAAATTTCACAGTATCTTTTAGCAATATCCAGTCTAGGAAAAAACTCATAAAACTAAAGTTGCATAGCTTATCGAATTCATATCGTAAAAGGAAAATTTGCACTTCATGGAAAGGCTTTGATGCATCTTTCCTTTTCAATGTTTCATCTCCAGTTTAGTGGCCTTATCTGAGCCATCACTATCTGTATGCCATACTCAGAATATTGGGTACAATTTTTCCTTATGTACTTCTGAAAACTTACTTTTTTTTGTTGCTGGAATCCCATGTTATATTTTATCCCTAAACAAAGAAAGAAATTAAAGTCATTATTTAGTAAAAATAAAAACATTAGTTTCATTTTTGCTGGACTGATAACAGTGTATCCTTGCAGTAACTAAAAGGAAAACAAGAACATTTCTGTTAATGCGATGATAACTAGACCAATGATGAATCATAATTAGTGTGTATTTTATAATAAGAACACCTCTTGTTATAGATACTTGTAGATATCATAACAACTGTGAAATGGAGTGAATGTCTTTACCTCCCTTTTACAGATGGGGAAACTGAGATGGAGAAAAGTGATGGCTTAACCTCAGCTGAAAGGCCAGTAGCAGAACGAGAAGCAGCTGAAATCTGTTATCACAGGTTAAAGCTCTAAAAAAAGGCTATTGTTTGTCTATCTGCCTAACGTTCTGTGGATTACACCCCCGGCCCAGCTTTGGCTAGTATGGCAGTTAATCATTGTAATAGCTTTCAGTGAAGTCCTGTCCTTTGCTGTAAAGCCACAGCAACACACAGTGGACTTACATGCAAGTCAGGTAATGTTTGCAGATTTTTAGAGAGAAAACAATACAGAATTGTGTTTTGCTAAATCGTCTGGCTTCTACAGTGATGTCTACCTGAAAACATTATAATGAAGATGTGAAAATCCTGGAAGGCAGCTTTAGCCGATGTGTAGGATCTCTTTACTGTTCCTAACCTCTGTTAAGTATAAGTTAATAATACAGGAATGTATAATGGAAAACATTTTTTAATTATTAAATTAGTTTGGGGCTTTTCAACTTAGAGAACTGCTAATCGTCACTGTTACTGTTGCTTAAGAACTTCAGTTGCTTGAAGGCTTCAGTTTAATAAGTCTGCATTATGAATCCACAGGTGTTTTGACAAGGACAATTACAGGTAAATGTATTGCAAAGTGTTATAAATGAAAGCATCACTGGGGTGGCTCAGTCCCATCAGATTAATTTTCATAGTACTGTGAAAGCTCTCAAAAACAATGTGTGTGGATACTTCACGTTGTACCTTATTGCCCTTAAAGCAGCAAGTCCAATTCACATGATCAATTGTGTGTTTTGTTTTTGTTTTGTTTGTTTTTTTAAAATCAGATCTACAAATTAGTGTTTGTAGTAGAGTGAGTAAAATTGCTATGGTTATTTCTATGCTAGAGCTCATCTAGCAGTACTCATTACTCTTCTGGCTCATGTTTGAGCTTTAATTCCACTGCAGCAATTTGTTAGCAATAAACTCAAGGTGGATGGGGATATTGTGATTCTGTGCCTATGAAAAGCAAAGGGCATATTATTTTTACTTCATCAAAAATAAGTTCCAGACATGTTCTAGAAGGAGTCTTAAGCCTTTTCATATCTGCTTCTCAAAAATGTTTAGCTGCAAACATTCTGTTTGTCAGCAAATGTAAACACTTTTTTTTTTTTTTCTAACCTTAAAGGTGTAACTTTAAGCTGCTTGAGCTAGATTTGCATTGACTGCTTGGCCTCTTCCCTTTTAAGGTATCATTAATAGCTGGTTAGAGTAGTTGCTTAACTTCTGCTTTAGGCTTTCTTGTAGTAGAGCTTGATATAGAATATTATTTTCCTTATAAATGCAGAATATTGTTGTGCTGTTGCTTCTTTTATAGGCAGAAATAATGTGTCAGGTACAGTTTTGAAAATTTAATACAGGTAAATTTAGTCTGGTGGTGTGGATTGCTCAATTCTGCTTACTTTCTGTGGATGTCTTTTGGTTTCTTGTGTATGTGTAATATAATGCACTTAGTAATTCTGATAATAATGTTATTGCAGACAACAGCCACCGTTAGGTTCAATACCAATTTATTCCTCTCAAGTATTTAATTTTTGGTCTTTCTTTAAACTGGATTGAGTGGTGTTAAGTCATGCCTTGTCTGCTGTCATGGATCTTGGAGATTTACTTTGGCTGTTAATACTGCAAACATGGACAGGAGAGAATTTACATATTTAAATATTTCTCCTGCTGTGAACTAGTTATGCGTACCAGTGTAAGATAGGAGAATGGTTGTGCAACCCTCCCCAAAAGATCAGATCATACAATGTCTACAAATCTACTCCCTTTCTGAAAGCATTTTTAGCTTTTCACAGTTGAAAATTTAAATAGGCAAGAAAAGACTTGGTCTCTTATTGGAAAACTGAGCAATTACTTTGGACAGATTTAGATGAAAAAATTAGGAGAACGTTTGCTGTGTCCAAATTGTAACATAAAAGTTACGGTTAGTTATTTTTCTCCCCATTTGTTTAGTTGTGGTCACTTGTCCTGACTTCATTGAGAGCAGTGATAGCTTTTAGCAAAACCACACACTTTGTGTAATTACCTGTTAAAGTTGGTATGTATCTGTTATGAATAATAATTATATTAAAAAACCCCACAAAAATGCAAAAAGCAGGTATGAGGCCTATCTCTTTTTTTTGTGGTTAATTATGTTTTTGTAGAATTGTTTCATAAAGGTAATTTGAGAGATTAATGCTTTGCACTGATATGGTGTGCTTTAAAAATGAAATGCTAGTAGGGGATGACTAACTGTTTAAAAAAATGATTTTTCATTTACTGGCTTTAAGATGTAATCAGAACAACAATTCATGTTTAATGTAAATGTTTGGTGAAGCACTTGCCAATCTCTTCAATGTTTTCTGAATTTATGACTTCTAAAGTTGGCTTCTTTTAGCTGTCTTTCTCATGATACAGTCTGTCACTTCAGATTTAAAGCTACATGGCAAAAAACCTCTGAAGTGCAGTCAACTTGGGAAATTATGTTGTACAGATCTACTATACTAATCAAAGTCTAAATTTAATGTTACGTTACATCTTTACTATCTGTGTTATTTACCAGCACTCAGATGTTATTGCCAAAACAGTAGGTGTTTTGGGTTTTTGTGGGTTTTTTTTATTGTGGTTTTTTGTGTTGGTATATTTTTTTTTTCCCCATAAATTAAATCACTGATGTCTCTTGCACCCGGGCAAAGTTAGTGATCATTAAATGTTTGGTGCCAGACATGACGATGACCAACATCTCAATAGTGCTCAAACAGAGAATAGCTGGGAGACAGAGTCATTCTATCAATTGTACATCGTTTATGTCAGTTTTCATGATGTTCTTTTCTCTTCCCTTTGTGGAACTGTGATTTTCCAGATCTGAGCTTGGCCTATGTTTTATGTCTGCTTTTGTTGTCTTTCATGAAATAGGAGCCTTGTGCTTCATCCAGTACTACCATACAGTCAAACCCATTGTGAGCTTTTTTTTTTTTTTTTTTTTTTTTTTTTTGCTACTAGCAATACAATAAAATGGCCTTCATCTTCCCTATGTAATATTATATCGCTTTGCCTCTTTGCCTTCTCCTCTGTCTCTGCTTCAAGACCTAATTTTGGTTTGCCTCCGGTGTTTTGCTCTGTTCTGAGACTACACTACAGCTAAAATATTTTTTAATAAAAATGATAACTTCAAGTCTGTGTCTGTGACTCCATCCCTTAATGGGCTTCTGTGAGCAGTGTATACTTGTTTGCTTCATCCTAACTGATTGGTGAAATATACTCTGGGACGGCTGTTACTATCATTGCATGAACATCTGTGGCAAGTGTCCTATCCACATGTGTCTGTCTTAGGCCTTTACTCAAAGGCAACAACACGTACTTAACAGAATGAATAATAGACTAGTACTCAGAATTCCGATTAGCATGACAAATTCTTAGTTTGAAAAGGATTTTCTTCAAAATACGTCAGATAATCTCTTTCCAGTTTTTTTTTTGTCATTTTAAAATAAATTCTTAGCTTGTACAGTATGAAAAAACTGCCCACTTCTAATCTCACCTTACTCTGGTGTCAGTTTGTTTACATATTTGAATGAAATTATTAAAGAAATTTAGTAATTTTAAAGATTGCTACCATTATAAATTTGCTTTTGTATATATAGGAAACTTCTAAAATATATAAACCTCTTGTTAGAAAATGCTTTTATTTTGAAATTGAGGCCTAATTAATAGAACAAATGATATGTGTTTATCTGTTCTAATTGTATGCTATGTAAATATCCTTTCTATATCTAAAATGTATAGGTTTTTTATTAGGGAAAATCTTCGCAAAAGTGCCCATCTAAGCTACACACACAGTACCTTAGTTTAATACAGATTAAATTAATGAGGCAAAGTACAGAAGGCTTAGCAAAGCTGTAGCCCATTTTAAATTGTGCATCGAGAAACAAGCAAACCTATACAGTGAATCTGTATAATTTAGCCTCTTTGAGTCCCCAGTGAAGCTCCAAGTATGCCGTGTCATTTCCCACAGATGAGTAAACTTTTACAGTGAATGCTTTGGGTAAATGATACACTGCCAAGCCCTTGTCAAAGCTAAATGCTTAGTGACACGATACGCATCATCATGTTTTACAGAAACTTGTGAACTCATGTATTTCTGAGGCAAAGAGTGTCTGTTTTCATGTCTGTTTAACACTAATTGTTGCAATGGTAAAGACAACACAAACAAATTTTACTGTATTCTTTATGAATGACAAGTTGCATGCAGGAAAACCTTCAGCCTCCTGCAATTTGACCTAAGAACCTGTCTGTCATTCTTGAAATGAAAGCAGTCAAACACAGTCTCCATAGCACCTTTCACTTCTATGTCAGCTTTTTGTGTTCGTGGCAAAATAATTATATATATGACAAGAGTTATTTTATTTGTGTATGAATTATAAGAGTGAATTAATGGGTAACTCATTTGTAATCTGGAAAAAAATTAGATGTTACTGTAATACTTTATTCTGATATCCATTGCTACAGTATGCACCATGTAGTGATTTGTTGTTTTTTTTTTTACTTTACATCACAAAGCATAGTAAGTTATTTTACTATTCCAGCTTTTCACATGCCAGAAGCAGAGGTTAGTAGCTGCATTTGCCAAACTGATCTGATTTTTAGGTTATCATGTTTTCAATTACAAACTCAAATATGGGTTGTCTGAAACCCTCATGTTACTGGTCAAATTCTACTCTGAAAAATTTAAATCCAGACTCATACAGGGAGTCTTTAGTAATGTCTAGATAGAATGCAGGTATCTGACTTCTGATCATGATGTTCAGTTCACCACATTGCAGCTGGTTGCTCAAGTAGTGAGATACAGTTTATCCACTGAAGTCTGGGGTTTTGAAGCCCAGATTCTGCTGCACATCTGGATGTATTGGATTCTCGCTTACATGCTGTCCAGGCAGTTGGATGTGCGTATCCTTAACATGCCATGTGTCAGTGAACTGTGGGCTGTAGAAACATTTCCAGCTTGGGTAAAGCTGGCCCAGTAGGCTTGGGGACTGAGCTGCTGAGAGTAAGCAGCTCAGCTTACCCTTCAGTAAGCATCATTGTGGGCTGCATGCAATATAAAGCTGCAACTTCTTGAAGAACCTCACTGTGAGAATGACATATTTTTGCCCCTGCTAGGTGGTGTGTGTTCCAGGGGAGCCCTGATTTTTATAGCCATGATAGAGAACAAGGACTGTTAACTTGAGAGTAGTTCTTTTTCTTGTATGGTGTGATGTTAGTATTTCTCCAAGTGCAGTTATTGGCTCCTCTTCAGTGCTGTCTATAATCTCTGTTTTTGGCTAATGCTTACAGTCACCTTTTTTTAAAAATACTTTTCCTACTCTTAATATTCATGCTTCTAATCTTTGCAATAATTTTCTTCCCTTCATCTTTCTTTCCCTGTATAAAGAATTTTCAGTCTCTGCTCTGACTCTGTGATCCAGCAGTTTTGAGGGTGTAACAAAAGCTAAGCTTGTAGTGTTTCCAGAAACAAGAATGTCTGCATTTGATTAACTCCATTTTAATTGATCTCAATTTGAAACTTGTGTTCTATCACTTTACCATTGTCCTTGCCAGGAATGCTGATCCTAAAAAAAAAACCAACCCAACCCTCTTACAGGGAAAATCTAGCTGGGATTTAATACTTTTCAGAGGGATGTTCATTAACAGCAACATCTGACAGGATTGCATCTTATTCTAATAAAAATATACTGTATTTAAAGTAAGATTTATAGAAAAAATACTTCACTTTTGAGTGCAGTAAAATAAAACAACGTTTGTTTGCTGTGCAAATGTTAAACCTTCTTTATGTTCTTATGCCTCCATGGTCCTGGTATGGGACAGTGATCTCCTGTTCTGCTTTGTGGCAAAGAACCTGATTTATTTATTTGTTTTAAGTTCATCTTGATCATTTAAAGGAGTGAAGACTTAACAGGCAGGTTTGCTGGTTATTTCCTTTGCACAGAGGGGGATGGATAGAATGTGGCTATTTCCCAGTCTCCAAAATAGTCCTTTGGAGCTCTGAAGTAGTTAAGCATGACTCTGAGTTAAAAGCTTCTTTTTTCTCTCTTTTGGGAAGGCATGAGAAGTTTAGTAAGCTACTGAGGGTTAGGGTTTTTTAATCTTTTTATGGTCCTTCTTTCATATGTGAGTTCCTTTGTAAATCAGGTAACTCGTTCTTCCTGAGTTCTTAGCTTTTTGTTTCAATCCTACCATTGTCAGACATGCAATTTTTACTAGTTTAAATGCTATCCTACCATTTATAGGCATGCAATTTTTAGTGGTTTAAATGCTATCTATTTGAGGAACTTTGAACTCCAACTTGGGGCTTACTATGAAGCAGTTGTAGTTTAGTAGAATACTTCCCCAAAATACCCTCCTTTTCCCCAGTCCTGTGCTAGTATTGTGCACAAACTGAATTAGTTCATATTGATCTTGTGCTTTTCAATCTGAGTCAGCTTCAGAGAGGTAGGCACTGAATGTAAGTGGAACTGTTTGCTTCATATTTCTAAACCCGGCAAATCTGCAGTTTATCCCATAGGCAGCAGGCAACGTGGTATTGTGCTGCATTTGTGTCATGGGGTACTTATGATGGTAGCAGCTTGTGTGCACTTCAGTTGATTAAAACACGATTACTCTGGCTTTTTGTGACTGAAATGACTTTCCATCTTAATGAAGTAAGGGAGTCTCTGGACAGAAGTACTGAATGTGGGGAAAGCAATGCAATTCTGAAGGGCATACCCAGGAAATAATTAAAAGCGTTAGGTTCATCCATCAGTTTGAACAAGAAAAAATTACAAATGGGGGAACCAAAGTAGAGATCAGTACACATGTTAAGTGACTTTTGATGTTTGCCACTTGAGGACTTTAACACTGTCAAAGAACTTAGTATTCCCGGTTTATTTGTAGTACCAGTTGTGAATCTTGTATGTCCAAATTGAGCAAAACTGCACAAAGTCATGATTTTGAAGCACAGCACTCTGAGTTGTGGCTGCTTCCATGTCGTCATCGCTTCCCTCTTGATTACATGATTAACTCCATTGTAGCCAATGCTCTTGACGTAATGTCCCTCATGACATCTTAACTTGGGCCATCCTTCATAACACATCTTTCTCTGCTTTTTCCAGCAAGGGATTCTTGGAGTAAAAGATCACGGTATGGAGCTAGTACCTACTGTTTCTGACTGTGGGAGCTGCCTGAGTATAGTGTTCATGTCTATACAATGTTTCTCAGGCAAAATGCCCAGGCTGTCTTCCTGCTGTCGTTTTCCCCTTGTAAAGGGTTTGTACTTCTTGGACAGCTTGCCTCATGTCTGTTTTCCTGTATGTATTTTTGTGTTGAGTGTAATAGTAAGAAATACCATCTCCTGAAACTTCCGTTTATTTTCCCATTATTTTAAAAACAACCTCATGTGAGATATGATTGTTTTGATATGGTTTGCCTTGCAATTTTTTGTGATTCATCGGGGTTAAAGAAAGAGAGAAGCAGAAATGGTAGCATTATAGAGGAATAAATTCCTTTTGGATCAAAACCCAGTTGAGGTGTTGCTCTGACTTCCTGGTAAGTCCTACCACCGACGTATCTGCAGTGACCTTGTTAGCTGACTGTTGTTTAAAACTGTGGTGTTAGTCTTGTCCAGAGAGTTACTAATTTACATTCAGACTTTGTAATGAGCCTTTATTTCATCTGTCCTCTACTCCATTGTTGAGATTTTAAGTTGTTTGGAGGTTCTTGCATTACTTGGAATTCAAAAGCCCTGATACTTCTTTGACTTGCAACATGCTTATAGAACGGGTATATGAACTGTTAAAGACAGATGCAAACTACTGTGTTTTTTCATAATGTTCGTATGTTCTAAAATATACTGAATCCATCTCCATGACTAAATGATCATTTAACTTACGCTTGGTCTGTTTCCTTGATAAAGGGAAATGCATGGTACCTTTATATTGCAAGCTTAATTGAATGGATACAAGAAGCTGTTGGTGAATTTATTGTGAGGAAAGTACCACTACTTGTTTACTTTGTCTTCTGTTTGCTATTTAGCCATCCTAATTAGAGCATGCCATTTTCTGACTTCATAGAATTCTTATGAATATAAATTAAGAATGCACAAAAGTGAAGCCTGTGCTATTGCATTCCCCATTCCTTCTGTGGACCTCTCCCTGGGAATATCATTAATTAGCATCATTAGCTTTCAGGCACTGTCAGCAGTTACTTGTAATTTCTACTTAATACTTTTCAGTTAGTCTCTATTCTCGTATTTAATATTTGCATATTGCCTTCATAGCATGACTTTGACAAGGACATTACACTTTATTCAGGTTTATTAAAAAGTAAATGCTAAGGTTTAAAATATAGCACTGCATTTATATTTAGTAGCCTGTAAGAACTATTCAGGTAACCAGAGGAGTTTCAATGAATCTCAAGCAAGCACTTCGTGTAATTTGTGACTGTAGTGGAGCAGGACTTAGCCAGAATAGCTCACCTAGAACATCAGAAAAGTTTCAAGAAATTGTGCAAGTAGGACACTAAAGCTTCCGTGGTCTTTCCATTGGAGGGAAGACAGAGTAATGCAGGTAGAATTTTAGACTGCTTTCATGTCACTCTCTGGAGACATTTCTTTGGGAGAAAGCACAAATGGGAAGAGAAAAGGCTGCAGGCAGAACTTAAAAGATAGATCTGCAGAGACATGCCTCTGAGTAATGAAGTTCGCTTATTTCATGAATTGATTGCAGATCAAATACCACAGCTCTGCATCCAAATGCTGTATGTTACTATGTTACAATCAATTAGCTCAAACTGACATGGCTTCCTTTTCTTCTGTTTTCACAGTTAATTACTGACAAGTCTTCCTAGTATGAGAGATCAGTATATAGGTTGGTTTTGTTTTTTTTTTTAAAAAAGGTAACACCTGGAATTTAGATAAAAACATGGTGCAAAAGGGGTGATAATTGGACAGACTTTGATTGATGACCTGTGAGAAACAAGCAGGAGATAACAGTTCTGGGAAAACTGGGAGTGAGGGTTTTACCAGGCCTTTTATTCCTGACTAATAAGCAACTGAAGGACAGTGGTGATTTTCTGTTAGTCATTTCTCAGCAGCCTTACTGTTTCTTGTTAAGGAGCTCTCTTGCTCTCCTTCTCCAGCCAGATTTTAGTGACTGATTGATAGAACAATTTGTTTGCTTAAAAATAGTGTCTTGGACTGACTTTCATATTGGTAGAAATGAGGGGGAAATGATTCTGTTCAAAAACTGAGTGCTGACTACTTCCAGTATCCCCATGACATTAAGCGGTACCCAGGATTTGTCCTGAGCTGAGAACCCAGGTAAGAAGAGTCAAGGTGCTAATCTTCACTTTTAGTGAGCTTGAAACTTTCTAATGGTAAGCACAAGCCATTTTAAGATATTCTGGAACTTTTGGAACTCACAATTTTCACTTTTTTTTTGTGTAAAGTTAGAAATATCCATGTAAAGCTAGAAAAAGTAGTCATTATTTAATTTTAAAGTTTATAATGTTTTCTGGAGAACTGTCCTAGGCCTTGACATAGTCAGCCTAAGATGCTAGACAGGGAGGGAAATGATTGAGTAATTCCTGGTGATATAAGAAAAAGCCGTGAAGTTGAAAGTGGCAAGAAAGGTGTGTGTATATATGTGTGTGTGTGTGTGTGTGTATATCTATCTATCTATCTATCTATCTATCTATATATATATATATATATATATATATATCTATACACACACACACACACACACCCTGAAATGGCTTGGGAATAGTACAGATCTCTCCACTCTGAGGGAATTATGCCTTCTTACCTCATTTAGTGATCTAGACCTTTGTCTGCCTTTCCAAGGTCTTACACAAGGGAATACTGAACTTAGTAACAATCTTTATCTTTCTTCTTCCCAGTTGCTGTCTTCATTGGGGACCCAAATATTTTAGGGATGGACTTCCAGTCGAAAGTAAGGGGAAGGCAGTCTCCAGTGGTGTCTGGTTTGGGAGTTCTGCTGTACTCACGGCATACTTTGCATGGCTTGTGTGAAGTGAATGTTCCAAACTGGTACATTTCCTTTCTGCCTATTTCAGAAGGAGTTGTAACCACCCTCTACAAGGCTATGATTGCATTTTTCTACTTTGGACATCATATTGAGGGATTATCTTTAGCAGTGTGTTTCACCAAAAGTGTGTTATGTGGCAGCTGCTTACCTTAACATCCTCAAAATTAGTAACCCTTATTCCAAGAAATTGGAGACACACTCTGAGAACTGAGAAATGTACTTAAAACAGAGAGGAGTGGAACAGGCTTATCCTACCCACAGGTCTCTAGTTTTAATGCTGTGGAGTCTTCAGATGCTTCAGTGTTGTCTTAAGAAATTTATTAAATTAAGGATAACCAGGTCAAAGCACAAATTAAGTGAATTGTTCTCAGGTCTAATTAATAAAGAAACAGTGTGCTGATGTGTCAAAGGACTTCAAGGCTATAGTGGCAGATGACATGAAAGTGCATCAAGAATCAAATGCAGAGAGAATGATGTCTATGCCTGACAAGACAATGCCAGCAGGTCAAAGAGGCAGTCAGATACTGTTATTGTCCATGAAGGCCACCAGGCGTATCAGGAGGCATTTCTCCATCAGTAAAGTGGCAGTTTGGTGTTTGTGTTTTCTCCTTGGCTATGGGAATGTCAATGAGAATTGGTAGTAGTACACCTGAAAAGCAGGACTTCATGTCTGCACAAGTTGTCAAATATCTCCTTACCTTAGTGTAAGGGACAGTGCTTGAGGACAGGAGGGTTTTTTAAAATGAGAGAGAAGTTCTGTTCTGGTGAATGGGATGAAGAAGCTGCCCAAGAAATATCTCTGACTCATTAACCCCAGGCAACAGGAGAAGGAATTAATCGTAACTTGAGAAAAGATACTAAACAGGGGGAGGGAGACTGAAAAGTGTTTGACTTCTCCCAGGAAGATTTGAAATGAACGGAGAAACCCAGTCAGGGTGGAAATGGGAAGAACTCCACACAAACACACTTTGCATATCAGATAAGGACTGGTGGTTCTCAATAGGTCTAAACTACTAGACTCTACTAAAATGGACATGTGCTGCTGAGTGTATTTAATGCTTCATACATGTGAGTGTCTTGCAGGTTCAGGTGCTTATAGAACATATGGTGGGCATTATAAGACAATAATCACTGGTCACAAACATTGCTATTAGGAGCTGGATGTCTCAGGGTCTGATCCATTTACAGCTTAGTATTGACACTGGAGGAAGGCCTTTGGTGCCTCTCTCCCTACGCACTTCCCAGCACTACTCTACAATCTCCATTCTAGCATTACTTTTCTATCCATGGTTAACTGCAAATACTTTGGATAGGATGCACAGGGAGCTGCTGCTAAAGTAAATGGCTTTTCCCTATCCACATGGCTCTTTTCTTCACTACCTCTGCCAGGTCACTGTATTTTCCTTCTTTCCCCCTGCACAACTTAGAAGCACGGGAGCTGACAGAAGTAAAAGAGAACCTGCAGCAGTAGTGTGGCCGTATACCTCAGGTATGTGTGTGCAAGAAAAATAGCCTTCTATGGGGACCAGTGATAGTTCTCATCTCCACACCTGGATGAGCTACACTGATCTTCTAAAGGGGTCACATCTGCTATGGCAGGGAGAAAAAGCAGGTATTCTTCATTTGGTCACTCTTCCTGTTTCCTACAGGTGCCACTTCTTCCTGTGCAGGAACCAGAAGGGCTCTAGTACATTTGCCTCTCTGGCACTCTGAACCATCAGTGAAGCCTGAAGTGAGAACCCTTCTGCCACTGCCATTTTATGAACACATCTGTGTTTTTCATTTACACAAAATAGCACTTCCTAAGTTTTCTAATATCCCAGTGTGGA
This sequence comes from Athene cunicularia, assembly GCF_003259725.1. Taxonomy (NCBI): domain Eukaryota; kingdom Metazoa; phylum Chordata; class Aves; order Strigiformes; family Strigidae; genus Athene; species Athene cunicularia. The sequence goes on from NW_020799113.1 coordinate 8,303,669, forward strand.
ATGGTGCATCAGCCCAAGAAGGGTCTACATGCACTGAGAAATTCAATTGTTTGCATCTACCTTGACAACCCAAATTTGGTGTATGGTTGCTGGGACATTCAATCATCTGATTTTGTAGGTCAGTGCATACAAACAGTGAGTAGCCAGTTGGTTGCTGAATATGGTTAGCTAGGAATATAACTTCTGTTTAGCTGATGAAAGTGTGTGAATGTGTCTGATTTCATTGAAAGCTTTTCTGTGATGATCATTGTTCAGAGCATTTCAATATATTCGTGGTTCACTTTGTACGTTGCATACAATTATATACAATTCATTTTCTCCATTATGCATTGGCTAAAGGATCTCTGAAGTAATCTGCTACTCTAATTCAGTCTTCTGAGACAATTGTCTTACAGATGGAACTATTTCCTGACAATGAAGCACACCACTGACTGGGTGTGTGGCTTACACAGTGGAATTCAATATTGTAACTTTTTTTCAAAGCCTCTGCTCTAGTGCTGAATAAACCCCAGGATTGTAGCAGAAAACTGTGAACATACAGGACTTTACCTATCAGACTATTTGTTTCATCTGAAATGCAACTCTTTCACTTCACATGTGGACTTTTAAGGTGTAGAGTTTTTGTTGAGAATGCGTACAGGCTGCACTCTTATTTCCAAATGCTAGACAAAACCTATTTTTAAATCTCAGAGTAGTATATGCAACTCTACTAGGTAGCCTCTAAGTCTCAATCTTTTTGTGTTTATCTCGTTTATTAACAAATATTTTACCTCTGACAAGTCAATTAATTTAAATCTTTATTTCCAGTTTTGATGTTTATATTGCAGACTGAAATTCAAAGTTATAACTTCTCTGTAACTGCAGGTGACTTACATTTAAAATGAATAGCATTCATCAGAAACCAACCTTTTACTATTTGCAAGTCTGATTTGGTGGTCTTCTCATGGTCTTATAGTTGATCTATTAGGGGAAAAATAAAAGGATCTATATTTTCACTCCAGTGGCTGAGGTCCCTACAGCTTTATTACTCATTATTCAGAATATTCAGTATTTAAAACCTATGAACTCTACTGTCTGAATTGGAAGTGTGGGATTTAAAAAACTTTGATACAGTATTATAACAGCTCCTGTTTAAGCAATGGTTATTTATGACTCTATAGCACTGTCTTTACAACTATGAAAAAATTTGCATTTACTTCAGTGGGTACAGGATCAGTTCCTTGGTGAACAATTAGTAGTGCATTATTGATTTTTGCAATTGATGGTAAACTGCTCTTCTAATCTCTTTACTCATGCTGTGTCTTCTCACTGTACTTTTCCTAAAAAGGAGGGGGAAGTTAGTGCTGCTCCGCTGAAACCATGTATTTTGGACAACTACAGTGGGCTTGCAAAAAGCAAGTTTCTTCCTGTTGTATTAAAGAAAAAATATTGTGTAAAATTGTCAGTGACTTTTTTGGTTTTGGCAAGAACTTCATTACAGGAAAATAAATGTGTTAAAAATACTCAGAATAAAGTTTCGATCACATTTTTCATTTCTTTGTGTCCCTGCCTCAAGAAAAATTAAAACCATCAGGAAGATGTATGGAAAAGAACATCACTATTTCACACACTCTCGCTGTTTTCCAGCATTTTTTCTTTGCGTGAAAAGGGACAGCACTTCTAAAGCTGTCATCATGCCCTGTAAGAGAAGCTTTAATTACCCAAAAAGTGAAGATGTCAAAAATTGTAACATAAGGACTAAGAAATAAATTTTTGCATCATTGTTTAGAATGAAGTTTAAATGTGTGTGTATATATATGTGTGTGTGTATATATATGTGTGTGTGTATATATATATGTGTGTGTGTATATATATGTGTGTGTGTATATATATGTGTGTGTGTATATATATGTGTGTGTGTATATATATGTATGTGTGT
>NW_020799113.1:8305636-8425836 GCF_003259725.1 Athene cunicularia
CCCCCCCCCCCCCCCCACTGTTAAGGAAGGTGGCAATTGCAAAGCTGTTGACAGCAAGTCCTGGAAGAAGCAGTGTGAGTGATTTCCTTGGTGACTGTCAGACTCTTCAGACAAGGCTTTCAAACTACATTCGTAATAACAGAAATACACTGTGGGAAAGATAGGCAGTGTGGTCTTTAGCGAGCTTATTTCTTGCTGATATATTGAAATCAGCTACCAGCCATTCCAACTTCGTACTGGGGTGGGGAACTCACTGAAAAGCTAAATGATTCATTGCAGTCTTTATTTTTACTGAGAAGCAATAATGTCCTTAAAGTTTACACACAGTACCTCTGGTATAAAGTCTGAACATATTTTTGCAACACTGGGTCCTCAAGAGGTCTTTTCTGTAGTGAGTAACTTTGAATATCATAATGGTGTGTTTCTTAAATGTGTTATGTGAAATCACAAGACAGCAGATACTGTCTTGGAGTGAATTAACAGAAGAAAAATTCTTAAGTAATCTTCTGTTAGTAAGTGGCTAACTATGGGTCAGACAATTTCTGAGTTTGTTACTCTACTGGTTTTGGCTGGGATAGAGTTGCTTTTCTTCATAGTAGCTAGTGTGGATCTAAGTTCTGGATCTGTGATGAAAACAGTGTTGGTAATTCAGAGATGTTTCCATTACTGCTGAGCAGCGCTTACACAGAGCCGAGGCCTCTTCTGCTCCTCAGCCCACCCCAGCAGCGAGGAGGCCGGGGGTGCACAAGAAGTCGGGAGGGGACACAGCCAGGACAGGCGACCCCAGCTGCCCCCAGGGGTGTCCCAGCCCCCAGGGCGTCCTGCTCAGCACAGACAGCTAGGGGAAGGAGGGGAAGGGGGGACGGTCAGAGCGATGGCGTTTGTCTGCCCAAGTCACCCTAACACGGGACGGAGCCCTGCTGTCCTGGGATGGCTGAGCACTGCCTGCCATGGGAAGTGCTGAATGAAGTCCTGGGTTTAATTTGCTTGTGTGCACAGCTTTTGCTTTACTTGCTAAACTGTCTTTATCTAAACGTATGAGTTTTCTTACTTTCCCGATTCTCTCTTCCATCCCACTGGAGGGGAGTGTGCGAGCAGCTGTGTAGTGCTTAGTTGCTGGCCGAGGTTAAACCATGACAGTTACTTATGGTAGGCAACACCTATTTTGTGGTTTATTTATGTTTTAAATGGGCTTAATTTTAAACAGTTTGCAAGGTGGTAGCTTTCAAAGCTTATGTGACATAATTTTATGAGTTTAGCATGCTTGACTTGGTCTGTAGGTTTGGGTTCATCACTAAATCTCTGCCTTTTTCTCCACTGCTGTAAAATAGGAAGAATGTGCCTTCCTCAGAGGAGTGCAATGCATGTTAACTGTTTGACCAAGAACATAAGTGGTTGGTTGGTGCTCTGTAACATTATAATGGTGGCCTCCTTAACTGAGGGTTACATTGCTGATCAGAAGGGCTTTTGAACAAAGAATGACTACTTTTTCCTGACTTCTGCCCAAAAGGTTTTCCTGTTGTATTTTGTGCTACCTTCTTTGTCTTGGAATTTCTTTCAAGTTCTGTCTGTGTTTATATGTGGACATACTCACTGCTGACCCAGACATTTTCCCAATGCTTTTACAGTGCATGCGGCTTTGATGGGGTAGATTTTCCAAGTATTGTTGTCCCGTTGTTTGGCCTCACGTCCTGTCTCACCTAAAGTGTCACAGTGGACTATGTGATGTAGAGAATAGAAATATTCCTTGCAAAAGTTATATTTTTGTATATATGAACCACTCGTGTGATTTTTTTAATGTGGGGGTTTGTAAGCTTTATTTGGTTCTGTAGAATGTTTCCAACTAATTCAGATATGGATAGGATATGTGGCTATTCAATAAGAGGTTTTAATTTTTAATTTTTTTTTTAATACTACTTTCTGGCCATATTCTGAAAATCTGTGTAACTAACACTGTTTAAAATAAACTTGTTCCAATAATTTTTAGTGATGATTTCACCTTTGTCAGTGAAATAATGCAAAGAAATTCTTCCCTGTTATGCTAAGGCTACAGAGATCTAAAACTAGCTGTAGTATCTTTGCTTAAACCATACTCCTCTGAGTCCTCCAAAAGGACTTAGTCTGTTTTATTGCTCTGCACTGATTTTCCCCATAGAACTGTGCCTCCTCCTTGTTCTCAGGGTTCTCTTTCTTCTCTTTCAACACCCTAAAGGCATCACAATAACCAAAATGAATATACGCAAACATCTTGAGAGAAGAACTGCCTATTAGGTTTTCTAATGTTTTGAATGTTTTTCTACCTTGCCTTATCTGCGTGTGGCTCTGCTTCAGCAGTAAACTTGCAAATAATTAGAAATCCAGATAGGGTTTTCTCTTGCTTTAAAGCTACATAGGGATTGAGGAACCCTAATTCACTGATTACTGAATGACATAATTATTGCTTACTAAACTAATACAGAAACCCTGGGTCAAGTGAAGAATCCCCTTTTTTTCAACTGAATTTTATTATATTTATCTGCATTTAATGTTTCCTTTAACACAAATGTCCAGATATTCATGACATGTAAAATGTTGTTACTAGTTCAAAACTATTGAATAAAAATCATCATCTTCTATGCATCACTTCTGCTGAAATTAAGAAGGTTTATAATGACCTCACCGTGTCCTATATTTTTTAAGAATACTGCTGATTTCATTCCAAGTAAAAGTTATTTTAAATTAAATAAAAATTTCTGTAGTATTTTAGACAGTAAGTTACAGCACTAGGAACCTAAATTATGTTAAGCTTAATTTAATAAGAGCAGAAAATATTTCAGCTGTTTTTCATCACCTAAGTTCAGAGTTAAAAACAGATAAAGTACACTTACTGCAAGAAGTATAACATGGAAATCTGTAATGATTTTTTTTTTCTTTTATAGCTGAAGCTGCTATTTTTAATGTATGGGAAAGCCTTTGGTTTTGCAATTTCATAAAAGTATTTTTTTATAGAACTTCATGCAATTCATAACTGGGTTATGTAGTGAAAGCTAAAAACCTGCCTGTTTTATGTGGCTCACTTCCTAAAAGTAAGCTTGTACAGTAGTGCCACCATCTCTCATCAGGTTACGGTGAACCTGCATAACAGCATGGGCATGAAGATGTCAGGCTTGTAATGCTCCTGCTCATGGTCCGTTGTTTTTTTCATTGGTCTTTACAAGCCTATAACTCTTTTAAAAAGCATGTCATTAGATAGATATTGAAAGGAAAATGCTGATAATGGCTCTACAAAACCAATAAAGCTGCCTTTATTAGCTTTTATAAAAATCTTTATTGCGCATAAGTTTTTAGTCTCGCCAGACAGTGGACCACATTTTGGCACTAAAAACCTCTCACAGGCATCTCCAGAAGTCTTCGCCCCTGCACTTTCAGTGCTCCACCCTTGTGAACGTATTTCTTTCCTCTTCGAAGTTTCTGCCCAGTAAAGTCAAAATGCAAAATGTTAAACACATGTACCTGCTCTTAGGTGTTGTTAGCCAGTGAAGAGGTCAGTGGTGGCTCCTGAGAAAGGAATGAGTTTCTTTTTGTTTCCAGTATTACAATAGCTAAGACAGTAAACATTAATTTTCATTAAGCACTTTGCTATAAATCTCAGTTTAATATCCGTTTCAGATGTTCTAGATAAATCCTTAACCTTTCAGTTGTTCCCGCTTGTAATCCTGTATCACTGATGAATCTTGGCAGTGACAAATGGCACTGTTAGACCCTGCAACTACTTCTGTTCATGTTCTTCCCTTATGCATTTTCTTTAGAGGGAGGAGAAGGGGAAAGGACAGGCAGGGGAAGACAGTTTGAATACTAATGCTCATAAATGGCATCCTTTTTTCCCTTCTTTTCCTTCCCTTCCTTGAACTTTGGGCCTGTCTGCAAAAAACTAGAAGTTGTGTTCTTAGTAAAAAAAAAAAAGTACGTTGACCGAGACAAACCATTTGCTTGTATTGGTAGTAAATTAAGCGATGTTAGATGATCAATTAGAGATCCACAGCCTTCCAGATCAATTCCAACAAAGATGCAGGTAAACATTTGAAGTAGGTAGATTGTCACCTGAAGGAATTATGCCATTCAGATCACCTGCAATGAGTTTATTGTATTCTTGCAATAGGTTGTCTGATAGCATAGCCAGTGTGACTGGAAAAATGATGGACACCTTACAGCAACCAGAAAGTCCAGAGATCTGGCAAAAATGTTACCAATTGTCCTATTGGAGAGAGAACTATTGTCATTACAAGAAGTGAGAGTTAATGTATATCGTTTAAGCATCTGATTTCTGTTGGACTGGAATGAACTTCAACTCTGAAACTTCTAGGTCTGCCCCACCTTTACCACCACCTGGTGGGAAGACTGACAGATAGGTAAAATAACAACTCACATCTATGAATAGTGTTATTCCAGGTGTCAAAGTACGAAGGTTGCTGTAGTTAAGCAAAACCCCTGTCTTCCCAAGGACAAAATAAAAAATGTACTGAAGCAGGTGAAAACAGGATTTTTACTCAAGGTTGGAATATAACTTCAGGTGAAGTGAAAACACCAGATTAATTTAGGAAACTTTCAGTTTGTAAATATTCAGTTTGTGTTATAATATTCCCTGGAATATAATTTTATGACTATCAGAAGTATCAATGCATAATATGTTTAAAAAAAACCCCACAATTTGTTCCCCCCTCCCCTAATCTGCTAATGCAATATGAGGTGTTTTAATTTGTCTATTTTCTGTTTTGAAGAAAACAGTACAGACAGTAATCGAAAAGAAGTTAGCAGGACACATCAGCTCCCATGTAATGTAACATTTTGTAGTTTTGTAGTTAACATTGCTATTAAACTGTCCTGAAACCGCATAAAACTCTTAAAATGTATATATAATTAATGTATATCTGATGGGGAAGCTTTTGTTTAGAATAATAGGAGAGATTAATTTCGAAACCTGAGTTTCATACGGAAAATGTCCTTTGTGACTAGTCTGCTGTAGTGAGGATCTGTACTGATAAGATCATCTGGCCTGATAAGCTGAACACAGCTGTTGCGCTGTGCACTTGTTTGCTATGCTGTGTAGATCAGGTAGAGCTTAAGACATGGCATGAAACTGCCCTGTTAGACTGCAGGGACTCCCAGCTCTATTGCTTTTGCTGACCCATAGTAGAGCAGCACAGTGACCTTCTTGGTAACTGTATAGCCCCAGGAAGTTTTGGAATGGATGGGAAAGTCATTAAAGTAAAAGGCTGCAATATCATGGAACGGGGCAAAGAACAGGCTTTGTCTTCTGAAGAGATATGTGTCTGCAGCTCCAGGCACATTTAAAAGATGAGTACATTCAGTACCTTCTAAGGCCTGGCTCAGACCCTAAATTTTCATGATACTACCAGCTAGATCTTGTTTCAAGTTATTGGTTTAGTGGGAATAATCTTTCTAACAAGCTCTCAAGGGTGCTACAAAAGTTGCTAATATTAAGCAAAGAGATTCCTCACCACAATGTGGAATATAACAGTAAAGATAATACTTTAATAGCATGGTTTTGTTTGTCACAAAAAATAATTAATTCTGTCCTGTCTCTTTGAACAACTGCAATGATTTTTGTGCTATTTGTTAATATATTTAGATTAGATGCTAAAGTGAAAGCCTAAACATGCTGTCATCTTCAGACACACTCAGGCAATTAGAGTGCAGCTTGTGTTATTGTTTTATAATTCAAACCTAGTGAAGTCATGAATTAAGAAGCTCATTAAATTTTCAATTGCATTAATAGGAAAATTCAACTCATTAAATTCTTTGGTAAGGCCTAATAACAAAACATTGGAATAGCAGCTTTATTTTTTTTCCTCTTTGTTAATCCTTGTTGCCCCGATAGCCTTCTCTACCCATAATATAGGAAAAATAAAGTAATAGGAACATAAATTGTAGAAAACAGTGTCTCTTACATGGAGTTTAACATCGATCCTTGTCACAATTTTTGAGAATTTTTTAGCAAACTCTCATGACTGACATCCTGCCCCATAAATAGCTGCAGGCATCTCAGCAGCAAGGTGCCAATATCTTTGTGCTCTGTGTGTGGCACTGCTTTGTTTCCAGCAGCATATCAAATAAAGACTGATAACGCTATTTTTATTTGGCAATGCATGACACAATTTGATGCAATATGTTGACCTATTTAAAAAAGGAAATCTTGAAAATATTTCAGTTTGCTCTGCAATTGGAAATCGTAAGCGTATGTATTTAATGGAGCACGCAAATATGAAACTGCTCAGTGAGCTACGTCTGTACAGGTAGAAATGGCTTCATATCCGTTAAAATCATAACGACTGGATTCACAGTTGTGCTAAGTTCCCTTCATGAAGGTGTTTTTTTTTTGGTACCAACTAATGGTTCAAGCCCAAATTGCTTGAAAATTAATATAGTTACACCCAGTTATTCTGCAGCTATTTTTATTCCCTGCTAGTGTGCTCATGATATAACAGTAGAAGTACTACAGAAATTCTTCATTCATCTTGATAGGTGCTGTTGGTGTTTAATTTATTCAGTGATTATCTTGGTTATAGACAAATTAGAGAAGTGATCATGAGGGGACATGAAATGCTTTGCACATAGTACTAACTCTAGGTAAGTATATACACAGAAAGAAAAATATTTAGCTAGGTAGTTTGAAGTCTTCATTGTAAATGGGTTTTTTTGAACAGCAGACTAAGAAACTTCCTGTTGCCTGCTACCATTCAAAAGATAATTTTTGAGTGAAAAAGCTGTCTTCTATATCTAGTTGTACCTACCAAAATCATTGTTAGCTGTTTGCTCAATTAACTGCTTAATCTGGACAAACAAATGCCATAGAGCAAAAAATAAATCTGCATTTTTTCAGGCAATTCTAGGGCATCTGTTTCTGAACCATGTTCCCCCAGGGGTACAGGTCCAACCTATTGCTCACTGAATCCAGTAAACTCCTGTGGACCTCAAGGTTTGTATTCGGGGACCCATTTGAATTCCCCAGTTGAATCTTGCAGCAGGACATTTAGTAAATGATCTTTTGCCTCACAAAGGTATTTGATAATTGCAGCACTGGCTCTTCCTTTTCCTCTTGCGAGTCACTTAAATATCTGCAAGGTCAATTAAATTTCTTTTTCCTTGTGTGAAATGTACTTCTTCGTTGCTAGGTGCAAGTCATAATCTGATGTGTTTTTGAATAGGGGAACCCAAAATACTGCAGGTTGCTGGGAAGGACAGTACTTCTAGTCATGCTTTTCTGAAGTGATTCTCCTCTGTCATCTCTTTACCCACAGTAACAGTAGCATATGAAGTGAGTTGCCAGAAAAACAGGATCTAAACACCCTCTCAAAACGTAGCAAAGCAAAATTATTCAGATTTTTGGTTGTCCCTAAGTCTCTATTAAGCTAAAACTATGGTATATTTAGGCCTGATTCATAATTCTTGATTGCTCAAGATTGTCAATATGAAACACATGGCATTTCTTCTTTTTTTTCCCCTTCTTTTTCACTCCTTGACATCAAATCTAGCAGGCTTGACTCTGCACTGGTGCACTAGAGTCATACGGTGCCTCTAGGCAGGGCTCATGGCAAAAGCAAAATACTCACTCTAGAGGAGCTTCCATGTGTTCCTCATCTGTTTCAAATGATTTATACAAAGTTTATTAAAAAAAAAAAACCAAAAACAAAAACAAAAAAAAACACCAAAAAACCCAAAAGAAACCCCTAACCAAAAAAACAAACCACAAAACCCCAACAGGCGACTCATAGCTCTGGTAGCGTACTGCCTACTGGAGTGCCCAGTTAGTTTTCCTGTCCAGTCACAAAACCATGAGTCCATAATAACAGGGACCTCCCTTTGACCTGTGACATTGCTTATTCTCCCTGTTCTTATTGCTGTTTAGTTTGACCCTCGCCTCTGCTGAACTCAGAGGGAAGGTTGCCAATAACTCTTCCCTTTCTCCTGTCACCAAATATTAATTAGTGAATGTGCTGGGTTTGGCTGGGGTAGAGTTAATTTTCTTCACAGTAGCTACTATGGGGCTATGTTTTGGATTTGTGATGAAAACAGTGTTGGTAATTCAGAGATGTTTCCATTACTGCTGAGCAGCGCTTACACAGAGCCGAGGCCTCTTCTGCTCCTCAGCCCACCCCAGCAGCGAGGAGGCCGGGGGTGCACAAGAAGTCGGGAGGGGACACAGCCAGGACAGGCGACCCCAGCTGCCCCCAGGGGTGTCCCAGCCCCCAGGGCGTCCTGCTCAGCACAGACAGCTGGGGGAAGGAGGGGAAGGGGGGACGGTCAGAGCGATGGCGTTTGTCTGCCCAAGTCACCCTAACACGGGACGGAGCCCTGCTGTCCTGGGATGGCTGAGCACTGCCTGCCATGGGAAGTGCTGAATGAAGTCCTGGGTTTGGTTTGCCTGTGTGCACAGCTTTTGCTTTTCCTATTAACCTGTCTTTATCTCAACCCATGAGTTTTCTCACTTTTACCCTTCTGTTTCTTTTCCCCATCCACCAGGGGAGTGAGTGAGCGAGCAGCTGTGTGGTGCTTAGGTGCCAGCTGGGGTTAAACTACAGCAGTGAAGTTTCTTCTTGAGAATGAGGGGATACCTCCCCCCCCCCGGCCCCCAAAACCAAACCCAGTGACTGGAGTTGAAGACACTCTACCCAGTTGAGGCTCTACACAGATTCTGAATTTAATCCAGTGTAATCTGAGCTGCTTTAGGATTTTCTGTAATTGCGGTATCAAGGACTTCTCAGATGGGTTCTGTGACTGGGCTCTAACTATAAGGTATTTATTTCCAGAGCTAAAGATTGTCCCACCCTCAAGATAGAGAAGCATATCCAAATATTTAAAATTGTAACCATCACGATAATGAAGATATTCACAGTGAGGAAGTACTGGTTGTTGAAATTTCAGTGTGGTGTTCTCCTCTTTCTGAAATGTGGAATTTTACAAGCAAATTTCTACATAAGGCAGTGTTTTGTTGAGTAAACGGTATCAGCAATGAAAGGACTCGCCTTTGTTTTGAATCAGTATAGCTCAATTTTAGGCCAGTTTTTCTTCTTGTTGACAGTTAGAATCCCATTTTCAGTTCCACACTTGCAAGTATCACTTACGGTTGTTGTATTTGGAGGTGTGTAATAAAGAGCTGAGATACAATGAAGGCCACCCGGCTCGTGCTCACAGAAATAGGATTTCATATAGAAATGTAGAATTTCATGTAGAAATGTGATCTGCATTGAAGATGTGCTTAAGCTTATTTTCCCAAATCAGTGTAATTGATGAAAACTCTTTACTTTGGTTTGGTTTAAGTATTTATCTTTAAAGTATATGGCTATAACTGAACAATTTGGTTAAACTACCTGTAGTGCTGTGTAATGGTTTGTTAGAGCAACAGATTTTGGCCTTTTAATTTTTTTTCTATTGTAAATCAGAATAATAAGTTTTAATGTCCTTTTCCATTTATTTCTTTGAACAATCCTACTGCAATAAAGCATATTAAATAATTTCATTAACCTTGGCCTAGACTTGCACTAAGGATCTCCTTAATTGGGCAAGTCTAGCACAGATGTGAGGTCTATGATTACTGCAGCAATGTCAATCTACTGGCAATGTGTCATTTTTAATGTGACAGCTGTATTCCAGCAATCAAGGGTTACAGCTTCTGGCAGCGTGAAGTTCTCATTATACCATTTCTGCTCTGCAGTAAAATAATTATTTCAAAGCAAGCTGCTTCCTTCTCATCCCTAACCTGAGATCAGAAGTCTTCCTGTTTATTGTTTTGTGACTTTTCATCTAATCGTTATCTGCAGCAGCTGGGTTCATGTTTAAAAGTTAGTGTTCTGAGACTGACTGAAGGTGTATTACTTAAAAAAAAAAAAATAAGTGTGTGTGTGTATATATATATATATATATGTGTATATATATATATATAAAAGTAAACAATCAAAAATACATTCCAAAGTACATTTCTCCTTCAACTAAATGGTCTGGGAACAGCTAAAAATTATAGGGGATTTTTAAATACTTAATTATGTCATATACCCAAATTATTTTTATGAACTTGTCTTTCAGTTAATCTCTGAACTATTAATGGTTTCCTATAATGATTTTGTCTTGGGAATTTAAAAATAAGTCATGCAGTATCTATCTTGAGAAGTTGCCACAGCAGAAGCCTGAATCAATTTGACTGATTTCATTTGAGATGTTTTTAAGAGGAACTTTGTTGTTGTTTATTCTGAAATAGTGAGTTTTCTTTAAAGTCCAAGTGGCAAACAATACTTAAGTGAACTGTTAAGAGGTATGTTACCACAACAAAATATGCTCACACTTGCAGAGATCAGAGGCTAACCTTTATCCCTTTTTCCCCATCCCATTTCTGAAATTGCTCTGGGCACCTGAGCAACTGGTGAAGGAGGTGGGTTTGTTTTTAAGTGTTATAGGCCAAAGAATCAAGCTAAATTAAATGGGAAAAGTAAAAAAAAAAACCAACCTGAAACAACTCGGAATTATAACTACATAACCAAAAATAGAACCAGCTTTTCTGGGATCTAATGACTACAGTGGTGATAGCAATTGCAATGTAAATTAGAAAAGCATCTTGTAAAGAGAATCACTTTTCATCAGCACCTTATTTTTAATAAATCAGTGCTGAATTTTAATTTGTAATCCAATTTCCTTAATGCATTCACCTCGTGTAACTGAGAAATCAATATCATTGGATGGATGTATTGTTTTTGCCTCTCTACTTTAAAGGTCACGTCCTAATTCAAGCAACTATAAAATTTAACATTTTTCAGGAATTTTAGAATAGATAGATTTCTCTGTAGCCTTAAGAAAAGTATACTAACATGCTTTTGGCAGCAGCATAGTTTGATACATTACCGCTATGTGACAAACCCAATACAGAGTCCTTATTAATAATCCTATTAATGTTTCATCTAATGTGAAGGAAATGGTAAATAAATTGTGGCTTTAACCCACTGCTGAGCTTCCAATTACTATTTTTCTCCCTATCTGCTTGCAATATATCATTTTTTTAATATGACTGAAATGTTCTAACAATCACGGGTTAGGATCCTAACAGCATGAAGTCCTCATTACGTGATTTTTGCACTACAGCAAAATAATGATTGTGAAGCAAGCTGTTCTCCATGTAACACTTACAGAATAACTCATAAGACTACCCATTTACCAGCTTCTGGTTATGGATTCAATTACTTCATGCCTCGGGTTTGTGGATGTAGGAATCATGTCATGCATCTGTCTTGAGCCGCACCATAAAAAGCATTCAAAGTGAATAAATTACAGGTGATGTTCCCCAGAAGCACTCTGAGGTTTTTGCTTTCTCCCAAGCCACTCAAGGCCGTGTCTGCTAAAAGTTTAATGAAGGTTTCATAAACCATAAAAAAGCCCACTAGAATGTCCTGACCTTCTCTCATTTTCTGATACTGCACAAAAGCCTACATTTTCCACAATTAACAGGGAGAAGAGTATTACACTTGAGAGACAGCGTTTAAATGGTACGTTATAGTCCCAAATACATATTAAACAGAATTGAAGAGGTAAACAAACAGTACTTCAGATGGCTATGCAGATCTCATAAAGAGAGATTTTATTTTTCCAAACAATAGGTCTTTGTATCAGATTAATACCGCTTGCCTCCTTCAGTATGCAGTATAAAATTGGCAAGGAGATGAAATCATAAATACTTAATTATTAGCAAGTGACTCTAGGTACAGCTGCTGTGTGTCTGCTATTTCTTGTTTTAAGCATGTACCAGGGGAAAATTCAGGGTGCCTGATTGTACTTCATCTGACCTATAGCCCAATTCTTTTTCTTTCTATTACTATAGGATAAAATTAAGGCATACATTAATGTAAGCCTGACCAAATATTTTTTAGAAAAGCCTCTTTTTTTTCAAGAGGAAGGGATCCTGCTGTGCTGATAGTGTAAGAAAACTTACAAATGGTCGACTGTTGTTGGGTGATCTAAAGTGATTACCAAGTTTGAAACTCAAACAGCGTGCAAACCATACTGTAGTTATAGCTCAATTATTGATCACACCTTTTTGTGAAATTTGGCATTAGCTGTTGGTTTTTTGCTCCCTGGTGCCCTGGAGAATGCAGTAAGATGCTTACTTGCAAATGGAAATAATTAATTCACTTGGAGCAGGTTCTTGCTCTCTTTCCTCATGATTTTGGGTTTTTTTCTCCTCATTTCTCAGCTTTACCCAGTAGAATTTCACAGCAAATGAGGTAGTAAAGCCACTGATAAAATCCTAAACCTCATTAATATCTAGTAAGCTCTTACATGCTGTATAGTCATGCATTGTGCCCCCAGCTCACACTTTGCCTTGCAGTCCAGAGAGCTGATCAGCAGTGCTGAAGCAACTACAGTGTCAAATATTTTTATCTCTCACAAGTACTCTGAAGTAACCTGAGGGAAAAAAAATTAAGATTATTCTGACATGAGAGATTATGCACAGAAAATTCTTAGCTATTTCAGGAATTTGGCTGACACTAGTAGGCTGTTAAGTATTCCCTTACTGGGAATGGTAATTCAGGACCATGCTTGTTGCATGCAGTCATGGAGTGCCAGGATTAGACCGCATTCATGGACTGCATTAATAAGCCTTTTGCTCTATAGAACTAGGCGTCCATACCTCAGAAAATGGTGGTTGTTTTCCCAGAGAGACAAACGTATGAAGAATTTTTGAGTGTAGATACATTGTTTTGACACTTTTGCTGCATGTGAAATGTGTGCCTGGTGGCTGCGGAGTGGGAAATACTAAAACACCTGAGGAATTTCTAATCAATACACACAGCTGTCTTGCTTTCGAGGTATTTTACCCATTGACAAGGAAAGAACTTAAGTAAAGTTATAGCTTGCTCAGCTCCAGACAGCGAACTATAGATCAGAGGAGACTGGCACTCAGGTGTTACATTTATGATTAGATACTTAGGTGTGGGGTTTTAACAAAAATATGATAGTGACATTTTTATGACTTTTATTTTCCTAACTGCTCTATTTTTGTAGCTTTCCAAGTGTTACTTTCCTGACCTTTGCTTGATCCCCCTGATTTTGCAATATCACTCAGAGAGCAAAAAGATGCAGCTTCATGTATCATTAACTCCTTACTACTGTGGTGTTTCTCATCTCTTGATACTGTTCCTTTCAGTGTTTAGTTTTAACAAAAGATTAAGGATAAGTCCCATTTCTCTTACCCCAGCAAAACTTGTTATAAATAATTTTGTATCCATATGGCTAACGTCAGGCATCAGCTGCATGATGTTGGTGAGGAATAAAGTGATAGTGTTATCATTTGGCTTTGTTAACATAGTTAATAGAAGAACGTATGTATGTGAGCTCATGGGCAACCTAGACTAGAGTCAATGCCCACAAAATCATTACCTTGCAGTGTACTGAAAGTTTTTCACTATATATTGATCTCAGGAGTGTTATGTTAAATATAACAAATAAGTTATAGTATTCATAAATTCATAAACAAGTTATGGTATTCATATTAATATAAACAATGTAATTCAGCAGGTATCACAGATATACTGAAGAATAGCATTTGGTGGATAACGTACACAGAGAAACATGACTGGAAGGGTTCCAAGCACAAACACCACAGATTGGATAGAATGGGAGAGAAATAGAAAAGGTTGTGTATGAAATAACTGGATTTCTTCTTGTGATTAAAGAAATCAAGAGGTACTGAGCTTGGCAAGGCAAGTCAGATAAAGTCTTTAACATCTTTAACATAAATTTTTCATAGGAGAAAGGCTTTAACATCATCTTTTTTCAAAAGCTTATGGTGTACCATTGTTACAGACAACTGCAAGATACATGTTGGAGACTGGATGGCTGCACTCCCTATTCTTCCTGCTAAGTCTATCAATTGAATTCTGAATTACTGAAGCCTGTGTGCAGGTTTTGGAAAGCCCTGCAGTGGCAGGAGGTAGGACAGTTCTTGAGCCAGTGAGGAGTCATTTTCCAAGGAAGAAACTCACATAGTTTCCCTGATAGATGATGAAGTTGGAGTGATTGTCAGCTGCCTGTAGATGCTTGGGGGACCTTGCAACAGGACAGGCTGAGATGTCTTCTGGCAGAAGAATGAGGAATATGGGGATAGGAATACAGACATGGAGAATGTGACAGAATTGGAAATTCTCTGAGCAGGTTGGCTGAGGCCTGAGGAGCTTCAGGGCATGTCGTGGTGACTGGCAATTTTTAACTAGTTCTGATTTTGGGAGCAGAAATACATGCATGGGGTTGGCCACCCATAACTATCCCAAGAGATCGCCTTCCCCTGCTTTTCCTGTACTGCTTCATTGCTGTCACTGCTTCTCAGTTACTGCTCTGTGGCTTCTCTTTGGGATTGGGCTGTTGTTTTGCACAGCATGGCAGGTATCTGTAGGAGACTTCAAGTTAGCAGAGGGAGTTTAGACTTCGCTTCCCCGAGACGGGATGGTCAAATACCATCTAACCCAGTGCTTTTGTCTTGCAGGACAAGGGGTTATCAAGCCGAGATGCTTTTCATCTCAACTGTTAAGACGCCTGGGAATTATGATATTGTGGGGTTTTTCAGTTCTCATTGCTGAGGTTCATCTTTTCCTCATCTTTTTCTCTGTTAGCCCCTCACATCTGGAAAGTAAAAGCACAATTCATGGGATATGTTGGACAGTTGTATAAATTGGTGCAGATGTTAATTTAATAAAGAAAAGTCTCTACTCCAGTCATGGTCCTCAGTCTCTCCTCTGTATCCAAGTCAGTGATTTCCTGTAGGTTTCTACAGTCAGCTTACAAAGCTGAGTACAGAAGTAGAATCATTACTGTGGAAACCTCCAAGAGGGTTTGGGAAAGGATAGCATTCCCTTAAAACATTATAGAATAGCAATTAATTTAATCGCTTTTATACTTCATTGAGATACTTTTCGTTTCTTACTCAATACAGGAATATAATTACATAATATATGGTATAATATCTGTTTTGCTGAAGCCATGATGCTCTTTTCGTTCGGATCAGATTTTTATCTACAGTACTTAAAACTGGCTGATATAATAGAACTGGCTATTGTTCTACAGACATACCTAAATGTGAAGAAGACTGACTATATAGATATGCCTGGCTGCTGAGCTGAGAATTATAGGTCAAACTACATTGTGCACCTGACTAATATGTCAAAAAGAAACCAAAAAGTTCAAATAAATGGTACTTTTATTGCAAGATAATCAAAAGGCAGAATTGTGAAGCCTAACCTTTACAAAATCCCAGCTTGCTTTTATAGTTCTATATCTTCTAGAAAGAAACCTTGGGATTTCCACTCATATTTCACTAGAGGTTGGTTCTTTTGTAATCTTTATTTTATTCTTAAATAGGAAAGGCATTATTAGCTTTTGTGGATGCACCTACATGGATGCTTCCTGGAGTGACTGTATGGACTTGGGTATCTATCATACCTCTGAGTTAAATCCTAACTATCCATGTAACATATCTTTAGTGTTGTTGTGTAACACTTTGTAGTGTAAAGTATGTGAAATTTCACAGTGAATATTGCATTTTTTTTGTCATACTGCTAGCTTTTCAACAATTTGCAGCAATTTTTGTTTAAAACTTACATTTGGGTACTTGCAAAGGCTTTAAATTGCCTAATGTTCAGAGTACTTTGCAGAGCTGTTATGATAAATATGAAAAAACATTTTTCTCATCAAGAAAGAAATCCACTGAGCATGTGTGTATCTATGAGGTTTCTAACTGCCAAACCATTACATGTACCTGCAGAGTAGAAAAGGACTGATCAAGACTCTTGAACTGTTGCCCTTGCATGTTTTGTTCTACAGCTGAACATGCTATTAAATCAATCCAGGCGTACCAGACAACAGGATTTGATGAGATCTATTGAACCCAGAATTTTCACAGTGGAACTGCCCAAATTTATTTAGCACAAGCATCTCTTTAACTATTAAACTCTGAATAACTGTGTGGCCTCTACTGTAACATTTGCACCTACATAACGTGATTGATAAAATCAGGAATATTAACTGGAATACCAAATACAGCAGGAATGTCTCTGCCTGAATCCAGTCTCAGCTTGAGCTTTCCTGAATGCTTTGGTGGCAGAATATGTTTAGTTGCTTCTAAGTTAAGAAGGGTATGTTAATGCTGCACGGGGATTCTGGAGGAGGCTGCTGTCTCATGCATAAGCCACAGGTACAGTCACTTCACTGAGCTTGGTGTTACTCCCAGAAAGTGATATCATTAAATAGAAAGGGTTGACAAAATTCTTACCAGGCAGCTACAGCCAAGTAATCCTTTCTGTTCTGTAATCACTTGTTCAAAATGATAGGAGGGGGAAAAAAACCCCGCACCTGTTTTTGGCACTTTTTTGTTATAACATCAGGAAGACTGTAACTATTTTATTGGTGTACGGTGCTCTGAATGGAAGCAGAAGGACAGCCAGTGCTGTGCTGTGTAAAGGATGGATAAGCAGTGCTTTAGACTTCAGTGGATTATCTATATGCATGCAGCAACTCATATATCCATAAGCAGAGATGGTTACTGCTTCAATAAACAGGGGCACTGACTCTGCTCCTCTGTTGTGCTCTGGTGAGACCCCACCTGGAGTACTGCATCCAGCTCTGGAGTCCTCAGCACAGAAAAGACATGGACCTGTTGGAGTGGGTCCAGAGGAGGCCACAGAAATGATCCGAGGGATGGAATACCTCTGTTATGAGGAAAGACTGAGAGAAATGGGGTTGTTGAGCCTGGAGAAGGCTCCAGTGAGACCTTATTGCAGCCTTTCAGTACTTAAAGGAGGTTTATAAGAAAGATGGGGACAGGCTTTTTAATAGGGTCTGTTGCAATAGGACAAGAGGCAATGGTTTTAAACTAAAAGAGGGTAGATATAAGGAAGAAATTTTTTATGATGAGGGTGGTAAAACACTGGAACAGGTTGCCCAGAGAGGTGGTAGATGCCCCATCCCCAGAAACATTCAAGGTCAGGTTGGACGGGGCTTTGAGCAACCTGATCTGGTTGAGGATGTCCCTGCTCGTTGCAGAGGGTTTGGACTAGATGGCCTTTAAATTTAAAGGTCCCTTCCAACCTAAAGTGGTCTATGATTCTACAAAAGCCAAAAGCATCAAAGCCTGAGATGGGCAATGTGAACACTGTGTATGTCCTGAAGAGCCACCCAGTTATCACAATTCCTGACTGATGAATACAGGCAGGTGAGCATGTAGAAAATCTCTTTCAGATACATTGTAGATACCATCGTGGTCCTTGTGCTGCAATATTAAAGTTGGTCTGTAGTATCATTTGCTAAAATTTCCCTTGAAATTTTATAGATTGTCCACACACACAACCCAGTGCTCTGGAAAATGGGAAGTTTTCAGTTGAAAATACTGTGTTTAATGTTTGAGCCAAATGCGAGTATATTAACAGCGGAAGGCTCTGGTTTGGATATGTCACACTCTTCATTCTTACAAGCCAGGTTTCTCACCTAGGCACGCACACACTGCCACAGCTGGAGACACCAGGGTGGCAGATGCGGTCTGAGCTTCTGTGGAATCGTGGTGGGAGGAGTGTGAGATGTCTGAGGTTTGGCTTTGGTCAGGCATGACAGCTGTAATTTTCACTGGGAATTTTAGCTTTATCTAGGCACACTTAGTTTGTAATTTTGTTTCCCTGCAAAGTTGCTGCAGTTTTTCCCAGAAGAATTTTCTCCTTCCCTGGCCTTTGAAGATGCTGCAATTTTTCACCTCCCAGGATTCATGTATATTACTTTTTAGGAAGAGTCATTTTTAGAATACTTTTATCTTCTGATCTACAGCCTGGGGAATGGCAAAGAAAGCCACCCAAGGAGGCTAAATAAAACTAAAATAATTATAAAAATGGAAAAAAAACCCCGTCTTCAGACTTATAATAAATTTTCTTGGTCAAAAGAAGCATTGCAGGATTTTTTTTAGTGTTTCTGGGAATGTAGAAAAATGCCAAAAGCTTCCACGTCACTGATGACTATGCGGTTCTGCTAATTGTGACAGTACTTTCTCTGCTGTGAATGCCTGTATGAAGCTGAAGCCATTGAAATGATTTCTCTTAGGCCACTGAACTTCCATTTGATGGTAATAACTTTTTGGTTGCTACAGCCCTGTGCTGGATTCAGAGCAGTGACCTGTAGATGAAAGGCTCCATATCCCACTGCCAGTCCCCTGAGTTAGCCAGTCTTGTCCCGTTTTTCTTTTCCTCTGCAAGCAGCCGCTTCTACCTCTGGAGTTACTGACTGAAACAGGCAGCAAAGAAATAATTCTGTGGCTCATACTTCCCCTTGGGTTCAGTGATCAGGATCACAACAGAAATAAGTGTGTCGAACTGAAAGGGTCTTCATGCTTTTCTTAAGTGTTCTCTGATATAAATGTTACAGAAGTGTTGTGTATTCCAATTAAACAGCAGCTCTAACAGGGAGCAACTGCTGTGCACTCACAGGATAAATCAGCTTTCCTACTGAGCTCCACCGCGTAGTTAAAAAAGGAAAATCTATTTCCGCAACCTCCGTAAAAAGCACATGCATTTCCTTTCTGTCTATCCTGTGTAGTCCTTCTCATGTAGTTCTTATTTTTCAAGGCTACTGAATACTTATGACTCCATGTGGGGTCAAAATCCTTCTAATTTCCGAGAGTCCTAAACAATAGTATCATGTCTGCACCATCTTTTGCAGGCAGACGATGGAGCAAGCTGAGCTTATCGGCTTTGAATTTTAGTTCTACTCCAGATCCCCTGTGGGATGTTGTGCAAGTCATTCCTTCCTGCAAATGGGAATAATGATTCTTTTGCTGTTTGCCTCTTTTTCTGCCTCAGGTGGAAAATCTTTGGGCCAGAGATATATTTTTGAGCTACTAACCCACACATACACCACTAAGTCCTGAATGGATTCCAGTTGTGGAGGACTATCATGGACCTGAATCAAATCTGGTTTGTTGTCACCATTTTTATTGTTTCTATCCAAGCCATAACTCCATCTCGGCCCCTGGACTTTGGCTCATTTATGAGTAGAGAAAGATCCATTTTGAGTATCCGAGTATATATTAATGTCCAGGAAGAGAAGCCCCCAGTGGAAGACCCACTATATGCAAGCCATGATCGGTGGTAGCTCTCTTAGCCACTTCTTAAGACAAAAGATGTTTTTCACACTTAGCAAAGTACTGTTGCTATTTGTCCTTTGGTGCATCAACAAAATGCACTTTTCACTTGGTCAGCTACAAATACATGTGTTACCCTTGGTTATGTTTCTTTTTGCCTCTTGCCACTGTACTGTGGGTAGAAATGACCTTAGCAAGGCATATTAAAAACTGATACTGGCTTGTGTGACGCTTTGCCCATTAGTACCGTCATAGCCAAAAGGCTCAGACAGCCAACTGTGCCCTTCTGTGGTCTCCAACCTGACCAAAAAGAGAACAGATTTAATTAAAGCTATTATGGAAGTCGCACTGCATAATGATTTACCCTGAGTGAGAGCCAAAGTCCCATTTGTTGGAGATTAATATAACTTTATATGTTGGAAAGGCTATAGTTCTCTGTTAAATGTAATAACTGAAATTTCATATCTGCAAGCCTAGTTGTTCCAGGCATAAAATGAAAACCAACTCTGTATTTACTCAGACCATTTCTGTTGTTTGAATCACTTTATGGATACATGAAAGGAAGTCTGATGAAATGAATTATAGATATAAAAAACAGCAAGAGTAACATGCATTTCAGATTTTTATATTGTGTAAGGGGAGTATGGGAGTTCAGCTTGACAAAAAAAATATCTTTTTTTTCCTCTTTTTTTGCCTACCTTTTTTTTTTATTGCCTATGAAATTGAGAGGAGAACAAAGAAAGATATTAAAAAATAGTTTTCCCAACTCAGAATAGGAAGGATTGTGAGGCAGCAGGGTGCCCTGTGCATTGCAGAAAGTGGGTAGCAATCAATAATGAAATTTTAAAGGTACATCATTTTACAAAATACATCACTGGGACAGTAGGCTGGAGGACGTGTATCCAGCTTTGCAATAGGAGGAAAAGTTCTGAAGTATCCATTAGCTAACACTAATTGCCAGGTTATTTCTCCTGAAGCACACAAATATCATAGGAAATCCAGAGTGTTGCAGTGAATTAAAAGAGGAAGCTCCTACAGTGCTACCACCTAAGAGAGGAGAATATTAATGCACTTTGGGAAATGGACATCTTCTGATATATATTTTTTCATGTTTGCTGTATTAGTTTTACAGATGGTCATAATGGCTGTACCTGAAGTAGTAATGACTCAGAGAAATTCTACCTTTCCAAGAAACATAGGAAAGTAAATGGACATTAAACCTTTCTAAAGTCTGTTTAGAGGAAGAGTCAATGTTACACAATTAAAAACATTTTCATTTGCTGTCATATGTGATGAAGTAAAAAGCAGCAATATCTTTGTTGATTAAGGTGACATTTTGTGCATCTCAAGGTGATTTCTGCTAACTACATTTTTTCTCCAAATTTCACATTCTCTTGATAAAATGGGCTGTTGTTTTAAAAAAGGATAATTTACATCTACCTTAAACAGGAGGAAAAGGTACTGGAAAATTTTGTATGAGTGTAATTAGTTATCCTTAATGTAGAATTACTTTATTGATATGTTGCTATGAGTCTGTGTTGTATTTTCTGGGAGTAACAGGAAAAAGGAACAAAGCCAACATAAGACTAAAATCTGAAAGCAAACAAGCACTGTAGTATGATTAATGTTTAAAGGAGAGCTGTTGGATAATGGTGTTGAGCTGATTATAAGCATGTCTAAGGAAGTGATTTTTCTCTTTAAAGTGTGCATCGCCTTGGATTTGAAATGTGATTTGTTTTATGTTTCACTGATGTCTTGCTTATTAAACAGAGTGCTCTTTTGAATGGAAGAAATGCTTGAAAAAGTATTTGAAGATTTCGTTTATTGAAACACGTTAAAATACTGCTGAAATTTATTTTTTTTAAATTAGAAATATATGAATCTTTAGTCAAAGATCTCAAGCCACATTTTAGATTTAAATTCCCAAAGTAAACTTTTCCTGGTTTGACTGAAAAGGATATAGTCTCCAAAACCAGCTGGTTCTGTCTTTCAGACATACCTGCTGAAGGATGAACATCAGTATAAATATCTCCCAGCAATTTTTCTGGAGTTTGATCCTGAGTCCTTTCGTTCCCAGAGTTCTCGGTAATAGTTCTTTAGGTGGCCATTTTAAAGACCCATTGGATATAGCTCCAGATGCACTTCGTTATTTCTGGATTTTGAAGAGACAAGCTTTTGCACAGAACTTTGTTATAGTTGCTTTAACGTAAGCAACTCCTTTAAACACTGTTAGCTATTGATATTATTTCTGGAGCACTAGGACTTCCAGGTGCCATCAAAAAAGATGGGGCCATTCTCTACAGACCTTACTGTCTAAGGAGTTTCCATTGGAGACGATGGAAACAATGAAAGGCTGGAAGACATTCACTGTATTACTTTTTGTTCCCAAACTAAAAGAGAAATTAATTCATGATAAAGCTTGATAGTGTTTCTAAAGCTTGAGCTAGCCTGTTTAAAGCTTACCATTTTTCATTGTCTTCTACCATAACATCTCCAGAAATATTCTGTGAAATAGGAACAGTCAGCTTGCAAATACAATGTCAGTCCGGTTTCATGGATAGCTGTCTGTATAGCAAAAGGTCACAATGGGGTGGAATCAGAAAAGACATCCCAGGCTGGTTTCCTGTTTCCTTTGAAGTATAGCACATCCTGCAGCTGTCAGAATTACACAATACATTATCAGAAAGCAGAGATGATGTGGCTAAAATGCTTCTGCTTTTGAGAATTAAAATACCATAATTAACTGTGGATGTTTGAGCATAGGCCATGTATTACTGACTATACTCTTATTGGGTCCATTTATTGATAGGAAAAAATAGACATTTTTCAGGTTTAAGTATTCAATTGTTTTAATTTGAGATATTCATTGCATCTGTTCTAGTTATGTATTGAAATATGCTGGATATAAAAATGGGATAAAATGCCCTTTGTAAAAATAATTATATTCATTTTAATTAATCCAATTTAACACAAGATTTTCTCGGGGATTAGATAGCATTCTTATTAATAATTTGAGTAGTAACAGTTGGTTTTACTAAATTAAGTATGATTACTGGAATGCTTTGTCTTTTAAACAAATACTGTATTTCCCTGGCTGAGGAACAATTACAAGAACAAGGATTGCAAAGTCACAAAATTCAAGTGCCAAATGTGGATGCTTTTGCATGTTTGAAATAATTAGAGCTGAAGAGAGAGTTTCCCTCTTAGAGACTCAGTAATTTTTACAAAATTATGTAAATATTGTTTCGGTATAAGCAAGATTTTATTTTTTTTTTCTTTCGCATTTTTGCACAATTCATTACAGGCTTTTTGGAATGAAGAATTATTTTTATCGGAGAAAATGAAAACATTTTGTTTCAGACTGAAAAGGACATTTTGATGTCGGCTGATTTTTTTTTTTTTTTTTTTTCCCTGAAAATTTTCTGGCAAAACAGACACAATTTTGTAAAGCATTTCACTAGGTAGTATTTTTCCAATGATTTAGTGAATTATCCATACTGAAATAGCTGGGATGAGATGTGCTAGAAAAAGTTTGTATGGACAGACTGTATAGTAGTGGTGGTAATTGTGTCTGAATAATTGGTAAAATATCATTTAGGTTCCTTCCCCTGCTTTGGCTGGTTGCAAATACACTGTGCTATAGGCACCATATTTATGCTTGATTAAACTGATAGAGGCAAAGTGATTTGGGGGTTTAATATTTTTTTAAAGAATTAAAATACAATATGTACCTTAATGTCTGTGAGTACAATAAGTTAAAATGTCAGCATTAACTGCTCAATTCCATTATGCAGTCTTACGACTTAAGCTCGGTTAAGGGTCTCACAAGCTGTCAGTATTTATCATTGCTGACTTGCAGCGTTCAAATCTTTGCATCTTGTTGAATGCCAAAAGTCTGAATTACATCAGTGTTATGGTAATATTTATGATTACTAGACACTAAATTGTGAATTACTTTTCATAGCTATAACACTGTATGTTTTACCTATAAATTTAGAGTGTATTCTAGAGATTTCAGGGCAAATAATAGGTTTTTTTAACCTTGTAGCAGACATTGTATGTGCTTCTAATTACTATTCATAGTGCAAAATATCTTTGTGTAGGATTTATCTTTTAGTACCTTTCCTTGTCCATAGTATACCAGACAGTATAACTGCATGGGATCGTGTTCATAGGCTGGCTGCTGCCTATCTGCTCTGACTTCTGATAGATTTTTAGGTGGAGCAACTTAGGTATGAACTTCAGTTAGTAACTTCCATTGAAGTTGATAAGAACTTTAGTTCAGAGCTGTTATTATCCTCTATTGTCTAGGACTCTAACCAGGCAAATTCACTGTATAAAAATGAACTGCAGATTCAGCAAAGCCTTTTAAGATGTTAGCTTCCCTTTGATTCTAGTTTTCTACTATTTTCTTGTCTTTTGTAAGTTTTTGAATTATGTAGGGGCTATGTCAATACCATGAACCAACAAGCATGCTGGGCTGCTGAGAAGTTTAAGTGGTCAAAAGTAAAGAATAGGTAGGACTTTCTGTGCAATTGCCATGCCTACTGCTTGTCATTGCGAGTACCGAGGCTTGGGTATGTTGACACAGTTCTTGAAGACAGATTTTTTTTTTAAAATATAATTTAAAAACTAGTTTTGAAAACTGTAAAACAGTATTTCTGCTCTTTTTTACTAAGTTATTCCTTTAAGAAATTTTCCATAGTTATTTGACATTAAGTAATTTATAATTATCCTATTTACCAGGGCTCTGTAATCTTTAATGTCTGTTAACATTTAGTCACTGCAAGACAACCTTAGTGTATTAGACCTCAAAAAAAAGAAAAAAACCTTCTAGTAAATATCTATTACAAGAGTAGATGTCCTTTAATTAAAGCACAGAGGGGAAAAATAGTTTCCTAGTATTTAGAAAAATATTCATAATATGTTGACATGCTCGTTTTGGAGTCAACAAGAAATTAAAAGAATCCTATTTAAATGAAGGTCACAGAAGAGAGCCTATTAAAAAGGGCTGTGTTTCTGAAGTGCAGTGCCAAACCATTCATGTTTTTTAAATGCATAAAATCTGAAAGGTAGAATGGTTTAATGTATTTTGCAGTTCCTCGTTAATATGCATTATCATTGAAAAATAGTTTAGCTGATCCTCTTTTTCATTAGTAAAGCTATAACTGGGTGAGCCTTAGGAGTTTGAAAAAAATGAATTCTGAAACAAGTGTCAGAATATCATATCAATTTAAACTTTTGAGTATCTCTCTTCAGACTGTGTGCCTGTTTTTCTAACACTCAGGCCCTTGTCCCTGTAGTTAATCTTGCAGAAATGCTGGGAATTTTAATGGGCTGTGTGTCACATAAGTTTCAGAGTCCATTAAAACAGAAACAGGCTAGCAGTTGCATTTGGAGACTTCTCTAGTTTACATTTATATCTCTTGATTTATATGATTTCATGACTGAATCTTCAGACTTCTTAGATGCTAAAACAGCACAGGCAAAACTGTTAGAGCTGGGTTTGGTTTATCACTGGATTTGATTGGGCGTGGTTAAGTATGGAAGAAGACAATGGAACATCTTGGAAAGATAAAGGCAGACGGAAAAGAATCAATAACGCTTTTTATTTTTTAAACTAAGCCTGCTGGATAAAGGCTTAATTGTCAGCTAGTCAGATATTGCTGAACAATTTTGACTGGTGAGATGCTATTGGAACTGGTAGTTGTATATGCTGGGTATTAGTGGGGATTCTAAATTCCTCTGAACGGAAGGCAGCATGTCATCACAGCAGCACCAAATGGCAGCTGTCCCCCGCCCAGGGCCTTGTTAATCCTCCCTGGAGGATGCAGGAGTGAGTCTGGCCCATGCTGGGGCATTCCTTTTGTGGTGCTGACCTGTGGTAGCTGGAGCTGGTGGTGCTGCCAGGGGACCATGGCTCACTGGCAGTGGTGCCAGCTCTCCCCTGCCCGGCAGGAGAGTGGGGACCAGCTCTGAGGGTGCGCAAGAATGGCCCTCTGGTTGCAGGGCAGAAGCAGAACTCGGATCTCTACAAGTATTTTCTGTTAAGGATATTGCTGCTAGTTCTCTGGATTCATGTGGACTTGGGCAGTGTCAAATACAGACATGTTCCTGCTTGAAACTATCACTTCCTTGGCACTGACAGGAGACCAGCAAGCATTTCAATGATCGCTGTAGGGCAGTGAAGGAAATCCAATATATGTTTTTATAACACTTTTATTATTTCACAGTAGAGAGCCTTTTTCTTTTACATAAACAGTGGGTGACAAATTCAGGAGCTGAAGTTCAGCAGTGATGAGACAGCTTGTGAATTTCTTTTGTGTAACTTTGTCTACATTTATTTGGAAAAATAAAGCATACATGTATTTGATATACATGTATATTCTTTATCCTTCACGCTGTTACTTTGTCTTCTTTTGTTATATGTTGGACATGGATTTTGTGCTTTTACTTCTGATCAAAACTGCATTATAAATAACTCCACCTACTTACCTGTCCAGGAGTGAATAAGCATCATCCTGACATCATTAGACCAACATCATTTGGGTTTTAGTGAGAGATACAGATTTGAAGGTCAGTGATGGAACTATTAATGTTGGATTGTCTAAAAACTGATGGTGATTTGCAAGTCTGCTCAGGGACCTGAAATGATGTAATTTCAGCAGGATGGATGAGTTGTCAAAACTTTTGAAAGTATGTGAAAATATAATTCATCATAGGATTTTTCAGCTCTCTATATATTGCCAGTAGAAATTTGTGTGTGTGTGTGTGTGTGTGTGCGTTATGAATAATTTGCCAACATTCAAATCTGTAGGAGGTAAAGACAAGTAAGATTTTTGTGTCGTGGTACTTCCTTCTGCATTGTGATCTGACCTATTTGGCCACTTTCAGTTGCATGTTAGTCTTGTTCTGGCTTTAAAAAAAAAAAAAAAAAAAAAAGTAGGAACATTGTTTTTCTTTACTGACCCTATCTGAGCCTTCCTCTTAAAATATATCCCTGACAACTGTCCCGTTTCTCATGCTTTGAGAAGAAGGTGGTTATGGCTTCCCAGTCACAGTCTGTGCAATTTGAAAATAAAAAGATACTGCTCTGTCAGATGTTGAAAGAAATCTTCCTTTTCAGATAGCAGAAGAAATTGTCTAGCTAGGATTAAACAAGGGCAGGAAGTGAAGCATTTGTTTATGTTATGAAGTCTGGTGAATTTTGATAATGAGTCCTTTAAAATATATGATATTGAAGGTTTTCTAATTCCAGACAGATAAGAAATAGCAGTTACATATTTCAGCTTCAAAGACAAAAGTAACCCTTTATCACCTAATTTAACAATCTTCTTACTAAAATGTCTTAGAAGAATGTGAAACGTTATTTAAATAATAAAAAAGCACCATCTTTGAATAGCAGGGTTTTTTTAATTGCCATAATCAAAGTCCAAACACATTTCCCTGCTTGCTTTAAATAGATTCTCTTAAGGACAGGTTTTTCCTTAATGAGGAGGAGAACAAAGGGAAGAACTCTGAGTATGTTGGTGTGACTTCAGTATGACAAAAGTTCTGATTTTTGACAGCTCCACTAGGAAAATTGGGAAACTGGAAGTGGTTTAATTAATGTGTAACTATGGATTGCTAGTTTGCATTTTAAAATATAAACTTTTTTTTTTTTTTATATTAGCATTTGAATATATGTTTTAAATGGCAAAAAAGGCTGAAGAAAACTTACGCTGTAGGTCACATAATATATTAATTCACAGTTCTTTTTGATAAATATAAGATATCTTGAAATTGGGGATTCTTGTTGAGTTTACTAATCTTTTCTGAATTTTCAGTGGCAAATAGCTTAGAATAATCACAGAACTCATGGAGTTTTTGGAGATAAGTCTCGTTCTGTTACTCAGATCTGTGGTTTGAGAAGGGGCAACCTCTAACAAATCAGTTAATAAACAACAGCAGTTAGTGTTACTTAAATGCACATGATCAAGGTAACTAATGTGTAATCATACTTAATAGAAAAGGAGGAGATAATCCCATACTTAATAGTGATCAGATTTTCTACAATTGGCTAAGCCTCAAAAATATGTTCTACGTGTGGCTCTTTGTAGAGAGCATTGTAGGCTTTAGTAAAAGAGGTAACATCTAAGCAATAATTTAGGTAAAATACAAAATTCTCCAGGAGGGACAGAAATCTGTCTTTCATATTGGATCTCAAAGCAACTTTAGTGAGTCCCCTTTATTTTCTAAGGAATCATATTTGTTTTCAGAAATTGCTGGGTTCTGTAAGACTTAAAAGGAGTGAATCCTTATGCTACTAAGAAAATTCTCGATACTCTTCTGGTGTGGTAATAGCAGCATAGTTACCCTGCTGCAGTGTCTCCTGTGCCTTTGTGGAGAGTCGCACCACTGCCAGAGCTGGCTGAGTGCCGGTGAGTGTCCTGGGCTTGAGCCTTTGCAGCAATGTCTGCCTGGGTGTGCAGTCAGCCAGGAAGGGTAACAGGGTAACGCTGGGAGGTGCAACCGACTTTTCCAGTCTGTAGCTTTCCCCTAAATTCCCTGTAGCCTAGAAGTACACAAATGTTGGGTGAGACCAGGAAGGGCACCAAAGTGGAGCTGGGAATGATGGAGCAGTGAGAGGAACTGGAGGGGCACAACCGTGGCTGCTCCCCAGCCACAAATTAAAAAAATCGGTCCCTGCCCTGGAGATGGGGCCCTGGTGTTTTCAGACAGGAAGGAATGTTTGCATTCCTATAAGCTTTCTGCTATTCTGTCAAATTGTACTTCTTTTTACAGCTACAGACTGCTCCAAGAATAATTATAGTCTTTAATTATTGTGATTGTGTACTAAGACTGATGATTGTTTGATACCAGTTTAATTGGAGAGGGAATGGCCACCAGTTTTTGAATGGCAGGACTTACTTTGTTTTATTTTCTTTTGCTGCCTATAAAGCTATGAATTGCAAAAGCATATGGATAGAATCGTGGCTGTTATCTGAAATGTAAATGAGACACAGGGCTGGGGACCATCTCCCTTCAGTCCACCCCTTGAGTGGCATCTGCTGGAAAGGTTACTGTGCAGAAGCAGTTCTGTAAGAATTTTCTCTCTTCTGCTCCCTTTTCTCTCAAAAAGCATCTGGTGCAAGAACAACTGGAATATGAAACTGGATTTATTATTAAAACAAGAGATTATAATTTCTACATCATTCTCTCTATTCCCCACCACCCCCCTTCCCACTGTTTGATGATAATCTAGTCTCATAATGAAATTCACGAGGCTGCAACAACAAAGGAGCTCACGGAAGAGAGCAGGAGCTTCTCAGATGGTATAGATTTGCATGCTAATGAAGATTATGTTATTAATATTACAGAAACACGGGAGTATCCAAATGCCACTGAAATGGGGAATGATTAAACTCCAAAACCAAATTAAAGAATGTATTTTACAATATAGCTACATTTTGCAATGGCTGAAGACAGAAGTAAGCCCTGTTCTTGTAACTGAATTATTTTGATTTGTGTGTCATTTCAAGAAGGTTAATAAATGTAGACTTGCAATATGTTCTACTGTCTGTACTTTATTAGAAAAAAGGACTCAAACCTTTCCTTTCAAGCTTCAAAGGTTGATCACAAAAAATACAATGGGTTTGAGTTCATAGGACTGAGGTTCAGAAGAACATCATGCCTTTGACTTCCAAGTGTGAGCTTAAGACAGGATGCTCATCCATCACTGGGTCTTTATTCCTGTCTGTGCTAAAGGATTCTTGACTTAACTTTGGACTACCTTATGATGTTTGTTCAGTAATATAGGTTCATAGACTGCACTGAGATCGGGAAAAGAAGGGCAAAGCAAAACTAAAGCTTCAACAGCTCACATAATAGGCTTTCCACCTTCTGTGTCTTCTGAACAGTTAAAGGTCTTGGTTTGCTCAAAAAAAGCACTTAGCATTTGTCAAGTCTCATGTCAAATGACAATTCGAGCAGCCGTTTTCTGGGCTTGATTCCCTGTTCTTTCTGCTTTGCATGAGGATAATGCCTGTGCATGGACACATGATACTCTCGGAGCAAGGTGGTGATGGTGGGGTTTTTTAATCTACTCTGCATAAACATAAAGGAGTCCTAAAATGCAGGACAGTAGACACCTTCACTTCCAGTAGATTTGCCTTTCAGTTAAAATACAGAACAGCGAGACTTCCCTTGTTACATGCAGCACTGTGATTTTTCCAGCATATTACCTTCTGCAGTTTAGTAAATTGAAAGTGTATGTTTGTGAGGACGATGAGGAGTGTCAGGTTCTTACAACATTTGGCTGCTATGAGAGGCTTGTTTTGTAGCAGGGAATTAATTCAGTGTAAGAGAAGCTCTGTCAGTCAACAGGAGATATATAAAAAAGTTGGAGTGTCTCATTGCATGGGTTGATTGAAGGTGGTGATATGTTTGGGAAGATTTCAATGACTCTTAGGGATCATGATAGACTTGAGTGAAATTTAGTGTTTGTCAGTGTTTGTGAGCCTAACAAAGCAATTCGTGCTTTTCTGTTACACTCTGTAACTCATCAGGGTTGTTTTGCCCAAGTTAAGTAGTCCAAGCCTTAAATCTAAGTCAAGAACGACGCTTTGACAATGAAGCTTGATAAGGACAAATTGCACCCTGCAGACAGTCAGAGTGGTGCACTTTTGATGTGGTGAGCGTGAGAACGGGATGCAGCAGTGTGCACCCAGGAGGTCTGCAAGCCACAGGTGCTAAAGAGCCCAGCATCACACCTTTGCTGCTCTAAAGGGTTTGTGCATATTTGTGATGTTCCTGCAGGAAAGAGGATACAGGCAGCCATTTTGTGCTCCGCTGCTGGTCTGCCTCTTGCAGAGCTGTAAAATGGAGATAGAGGAGCTCAGAAGGGAAGATGGCAGATGCTGGCCATCAGCAGAGGGGCTCTGCTGTCCCACTCCACAGCCTGCGGGAGCATCCCAGCACACACAGCCTCCTTGGTCTCTGTGCAGGGAACAAGGATGAGTCTATTATGTGAATCATTCTGTGAAGAGAGCTATGTAGTCATGTTACAATATTTTTAAGTGTCTCTGTTTATAAAATTTTGCCTTAGGCAGATATTTCTTTCACATTGAATTTTAAATAATGAAAGAGTTTAATGTGTTTCACATTAGAAATAGCTTAACTCTTTTTAGGGGCTGTGAAATAAGCGCTTTCATAATATTGTCCTATGTTTAGTAGCCTTCACAAGAGCTCGAAAGGTTTCCAGTATTCCTTTCCTTTTCTCACTGTAACAGAAGGTTTTCACTTCACTGTTAACGTGGATTAATAAATCTGCATTAAATAAAACATGTAGGAAAGTGACAGTTCTGACAGCCTAAATTGTACTCATTTGTGATGTCGTCTTTCAGAGGCATTGATGAGTGAGCAACAGTTAGTTGTAGTGCTGCTTTATCTGATCAAAAACATTTTAAATTTGAGAGAAGTAATACAGCATGGTAGCCTGGGTAGAAAAGACAGCTTGTTTAATCTTTCCCCCTTTGGCTCAGGAGTCTTCCCTAGTGGCTCTTCGTTGGTGTCTGCCCCATCACCTATTGCAAGATGGATGATGGTACTTGCAGGATGAACATGGCAGAGGTAGGGATATGTAATTACTGATGAACAACTGCAATTAGGAATTATGTGGATGTCTTAGGAGGCCCTCTGACAGACCGTCTCTGCTCTCTTTGATTGCAAGGGAACCATGTCTCTAAACCCTTTTTCTTTAGCTGTTCTCTTCCCTCAGGCTCCCTTTGTACTTTTCCTTCACCCCAGTTTTCATAAGGGTCTTTCAGTGATGACAGAAACCCCTTGTGAGGTTGTCACAACCTGCACATTCAACTACTGTGTATCTGAGCATAGCTGTCAGCTTCTTTCCTAACCCAGAGCTTTCTGTGGAAGCCAGATTGACCTGTTCCCAGGTGGTGGAAGTGAGGAAGAGTTTACTTCTTATCACAAAGTACTTGGGCAGCTCAGTTGTGCTGCCCTCGATAGGTATTGCAGAGAGGCTGTATCAGCTCCTCAGGTTAAGGCACAAAGACACAGGTCGGAGAACTGAGGCTAGAACAGTGAGCTCTGGTGGCAGAGGGACCAATCTGTGTAAAAATGTCATTGCACTGAGACCAGTTTGTAATTTGTGCTTTTGTATTAAACAGTGCCAATCACTTGATGTGAAGCAAATTCAGAGGGATGTTCAGGTTCCTCTTGGGAACCCTTGAACCCTGGTTCTTCAGATTTACAAACCAACACTTTGGATTGCCAAGTGTTCTGACTACGATGTAGAAGTCACTAGTTCTGTTTCTGACTTTTACTGCTTATGAAAACAATGGTAAATAGAACTTTAATACAGTTTTGACTAAGACTGTAGTTCTATCTTTGCCTTCCTCAGCACTGACAGTGATCCAGTGCCTATTTGCCAGTATATGCATTAGTGGCCTTTAGAGAAAGCACAGCAGTAGCCTGGTATTTAACAGTACAGTAATTGCATGACAGCATCCTTTAATGGAAGTCTTGGTAAAACTGGAGGCAAAAGAGCTCTCCTACAGCTTTTACTGTGTTCAATAAGACTTATTTTTAACATCTTTTCCAAGGGACTAGTGACTGTTTTGCAAAAGTTATACTTTTTGTTTGTTTATTTCTTTCTTTTTCTTCAGTGTAGCACAGTGACTATTTAGCATGGGGAGCTGGGGCATTTACCAAAGCCACCATTCTGCTTCCTTCCCCAGTCTTGCCTGCTTCAGGCATGTTAACAGCAGTCTATGCTATTACTGTGTTTCTGGGAATCTGGTGCTGGGATGAAATGTTGGTTCACTAAGTGTCTGTACAGTTCACTAGAACATTCACATACTGAGGTCAGTCTTAGTTGTGGTTTAAGTAGTCTATTAACATTACTGGGATTTTGATGGTACTGGGGCTGAAGCTTCCTTTTCCTCTCTTCTTCTGAAATCATGTTAGTTATGAGGACATTTCATTGCTTTATGCAACAGAAATGAATCCGTTATCTGTGAGAGAATCAGTTTCTTCAAAACTTAACTACTGGAGTCA
Source organism: Athene cunicularia (assembly GCF_003259725.1). Taxonomy (NCBI): domain Eukaryota; kingdom Metazoa; phylum Chordata; class Aves; order Strigiformes; family Strigidae; genus Athene; species Athene cunicularia. Next base: position 8,337,843 of record NW_020799113.1, read on the forward strand.
GAAACACTTAACTTTCTTCTTCTAAACAGAAATGTCAATACAACGCAATTTTCAGTTCTCTTGAACTGGTACATAGCTTTGAATGAATTCATAGCAGGAAGTGCTGTAACAGCCTCCATTCACAGTTGCTGCAACCCACACTGTTTTCATCCAGGGGATATATGCCACTGGCCAGATTGGGGCTATTGCTTCATCTGCATGAAGCATCATCTACTCGGAATGAATGCATTTGCCCACTAACAGTGAAGTCTGATTTTTCTCTGATGCGTGAGGCTGCTTTGCAGAATTCAGAGATGGTTAATTCTGATTTGGGAGACAATGGAAGAAAATTGGTTCCTAGAAATATCTGTTTAATCTTTGTGGTAATCTCTCACGAATGTACGATAGGCCAGGGCAACCTCATTTAACTTTAAAGCCTGTTTTGCTTTGAGCACTGAAGACCTCCAGAGGTGCCCTACAACCTGAATTTTTCTGTGATTCTATGACACCCTTACAGTTTAGCAGGTCATCACATTTCTACTGTGTTCACATTTTGTACTGCTTAATGCTACCTTTCACAGCTCCACAGTAAAATACTTTACCTTCCTTTGGAAACATTAAGGACTTTATTGCATTTTCAGTGATTGCCAAAAGAATTAGAAAGGGGTTCTTTGAATTACATTCAACAGTATTTTTGAGCAGAGCTACAAGACATGTCTGGGTTTAGGGAGTTGGTGGGTGTAGGTAGGAACAGGTGAATACAGGAGAGTATTCTAAAGAAAAATGTAAGTTGAATCCTGGTACTTAAGGTGATTGCTCTGAAGCTGTGCTTCCTTACTCATTTCAGTGTAATCATGATTTAAATTACCTGTCTGCTGTTTCTTTTCTGCAAGAATTTTGCTTATAAATGGTACCCTAAAGCCATGTTCTGCAGAGCCAAAATTTTGCTATTTGAGGTTCAATTGATTTCCCCTTCAGTTTAAAGGGAAAGCTCCAGGACACCAAACATCAATACTGTGACATTGCAGATGCTGGGCAGCTGATGTTAAATGCATTGCACGTTTGGATCTTTTCCTGTGGCTTTCCCTTTGCTCAGACACCTTATGCAATTTCTGAATTCTTTTTCTCCATCACAGCCTCATTCCCCTTTTAGTTCTTTTTATTGCATAAAGCTCTCTTAGAAAAAAAAAAAAAAAAAAAGTGAAGGATTTTCTGTACTTGGTATCATTATTGTGTGTCTGTTTTAAGTCTCTCTTGCTTCCTAAAACAATTACCTCATTATTTCAGATCTACTTTTATATTAACAGCTAATCAGTTTCTTACCCTCTGGTCCCCGTGTCCTCCTTCACACAGTTTCTGACCCCTTTATCAGCGTGACTCCCCTGTTTTGTTCACAATTTAATTCTTGTATCATTCTGTCCTCTTTCATCTCTCTGTGCTATGCATATTTCTGTCCAGAGTCTCTTCCATCCAATTAACTTTGTTCTATTTCCTCTGCTGTTTGAAGAAGCTTCACTGATGAAATAGTTCACATAATAGAATTCCCTGTTCGGGTGCTCAGTCTTTAGCAGTATAAAGGCCCAGTCGCCCACAGAAGTCAGCGGCATAACTTAACTGGAAGCAGTGCTACAGACACTACCCCTAGATAAGGTACAATAGTGCTGTTTTGTGCCAGTTTCAAACAAGCTCTTTGGGGTAACAACGAACCATGTTATCTATTGCCAGCACGGTTAGAGATGAGGAGTGAACGGCATACCCGCTGGCCTTTCCTTAAACACCACAGACAGCCTCAGGAGGAAAATCTTCAAAGCAGTTACAATATCAAGAAACTGGACCATGCAACTAACAATATTTTGATAAGAATTTTCCTTAGAAAAGCCTTTGCTTTACTTGTGGAATACTTAATGTATGAGGGATTTGGCACCATGAAAGAAAAATGTAACTTCAAGTTTACATGCAAGTTGGCAGACTTTTAACAAAGGAGACTCGTTAGTCTTCTCTGCAGCATTGGTAAGCAAACAGCACTGTACAGTGTGCAAACAACAATCGTGTCTGTGAGCATGATCTGTGCCTGAATGTTGTAACCCACTGTATTGAGACTGGAATCCTCCGGTGAGGATCTCTCTCTCGTGGATTGCCTGGAATTTCCTGTACTCCTCTGCCTTCCCACTAGTTTTGTGAAGTTCAGGACGTGAGTCTGAACTTAGCAATGCAATTATCTCCCTTATAATTTAAGCATCTTTCATTTTGGATTCTCCAGTTTCTCTTCCTATTAATTTGGAAAATTAGTTTAGAAATAGCATAAGAAACTCCAGATTCCAATATTTTAAAATAATTATTCAGGAGGATTTCTGTGAGAGAATCACGTATAATTCCTCTAAGTTCATGGAAAAAGGTAGGTGAAGTCATGACTGTATTTTTATCCCCAGTCAGAGTCCCAGTCACACAAAAAAATCCGGTAAGCTTGCTCTGATATTGAATTCCCTGAATCTGAAGTTACTACAACTTGGTTAATTACTGTGGCAGCCATTTATGAGGATTCAAGTTAGTGCTGACAGGTTAATGTTTTAGTGCTGACAGTCTTCCAACACCTTCTGTAATTTTTCCTGTCAGCCTGGAGAGGACAGACAAGTTCTCCTGTAATTTACTACAAAGAGATCATAAACCAGAAAGGTCCTGAAGAAGGATCCCCAGTGGTCTTTCAATGTCTATACAGCGAAATCCTCTTGTTGAATCTGAAGTGAATTTGTCCCTTAATGAAAAGCTGATTATTTAAAACTGAGATTAGTATCTTCACTATTTGCATTGCTCTAACTCACATTTTAAAAACCATATTGTGTAGACAAGCACAAAGGCCCTGCTGCTGATTGTGATTTTTAGGAAAGATCATTAAAAATCAAAATAAGTCACAGGACCCAATTTTTCTTTTGGGCCTCATCAAAACCAGCAATGGATGATACTAACTTTAGTAAAGCCAACATCATACGTGCATGTTACATGTAACATTACTGAGTGTTGTTCTAGTCTATGTTCACAGAGGGACCTGGGGGGTGATTGACAGCCGGCTGAACAGGAGCCAGCAGTGTGCCCAGGGGGCCAAGAAGGCCGATGGCATCCTGGCTTGTGTCAGCAATAGCGTGGCCAGCAGGGACAGGGAAGGGATCTGACCCCTGTGCTCTGCACTGGTGAGGCCGCCCCTCGATTCCTGTGTCCAGTTTTGGGCCCCTCACTACAAAAAGGACATTGAATGACTCGAGCGTGTCCAGAGAAGGGCAACGGAGCTGGTGCAGGGTCTGGAGCACAGGTCGTACGGGGAGCGGCTGAGGGAACTGGGGGTGTTTAGTCTGGAGAAGAGGAGGCTGAGGGGAGACCTCATCGCCCTCTACAGCTCCCTGAAAGGAGGGTGCAGAGAGCTGGGGATGAGCCTCTTGAACCAAGTAGTAAGCAACAGGACAAGAGGGAATGGCCTCAAGTTACACCAGGGCAGGGTTAGACTGGATGTTAGGAAGCGTTTCTTTCTAGAAGGGGTTGTTGGGCGTTGGAATGGGCTGCCCAGGGAGGTGGTGGAGTCCCCATCCCTGGAGGTGTTCAAGAGTAGGGTTGACCCAGCGCTGAGGAATATGGTGTAGTTGGGAACTGTCAGTGTTGGGTTAACAGTTGGACTAGATGATCTTCAAGGTCCTTTCCAACCTAGCTGATTCTGTGATTCGGTGATTCAGTAGTGTTAATTCCTGGTTTAGAGCAGCAGACATGCACACAGAATTATCTGTAGGCATTTTGTAACTTTGTCATGCTGCAGGTGTTTTTTTGCCATGAATGTAACTCTTTTTCACCTGGGAAATAATCTTTATCCATCTTGTGGTTAAGGCTGTGTGGTTTAGTGTGAGTGTAAACAGAATAATTACCAAAGTGATACATTTCCCTCCCTTAATGTAATAGACTTCTAAATGGACTCAAAGGAAATTAGGGAGTTACATACTGAAAAGAAATTACCATGTAGCTTACTGCAGTCAGTACAGAGATCTATGTGTTTTTAATTAATGCTAAGTCCGTGAAAAAAGTTATTTTCTTTTCATGTGGAGTTAAAAAACAAAACACCCCCACCGCCTCGCCTTTTGATCCTGTATAGTAAAATTTTCTGCCATCTGGATTATCAGATTTCATGTGTCTATATTACCAGGCAAAATGTTGAATTAAATTTTTAAAAGTGCTGAAACAACACTGAAACATATGCCTTCATCTCCCCAAATCTGAAAAGTAACTGCACAGCTTTATCGCTTCTGTCTGCAGAGTCCAAAGAACTCACTTCGCAGGATTGTCTCAGCTGTGCTGGGAGGAGGAAGTGTTTGGCCAATGGTAATGGGGCAAACTAAACAACGACAAAACTCCCGTTAGTTTACAAGAAGCAGGATTTAGCTTTTAACTTTCCAGAAATGCCAGTGGATTTGTAGGATCTGATTTTGTATGAACAGTCGCTGAGTATCTGGTTCTTGTGTACCCTATGTTGGAGTGGGGAAGAGGTTTAGATGTCTTGCTAACAGATTTGTTCATGCTTCTGAATAATTGGGTGGATAGGCAGGTTTTGTACTTGCATTTGACATCCCTTCTTGCGAATTCCTTCTCAGGAAATGTAGGCTAAGCTTAAAGAATCAGTTCCATGATGTGACATGGGAACAATGTGCTGACCTTGCTGGGGTTCAGAGCTGTGGCCCCAGAGGGCCTGTGGGCCAGGTACAGACACAGCAACACACCAAGGCTTAAAATGTGTACTGCCCTGAGACCACTTGGAGATCGCAATTACTCAACCTATGTGTTATTCTGTTCTCATTAGAACGTTCAATTCTAACTACTACAGGAATTTTTCAGATAAGAAGTTTTGGGGCCCAGTTTCAATAGTAGTAGAATTCCAGATCTTTTAAGTGAGAGTCTGTGAAATAAAATTTTAAGATTAAATTAATCTTCATTTGTTTCCTGCTTCCAAGTCAATTTTTGATCACATACAAAAACTTTATATGTTGCCTTCTGGTGGTTCTTGAAAGAATTTTTTTCATAGCAATTAGGCATGCACCATTTTAATTTAAAGTTTTTTTCTAAGAATAACTAGAAAGCAATTCAATCAAGGTATCTTTTGTGTGTGTGAAAATGGCTTGCGTGCATTGTGGTGCTTGAAGTTCTGAGAAAATAAATTTGGTTTTGTGTGTCAGAGTAGGCAACATGGCAGGATTTTAGTGTGGTCATAATTTAATGTAGTGTCCAGTAACAGGACCATAATTAAAGAATATTCAATATTTGGACTGCTGAACAATTGGAAACATGGGAAGAAATACTCTCAGATATATAGGAACATAGGTGAAGAGAACACTCAGTAAAATATTCCTTATTGGTCAAAGAGCAAACCAGTTCACATGCAGTGTTGCCTATTTTTCACCTGCTTGAGACAATATCAGGCTTCCTTTGAATATGAAGCAACATTAAAATGTTACGAAACTTAAAAAAGGGCACACGATTTGAATGAAATCAGTATGGGCCTTCTTAGTTTACAGAGCAATATATTTTAGCATACAACTAGGCAGACTGCTTTGTACTGGGAATTTTTTTGTAGTGCCTGTGACCCTATAGATAGCCAAACTGTGATTAGATGCCTTTGCCTATACGTGTCCTCAAAGCAGGTCTGTTCTGAAGCAAGCAGTGCATGCTGAGCTAGAAACTAATTTGAAATCCTGTCTTGACCAGTTCTGATATGTGCTAAGGAATGATGAAATGATTTTTGTAAAGGCAGATTGGCCTTCCGGAACCCTGGGGGATGATGCCCTTCAGTTCCTGGCAGGATCCTGGCATTCAGTTTTAAGGCACGTACAAAATCGTACTTTTTCCAGTGCAGAAATCACTATCTAAATGAGTCATTGTCTTAGTGATTTGTTTGACTTGCCTCTTTTTGAAGGCAAGAGGAAGAAGTGTGCTTTTTTTGGTTTGGTTTAAACACAATTTATAATATTGTTATGTTATTAAAGATAGTAGGAGAAGGGGATAATATTAAATGAGAAGGGTGTGATGGGCTACTTTAGAGGCAGAGGCAAGAGTGTGTCAGGCAACTGTGGCACAAGAAGGGGGATAAGAGGAAAAACTGGAAGCTGAATACAAGAGAACTCTCCCCTCTCCTAAGCACCTACATAACAATTAGATCAAAGACCACAATAAGCATGAGCTTGATGAAATTTAAAGTTGGCAGTACTGCCTATTTGGGTAATGAGGTGTCACTAAAGCGAAGATCACAAAATGTAACTACAAAAGAAAGAAGCCTGCCAGGCATTGTTAAACCTTTGCTTTTGACTGCAGTCCGGAGGTTCTCCTGAATCCTTTATGCAATGAAAATTTTAAACAATGTGATTAACCTTAACTATGTCATTAATGTAACACGGGATTTGAGTCGTGCAGTGCAATCTCTGCTGCACCCTCTCTGTTAACCTGGTGGTTGTAATCGATTAGTGCGTGTAATAGTAGGTAGAAGGATGCACTTTAATCAACTGGGTACCACCTGTACACACGCACGGGCACAGAAGACTCCTGCTAGAGAAGCATTCAAAACTTAGAACATGCAAAGGAATAGAAGTGAATAGATACAAGTTTTAGCTGTTACCTGTTATGCTAAATTTTAAGATAATTAAAATTTAGAAATTTTGAATAGTTCACAATTTAAACTTTATGCATAATTTAAGCATTGATAGTACTACCATGTTATACATAATCAAGACTGTAGCTATCCATAGAGTTTAATCAGATGGGCCATATATTAATTCTACTGACATTAATAAGTGCTTTTCTACTGATTCAGCTGGAATCAGCATTGGATGTAAATATTGCTTTAATTTTACGATAAGTTATTTAAATAATCAGAATACTCTTATACCTGCCCCCATTGAATAAAAGCCTGAGCCATTCTGGGTCAGCAAGAATCTGACCTACTTTATTTCATTCTGGATATCTGCCTGAAGTTGTTACACATGGAATGTCTCAGAGCATTTCCTTGACTGCAGTTTTCCACAGTTCTTAACTGTTGCTTCAAATGAAATCCACTTATTTGTGTTTCTACTTCCATGTGTTTACCCTAATGCTAACAATACAATAAATCCTGGGAAGATGCTAACGTTTATTACACATCACTGAAAAAACCTCAGTGTCTTAAAGAGGGGCATGTTCCCCAAACTGCCTAGTTGGAAAACCGAGACACAAAGATACGGGTTGTACCTGAAATCGCCCATTTGTAACGATGCTTAGCCAGAGAGAGAACCTGACAATCCTGTCCCCCACTTCTGCAATATACCTCATAGGAAATCATATTCCAATCTTATGTTACCGTTTTATTGCTGTAATTCCATTCGTTATCCAATATTCCTCTGATGTTTGAGAAACTTGGGTCTTAAGTCTTACATACTATATAAAATATGCCAGTTCTTACTGGAGTGAATTATTTCACTAGAAACGTATCTCAGGATTTGGTTAAAGGCTGTGATTTTTATTTTGCATGGTTTCTGAAGCAGGGTGTTATGACTTCGTAGAGCTGCATGGTATTACCAGCTAAAGTGTTAGGAAAAGACACGAGGCTGTGAAAGTTAGGCAGAGCTTGTGATGGAGAGGCTTTCCCTCTGCAAAACAGATGATCGTTCTGAGGCAAACTGATGAAAGAGTTCACCCCATGTTTCCTACTATCCCATCTGCCAGGAAATATTATTCAGGTAAAATATTGAAACTTGTTATTTTTACTTATCAGCCAAATTTTGGCACGTAGAATTTAAACTACTTTTGAAAATATCCTTCATCATGTTTCACAGAGATTTTGATTAAGTGATGACTGGTTTATCTGAAGTGTTGCCCTGCACGTTAATCTTTGTATGTCTGTATGATGAGCGCAACTTTATTTGGCTAATGTTATTTTTCAGTGCATCATTGGTATATTTTTCTCTGAGACTGGTATGAATTTACTTTTTTTTTTTTCCCCCCCACCACCTTTGCTCTTCATAATAAGAATTATGCCTAATTTCCAACCGAGTGCCACAGGTTTATATAAAAGTCATGATCCTGTGTACAAGCTTGTGAAATGAATCTGATCCTCTGGTTTGTACTTTCAAGTACTTACCCTTTGCCAGATAAAAGGAGTTTTATAGGGTTTTAAATGACCCTTTGAAAGGTTTACTTAAGGTATCGAACTTTCCATGGAGTATAAATGATCACTCCTTAATGTTATAGTGTATTTATCTTGCAGAAGTTTTATCAATAACCTGATCACTTTTGCTTTGTAATCTATTTTTATTGCTCCTTTTGCCTACTTCCGTATTTTGGGAGAATTAACTAAGTAATGAGGACAGAGTCAGTTTAATTGTCTCCAGCCAGGTTTTTAAATTGTTTCATGACTGCTGTATCTGAGTGCCTGTTTGAAACAAGTAATTGGTGAAAAGCCAGGCAGGCAGGGTAGTGACAAAACCCAAATTACAGACGCATTTGTTTTTAATTTAACGAATCACTGTGCTTCAATGGCCACATGGATCTGCTACCTTAATGTACAACAAAATATGAACAAACTTAATTATCTAGTTGCAGAATGTTTTAGTATCTAGAAAATGCAGTGCTTAGTAACAAACCTGTAAGGAGGAAATGCAAAACTCCTTGATATTAATGGTCTTAAAAGTATAGCTGGAAATGAATTATCCACTTCAGTATACTAATTGTTGTTCATGTATTTATTCTCAATGTCTTGACTATTTTGAGCTATTGATAAATTCCATTTTTATCTACGTTTTGGTGAAGAAGAATGTTCTTGCTGCTGAAGTTCATTTACCATTGTGAAAGATCCTTCTTTTGCACAGTCTTCATCTGCTAGTTCACTGTCTAAATTGGCTGATTTAAATGATTTTATGGTTCCACTTATCTTTGGGTATCCTTTCGATAATTCAAACCTACCTTGCATTTGCCTACCTGTTCCTATTATACACAGTCTCCTAGAAAGCCTGTCAGTACCAAATATTCAACTGTGTGTTTCATGACACTCTGCTTTCAAAGACGTGTAAAATTGTTAGTCCAAACTGCTGAAGAGTTGTCTTCAATTTATGGAGGAAAAAAAAAAGAAAGAAAAGAGGATATCTTTAAAGCACAGATACGTTCTCAGAGAAATTAAATACTGTCTGTACCACTTTGCATTCCTTGGCAGGTTTGTATGTTGTGCACTTGGGGAAGAAACATTTATTTCAAGTTCTGTGAGGTAAGCAGCCCATTTTAGCCTGGAAAAAGAATAGCAGGAAGTAAACAATAATAAGCAAAGTCTGTCCAAACTGCTGCTTCACGCTAATAACCTAAAAAGTGCAGAACTTGTGCTGACAATTCAGTCAAAACAGCCAGGTCGTAGATCATCTTGGGAAATGAAATGATAGATTTGAATCACTGCTCAAGAGGCCAGACTGTTAAAACTGCTTTGAAGTTCTCTTATGATCTTCTATTGAGAAGCTGAGAATCAAAACTGCAGAGAAGTTAAAAAGTAAAAGGAGAAAAGAAGCAAAACCTGAAAATAATAGATTCAGAGGCTTTGACTTCAGGTATTTTTTTCCGTTTTACTTTACAAGAATGTTTTAAAAATTAGTCTTCAGTGGTCAAAGAATTGCTGAAATCAGTTTAGTTATCCCAAAATGAAAATGCAGATTTTGGGCTGCTAAATTTGAATGTGTGGCCCTGATGTCTAGACAGATGTTAGGAGATGCTATATTTAGAAAATGGCTTCAGTGATCTTGTGTTACCCACAACTCTTAATGCCCAGACCTTTTATTTATTCTGAAAGTGCTACAGTTTCTTGTCCTAGTTAGTCTGATTGTGCAATTAAAAGGTGATTTCTTGCTCTTCAGTGTGTCTGTTAGTATAATTTTTTCATCGCAATTAGTCATTCACAATGGCAATCAGTTGATTTGAATTTTATAACACTGGCAATGTCATGACTGTCTCCAAAACAAACTTTCTGCTAATTCCTCTTCCAGTATGAGAACTCATATTACCTCTGAATTCTTTCCAAAGTAGCAGGATATAATGCATTGACTTTACTGCAGTATACTTGATACAATAAATCAGGAGCAAGTTAATGAAAATGTACTGTAAAGTACATAACTATATGGAAAAATAAAAAAGGAGTATTTTTAGGTATATAAACTAATTATTGTAATTTCACTTTCCCTATGCTTCTTCCTAGTCAGGGTAATGATCTGTCTTATCACTAAAGTGCCTCTACTAAATCTTTTGAAATGTCAAAAGAGAACTAATATTTACATCAGAATAATAACTACAATTACTTTCCCACTTTCCAATTCATTTGGAGTCAATTATTCTTTAGTACTAAGAGAAATAGAGCCTTACTGTAATACTGGAATGAGTTTAATTAATCCTTTTTCACATACAGCAGGCTGAGAAATGGAATTCAGCCTGTAATTTAAGAGCTTGGGGAAATAGTATGATATTAAGGGTGCTTTGAGTGATTGACAGTTTAATTTATTATAAAGAGCAGTAGTCTGTCTTACCTTGGAGTTTATTCCAGTTTTGCAATTAATTATTTCAAGGAGGGAGAAGTTCATCATTCTAGGAAGACTTTCCAAACAAAATTTTTATGGACCTCCTGGCATCACCTATCAACTGCTACACACTTGTAACCCTTTATTTTGTAAAAATGACTGACAAAGAATGCAAGGTGTAATACCAAAAGTGATGCTGAAAAGTTCATAGGACCTGGAGAATATGATATATTTGTCTAGTAGAATTTTCCACAAGTTGGTATCATATTTTCATCAGGAAGGAGAAAGGGTAATTGGATTTAAATGTCAAGATGTTCCTTCTGTAGGTTTGAAGTCACACATCTATTTTCTCAGCTACAGTTTTTGCTTGTGATTATGAAAACTGCACCCACTTGTCACTGAAGATGACAGTAGAGAATTCTCTAGGAGTGAATTAAATGCTGAACCATAACCTGAAGGTTTGACACAAGCAACATAACACCACTGGTCCAGATGAGAAATAAATTATTCCATTGGATTTGGGAGATCATAGATGAAATAGTGATTTTTTACTAAGAAGCAACCCAGATAAAGCTAAGAAAGATTAATCCAGCAACAAATTTCTAATTCAGGAAAATACAGATTCAAATGTCCAGGAGGCAAAGGCAGCTGCCTGCAGGAGGAAAACACTGGTAGATTTGTTTTTCTAACCCCTACATTTTTCTAGATATTTAGAAGCAAATGGAAGGAAACATTCCTAGACTGCCAGTTATTTCCCTAGATTGGCACTTGTGGGTATGTTTAAAGCAGTAACAAAAAGGGGTTTTAATAAATGACATAGAAATGCGCAGATAACTCTTAATACAGTTTCCTTGGCGGCAGTTCTGTTCCATGCATTTGACCCGTAACTGCTGTTCAGTCAGTGTTGGCTTCTCCTGACTCATGCTGAACTCGAAAATAGTTTAAGCAGTACAGTTAATGCTAATTATAATTTAGTAAAATTGGGTAAGAACTGTCATCTTCCTTCAGTGTCTGTACTGGGAAAGGGTGTCTGGGCTGCATCTTGTTTTTTTCTAGAATCTCTTTAAATTAGAGAAGAATCTAGGGGGTTTCTCTTGTGTTGCTGAGGTGCAAGGAGAACTCCCGTGAAGGCCATCCTCTGTAAGTGTTGGGTTCGTATTCCTGTTGTGTGTCATGTTCAGCTGTAACTGATTACATATGTAAAAACACTACTTGTGAATAAGGATAGCATAATTTCGGTTACGCACCTGGTGTGCTATTTGTTACAGCAATGCTAAATATACCTAAAATAGACTTGTCTTATCAGAACTTTGTTTTCAAAGAACTGTTCTTGGTATATTTGTTAATTTTTCCTTTTTATAGCTCAGGTTTTTAAGAGGATACTTGTAACACTTTAGGAAATGCACAGCTCATGGTCGATACTGAGGTAATTTTTGTGCATCTCTGTCAGTCTGTGCACTTTATTTTGAATATGCAATATCTCCGCTTTCTCTTATTCTATTATTTTTTTCACCACTATTCTGGACTGGTATCTCAAAGATCCAGCAGTGTTAAAGGCTGGTTTAGAGTACTTCAGTATGTAAGATTGTATCTTGGTTTAAAAAAGAAAGAGTGCTGAGCATCAGGGGAAGAATTAAGGATCTGTGATTGCCTGTTGGGTCAGATCAGTAGAATTCCGAATGAAGAGGAATGGAGGCTGTAAAGCCACTGCACTAGAGGGAAGCCACATTAAGTGGTCCAAGATGAGGGAGAAGTCTGGTAAAGCAAGGGAAAAAAAAGCCCTGACCACCAGAATTCAGTATGGCCTAGTTTGTGTTTTCTAATTGGTTTCTTATAGATTTCTACTTCTGCTTTATGTTGCAAGTGAAGAGCATTTAGAAACCTGGCAGTGGTGGTAGAGCTCAGAAACCTTGTTCCAAACTGACCAGTGTGTTACACAGTATATTTGTGACAGCTCCCTGGCGGTGAGTGAAATCTCCAGAAGGTCTTGCATGGACCTTAGTTGTCTGTCCACTGTCAGAAGAGCTGGGTCTTAAGAGACTGTATTTGGGCTAAAGACCTCAGCCTTTGTTCAGATGCTGGTGGCCAAACCCCATGGCACATTGAGAAGAGACAGAAACAGCAGTTACTGACACAAAGTAAGTTGAGTCTGTGGGGCTTGCTCAGATTTGTGATATAATCCCTATATTGCTGTTCCTAAGTAGTTCCTTCAGCTGAGTACAAGCAAAACATTTATTCGTTTGCAGGTTAAAATCTGCTCTTTCCTCAGCAATTGCAGTAGAGATGATTTGTGCAGTTTTCTGCTTCCTGCATGCTTGACAGTTCAATGAAAAGAAGGCAGGAGAGTGTGAACACTGTCTGGGGCCAGGGCTGATTTGCAATGCTCTTCATGGAGAAGAGGAGAAAAAAGTTTTGACATTCCACTAATCTTCAGTGCAGCGGGTGACTCGCAGGTGTCTGGAGAGCATTTCTCCCCTTCCTCCTCTGGCTTACTCTCCAGGTGCTGTAGTGTTGATGTACCAAAGCTGCTCTGGCAGAAAGTCTAGTTTGACAGTTAAAAATTTCTAAACTTCAAGTTTCTGAGTTGCTTAATGAAAGCAACTTGTAAGAGATACTGGGATTGGGAACAAGGCCTATCAAATAACCTGCTGTTGTTGATGCTATTTATGATAGTGCTGTCTTATGCCTCTACAGTGCCTTTGAGTTCCAGTGTCCGTGGTAATGAGGTGCATTTCGCATCACTAAAATTCAGTGGGTGGACAGTAATAATCAGGTGATAGATTACATGTGGCAGGGTAAGTGTGTAGCCATAATTATTACCAAAGACACAAGTGCAAATCCCAGTTCTTACAAGTAGCTCTAAATAAGCTTGCTTATCTGTGCATCATGAGCATAACGTCCTTTGGACAATGGATAATCAGTAAAGTAGACTTTAGTCATTTTTATCTAAGGATGAAAAGCTACAATCCTTTTTTATACAGTTTTACCAGTGTGTGTGGATTGTAGCAGCTAAATTAAAAAAAAGGACTTTATTTTTTTATTTAACCATCAATGCATATCATCACTTTACAGTCTTGTGTATATCATTACTCACTGGGTTGTTATTTAAATGATTATTTTATACCTACCCTTGAATATCAAGATAAATTGTTGCTTGTACATTTGACTTTGAATTCCTAGTTGGATGGGAGCTTCAGGGTGTAGTGGTCTGTTGTTTGGGTTTTGGTGTTTTGTTTTTATTTTGTTTTGCTTTTTAAATCTATGGATGCCAAGGAAATCAAACCTCTCCTTTTCTATCAGTTTGGACTAACTGGTTGGTGTACCTGGCAAGGCTCCTTCTGTACGTCACCCTGTTACTTAGTACCATATATCACGGGTACTTAATCCAGTCTGTGAAGCTGTTGTTTAAATTCCACCAGTTATATGTCAGCAATACAAATTCCTGTTGTGCTGCGATTCATCACTGCCTCTATGTTGTCTGACATTGAGACACCCAGTAGGTGTGATGGAGTTACAACTTCATCACTATTTCTGTGGTATTAAGAAGGAGTGTTAGGAGTTAAGGTTTTAAAGAACAACCAGTCAGTTTAAATTGATTTAGAACCATTAAATGCTCATCCACTCATTAAAATCATTAGGAAATCCTGTGGATTCCTTCTTTCTATGACATTTCTTTTTCCAGACAGAGCAATAGGACAAGAAGTAATGGCCTCAAATTGTGTCAGGGAAGGTTTAGACTAGATACTAGGAACCATTTCTTTCCAGAACGGGTTGTTGGGCGTTGGAATGTGCTGCCCAGGGAGGTGGTGGAGTCCCCAGCCCTGGAGTGTTTAAGAGTCGGGTTGACCCAGCGCTGGGGGATCAGGTGGAGTTGGGAACTGTCAGTGTTAGGTTAATGGTTGGACTGGATGGTCTTCAAGGTCTTTTCCAACCTAGTTGATTCTGTGATAACTACCTTATCTTAATGAAGCTGAGCAGGACAGAAGGAGAGAAGTTGTACAAGTGTTGGCTGTCATTGAGGCGTTCCCACCTGATGCAAAGGGAATTCAGTGAAACGGGTCAGGAAAGCAGAGGTACATTTTGAAGTAGTTAGTGGCATATTAGTAGGATGATCAATGAACATGAGGCATTGCATGATCTGAACAGAATATAGGTTCTTACATGTTACCTTTTCTCTGCTGGAAATGTGCAGAAAAGACTAGAGAGCCTGGAGCCTTTCTGCAGCTATGACTCCAGAGAGCCAGGCAGAACTGGAGGAGTCTGTGATCCGCCCACAGATAGAGGTACAACCTCCCAGACGATGGATAAAGGAGGAGGAAGCCAAAGACATCAGCAGAATTAACCAGTCAGTATTTTTAAAGCTGCAGGATCTTACTATTTTTTTCTCCCCCCCCCATGCAGATTGCAAAGAGGAGCCTGAGAGGCCCAAGAAGGAGGTCTATGAGGTCATCCATCTTTGATACTGTCTTAATTTCAAGATGCTTTATAAAGGGTCATATGGCAGGCCTAGAGGCAAGCTGAAATCTATTATGTATAAAAATTTTTTCTAAGCTTAAAAAGTTTTGGAACAGCAGCTCCTGAGAAGATGAAGTATACCTCCACGATGACTGACAGATGTCTACCTAGCCTGTGCCTATAAAGAATAATAAGGTTTCCATAACCTCTCTTAGCCACCTGTTCCATTATGTTTACCTTTTGATGTATCGTGTTTTTCCCAACCTAAGTCCTTCTCACTGACAATTAAGCCAATTATGTCTTGTCCTCTCCCCAGCAGACACAGAAAATAATTCAAACACCCTTTTAGTAAGAGCCTTTTACATTAGGACAATTCATCTCATGTCCTCTTCTGATCCTCTCTTTTCTACAAGGGGAAAAAAAAAAGCACAGAATCTTTGAATTTTCCTCCTTTTTTTCCAAAGCTTTTAGTATTTTTACTGACTTATTGAAACTCCTTGTTTTGATCAGCTTGCTTTGACAGGGTGTGCCTAGAAACCAGAAAGATTATGTTCAGACTCCAGTTCTTTAGGATGCCTGGTCCTAGCATTCAGTGACTAAAACAAGAGTCTTGTGCGTTTGGTTAGATCTGTGAGCATATGATCCCCTTACAGCCACTGTTGAACATTCCTTAGCTAAACATAAAAATTCCTGAATTGGGATGATCTTTACTTCTGTAACTGGTCTTTACAATAACACTTTACTGTGGTGATTTTTTTTTTTTTTAAGTTCATTCTCTCTCTGTTTTATAAAGTGTTTAGAGACAGCAAATGCAATAAGCTGAGTAAAAGAATAGTGTTGAGGAGCAAAGGAAATTCCCCAAAAGTGCATTTTTGCTCAGGGTCAGTTAGAAAACATGCTTGTTTCTATCACTGCTTTTTCTGCTCTCCATAACATGCAAGTGCCAGTGGTAGGCTATACATACCATATAGTGTGTAGATGTTCTACACGATCAATAATTAATGAAGTTGTCAATTCTTGAATGATTACATTTTCAGCAGTAATAGCAGGTTCCTTCTCTGCTCTTGTTATTATCCCACTGAATAGTTATATATCAACAAATGCTGAAATAAATATTTTAAAACATTTTTTTTTAATTGTTGTGACCCACATTTTGACAGACAGTCTTTTATTAACACTCGGGTGGTATAAAGAGCATTCAATTTTTTGCATTTAGGATATTTATCATCTTTAGTGATGATAGCTTGCTGTGATTCCCAAGTGACTGAACTATTCTTTGTGCTCTGACATAATTTGTAAATTATGTAGATAGGATTTACTTGGAGCATCACATTATATAATGGGGCAGACTCTGCTATAGTTGTAAAATCCCACCAAATAATGTGGGCATTCAGTATGGTAAGGAGGTCACTTGAGATTATTGTTTTCTAGAGCAATGCTGATGAGAACTGATACCCTTACCAAACTAAAGGCAAGATTTGGCTCTATCTTTATACTTGTCCGTAGTTGCAATGTTATGCTGGAAGTGTGATTTTCAGAAACTTGAAGTGTCCACATCACTGGGGTTTTTAAAGATGTTTTATAACTGACAAATATGAAAAAAATAGAGAGGCTTTTGAAGACCTTTGACTTGAAGCCCTGGAAGTTAGGGGAAATGTGTTTTCTGGCTTTGTCCCAGTTCTATCAAATATTTTAAATAAAAATCTCTAGCTTGCAGAGGCTGTCCAGCTTCTAATTTCTGAAGAAATTAATTTAAATACAAATTTAATTGCTGAAGAAAAATGTTACCAATTATGTAAAGGGGAGGAAAATTAAATATGACTTTTTTTTTATGCAGGAAGGAAATTTACTATGACATTCTGCAATAATTTAATTTGTAAGAGCTGCTTTGAAGTAGTGCACAACTGGGTGGGGATTAAGTTGACTCTAGTTCCAGGCACAGACCCCTGATACAGACAAGGTGCTAAGTACTTCATACTCTGCTAGTCAGCAGTAAAGGGTTCTGTCCCTCTGGGCACACTCTGACATAGATCCTTTCTGCACTGGTGATCTTTCTATGTTCTCAACCTTCCTATCCACATTAATATTATAAACAGAAAAGACAATGTTTTGTATAAGGCTGTGACTGAGTAAGAGTTAAATTCCAGTCAGTGGCAGAAGCCTACTGTTGAATTTTTAGGCTGGATGTACAGCTGTCATTGGATTACTCTCACCTTTTTGTTCCTAGTGAATCCAGGGAATTAGGAGTTTTGTCATATCCTCTTCAAACACACCCTGATTTTTGCAGTGCATGTGGAGGGTTTCCTGCGTGGCCTTTCTGTTCTGCAGCCTCACGTAAAGCTGTGCAGTAGTGTTTCCCTTGTCCTTGCTCATCTGAGGTCTCTTTGCAGGAACAGAATGAGCACTGAATTGGGACCAGGTACTGAGCAAACAGAGCTCTATTTTAACAATAACAAAATGGAATGAGTACTGCATTTCAATTTCAGCTACCTAGTTTTAATTTTGAGATTTAAGGTTGCTGAGTGTTCTTGCCCATCGCCCTATGAGCACTTCTGCTTGATTGGCAATAGCATCAGCCCAGTTTCTCTAATTTGCTTTATTTTATTGGCAGTGTCCTTAACCAGTGACCTCCAAGGCAGCATGTTTCTGTTACTGGTTTCTTCTTCTCTAAATTATAAGACTGATTACTTCCCCTTTCCTGTTAATCTGTCTTCAGTTTATGATAGAAAATATCCCTGGCAATATCTTAAGCAGAAGAGGAATCAGGCTTGCAGTGTGTAACAAACCACAGCTTGTTTATTCATTGAGTTCCTTTTAATCTCTGGATCTGTGATCATAAACTGCATTCTTTATCTGTAAATTAAGGTAATTGTGGGGGTGGATTTATGGAGAGACTTAGTTACTTCAGATGGAAATTTGTTTGTTTTGTTGGATGATTCTGAAAGCTGGAGAACTGTGAATAAAGAAATTTAAACAATTCTTGCTGCATGTGGGGATTGTTAGGATGCCTAATCTTTAATCATTAGGAAGATGGATTCAGAAGTCTACAGATGTGTTTGCTCATTGCAAAAATGTAAGATGATAAAGGTTGAGACTGAATTTGTTTCTGAACCCTTTGTGAAAATACTGTGGTTTACATCCAGCCTCCTTTAGCAATGGTAAATTTACTGTTGTAAAGCAAAAGAGTATTGAGATAATATAATATCAAGATTTTCTTACCAGAGATTTGTATATACCAAGTACAAACTGTGTTTTCAGCTAAGTCTTCACCAACTAGGTATAAAGTAGAAGATGGGCTTGGGTAAGGAAATGTATCTTCCTTTATACAGTTCTGTCTAACTGATTCTATGATTTCTTCCCTTCCCTTCATAGCAAATCCCTTTCAGGCAGTGGGCTTGCAATTGCATGTGACCAGTTTATGTTGTTTTCCCATGGTCCTGTTTTCAGCTGAGCTGCTGTCGCTGCCTTCGGACATACTCCATGTCATGGCAATGGTGAATTGAAATTTATCTGCTGAAAGAATCCTTACTGAGGTTTACAGTGCACTGGAGCAGGCTAAAAGCCTGCATGGTCATTTGCAGTGACTGAGATGAAAAGCAGTAACTTACAAAGCTTTTGTAATTCAGTCATACTTTCGTTGTGGATTTGTACACTTCTTTTCCCAGGCAATACATTTAACAGCCTCTGGAATTTATGATGCATTCCAGAGGTGTATCACAAACTTTTGGAAAAGACTTACGTTAAAGCTATCCTTCTTGAGGTTGGTGTTATTTCCTTCCTACTAGTGAATCTGTGCCATTTTGATTGCTGCTAGATTATGTCTGCCAGGGATGACTTGTACCCCTAAGAAATCCTGGTTGTTTTGAGGTTCAGGATTCCTATCATATTTGTATGCTAATGTTTTAATCAGATGAATTCCTCTTCGCTCACTTTACCTAAAAAATGATGACCTTTCTTCTCTGCTCCCCATCTAGTAATATATTTAGATGTTAAGTATAAATCTTCTTAGTAAATGAATTGCTTATGTTTATTTGCCATATGATGTATCTCTCTTTTGGTATGAGCAAATGTTTTGTTTTAACAGGAAAACAAATTCCCTAGCATGTTTCTTTTCCTTTTTTTATGCACAGAGTTAGGCACTTCAGCGTTGTTGTAATAATAATATATAGCTAGTACTAGTATGCTCTATTATGAAGACTCTAAGTACATAATATAGTAGATTTATTATGTGAAAGTATACTTGACTAAAAAAACCTCATTTGATGCTTGAAATCAAGGGAGTCAGTTCACATTCTGTACAAGTATGTACTCTTGTTTGCATCCTTCTCTGACCACTGGAAAAAAGTATACTTGTGCTGAACTAAGGGGTGTTTGGTTTTTGGTTTTGTTCCGCGCCTGCCCCCCCACCCCAAACTTCTAGCAACCCAGTAAAAGTTGTTCACACAGGTGCAGAAGCATGTGCATTGTAATGTCCATGTGAATGGACTAAAATTTTAAATCCACTGTTTTCCACCCTGATCATGTTACATTTTCTGTTAACTGTGTCAGCTGAATAAAATGGCATACTAAAAGTATTGATTCTCATTCTTCAGGATGAAAAAGACTCTGTTAGCTTACATGGATCAGTATGCAGTGCCAAGAGTAAATATTTAGTTCTTCATAGAGAGCATTTTGAAATCAGCATAGTGTTTGTCATGCAAGTTGTGAGTTTGTTAAAGGACAAGATTTTCCCAAGATTTTGCTTGGAGGCATTGTTAAATGTGACACAGGCTGAAGGAGAATTTTCAGTGTATATTGTACAGGTACCTGCTGGGCTGAATGTCCCGGCAGAAAGAAATCTTCATCGTACCAATAGACTGGAATAGAGTTTGTAGCTGATTATTAAGCCAACTATCGATCACTTGTGTCATTGGAGAAGAGGGCACACTTGAGATAGACAAAACATGTGCAGTAAACACTTTAACAGTGTTATCTACACCCTTGAGTATTTTATATTTTAAATGTCTGATGGTGAGGCTATTAATGTTAGGATTAAAAGACTTGACCCTACTGCTGCACCCTGCAGAACCCCTACAGATGCTAAAAGTGGTTCTGAAATGAAGTTCTGTAGTGAAATGCTTTGAAAACTATGCCAAGGAGAGAAAGAGAAACAGGACAAAGAAATAATATCAAGGGTGTTCCTTTTGGATTTTAAGTGTAAAGTGAAGCAGCTGTGAGCAAAAGCTCCTTTAAACAAAGACTGACACAAACCTGTAAAATGACCTTTACCTGGAGTAGTGTGGATGTGATGAGTAAATTCAAGAAAATCTGAGGTGCTGTATGGTAGCTTAATGAGCTTCATGGAAAGGGCAAGCATGAAATTAGATATGAATTAGTTTGTTGTAACTTAGATATTTGTCATCTAGTTCAGTAAGGATGTTTTCAATTATTTCCAGCATAAGAGTTGAGATTAATCAACAGTTTTAAAAATTAAATGCATGGAGCAGTTTGGAAAAGATGTAATATCTTTTATATTCAGCTGAGGCTATGATACTGGAGAGGGGGAGGTAATGAATGAATGAATGAACAGCTTGAGTGGAAGCTCTGGGTGTGTGAAGAAAGGAAAAATGAGATATCTAGAGGAGATATTTTAGAAGTGGCTAAATCACATCAAATGCAGTTATACAGTAGTATTCTTGAAAGGATGAAGTTAAAACTGCTCGATTCATATAGCATATTAGAGATCTCCTATTTATTTTAGCTTTTACTCATCAAAAAGAAGCTGTAAAGAGATTTTGTCCAGGTGAAAAAGAAGAACAAGAAAATAATGGTTGAACTCTTTGACTTTCCCATTAATGTCTTATAACTCCCAAGGAATCCTGATTTTGTAATGTTGGCGGAAAAAAAGCTACTGGTTCAAGGGACACTGTAACTAATAATTGTTTGACCGTGGGTGAGTGCACATCCACGTGTGTGTAGAGGTAGCTCCTGACCTGAAGGCAGTTATTTTTGATGGAGTTTGTGACTAGATTGGCACTAACAGAGTGGAGCTGTGTAAACATGTTTCTTGCCAAGTCAATTGTGATTAGAGCCCTCAGTAATAGGAATTTCAAATATGGGATTAGAGATTCCAGAGTAACTTTAAATTAGAAGTAAAGTTGGCCAAGTTGGTGGAAGCACTGTCAACAACAGCCACTTTCAAAAATACGGGCAACAAAATGGTTTTGCAGATTTTACAAACAAGTAAGGAGTAGGAATAATTTTTTAAATGTATCTCTCATAGTTTTATGGGCAGTTAACCAGCCTGCTGGTTACTTTATAAATAAAGTTAGAATGAGGGATAAGCAGCTATTTGTTGATAGTGTGATACCTACACATGCAGTTTCTCCTTTTTGAAGACACAAAACAATCAATGAAAGGATTGTAATGTGTGTGGGGAACTAACTAAAAAGAAGACTGCAACAGATCCTATTAAAAGAGGTATTATCAGATGGCAATTCCTAATGATATTCTTCAGAGATCAGTCCTGGCTTAAGCCTGCTCATTTCTATCGATCGCTGATGTTTGCGGAAGAAGCGGACACGTACTCAAAACTTGTGGGTGACTTGAGCGGAGCGAGGTGCTGCAAACACTGGAGACTGGAAAATCACTACAAAATTAATAGCGAAAATTTCTATTTTTGCATTTCTAGGGGTCAAAATTAACTTCATGCTATGAGCATAAAGCTTTTGGAAGTGATGAAGGAAAAGGTCAGGTGGGCTGCAGGATGGCTGGAGGCACCAGCGGGCCATGGTGAGAGGCGCTGGCGCGGCGCTGGCTGGGTGCCGGCTGGGTGCTGTGTAACACCAACCTAGGGGAACTGGCCTCACTTCGAATGGGGCCGTCATGGTGGAGGGGAAAAAAAAATGTTTCAGGAGGGAGCTGTGGAAAAGACTATATTCCAAACCAGAAGTTTTATTTGAGATCAGAAACCAAGGGCTGGGTAAGAGTCCTTGGATCCTGTGAGCAGGTATGCGTAAGGGGGTTTGAAAGGAGACCAGATTACAGTTTGTAGTAGCGTCAGTTATATTAATACTGTACTGCAGAGCTCCCACTGATCGTCTACAGAGGTGGAAGATAGTGTTTTACTCTTGACTGGTAAATTTGCTTTTTCTCCTGCTAAGTTAGTTGTTTAAGTGTTTCGAGCTCCAGAGCTGTCTGCGTTCTCTCAACCAGGGCACCCATTAAACAATCCCCTGAGCCTGGATACCTTGACCAGGTGGCTGTACCCATGCCACACTTCTCTTTGTGGGTTTACATGGCTGGATTACTAATACATTTTCTACTTGTTGAAACAGTTCTTCAGTTTTTCAACTCTGATTCAATCTGAAACTCACCCCCTGCCAAAGGTATTTGTTTCTTTCATGCTTATGCTCAGGTGTGCTATGGCTAAGCTGTGATACTATATGGTGGGTGTGTATGTGAGGATTTTTTTATTTCTCACCAGGATATCAGAGCTGGAAAATCTCACATATTACAGCGAGATATTTCTTTTGTCTGTGTGGTGGAAGGCATATAATGCTCATTTTCAAAGTCTGTTATGAGTCTCCTTTATGTTAATTTGCCATTGAATTACTATGCCTTGAGCTAGGAGCTTTAGGAAGCACAGACTTCAGTATTAGATAAAACCCTATTCAGTCTACTTTGTCATCGGCTCCCCATGCTGTACAATGTTCATTTATTTTTAAGCTACAATTTCCTCTGTATTTGTATTGGAGAACAATACTGTGAATGCACAAAGGAATCTCACAAGTAGGTAGTGATCAAAGTGGCCACCTACCACACCTTAAGAAAAAAAGTAGAGGCTTGATTTGAAAGGTGCTGAAGTTAAAATGATGGAATTGGGCACTGTAGTCTGAAATGCACCTGCATCTGTAATTCTTTCTTTTCCCTTTCAGGAGAGCCTCAGGTGTGTGAAAATTCTGATCAATTAATTTTATACTGTTACCTTAGGGTACCTGTGATACCCCAGAAAGTCTCTAAAAAATGTGGTATTCTTGTTTGCTTTGCACATGGTTGAAAATAAATGGTCTCAGAAAGTAGGTAGGACATGGTCACATGGTTAGTAATTACCATATGGTAAGATTTTCTGGAGTTAATTTCCCATTATATGAATATTTCTCTCTTCTCTCCTTGTTTTCCACTCAGAAGCTATTAAAAGCCCTAATGGAATGGCAGTTAATACAGCATGTTTGGATTTACATTGGCTAAAATTTCACTGATGCCGTGAAAAATATTAATTGGGTTCCTGTGGCGGCAGCTTGTGCCACCCTCTGTCACTGTATTGCAGGGTGTCCCTGGTGTGAGTGCTGCTGACAGGACTGTATCTGCTCTCTGGATCTAAGCAGTGTGAAGGACCCTGGCTCTTTCTGTGCCCTTTGCCAGGGATGATATGGACTCCTGTCTCTGCTGCAAGGGAAGTGCTGAAAAAAATCATCACTTTGCTTTTAAAACTTGCTTTTCAAAAATTGCTGCCAAGAACTGCCTAGTGTTTTGAGGATGAGAGCTTAGATAACTTCACAGGTCTTTTTTTTCTTGAATTTCAAGACATGTTTGATGTGAAATTTCATTAACTGGTGTGATAGACCATGCATTGATATTACTGGTCACCAAATCAGCTTCTGGCCAGCAAAAGAAAACCCACTATTACAGCCAGCAGTTCAGGTTTGTGCTAGATGTCAGGCTTCACCTGCTCAGATGCAGTCTGCTAACAACTCTGAAAATCTTCAGACGTTCTGTGGCACTAAAATTTCTCAGAAAATGAATGATAACAGGAAGGTCTTTGGATTGTGAACGTGAAACTTCAGAGAGAAAAAAAGAGTTATAAGTGCAAACAAATCATTCTCTTTCAGCTTCATGTCCTCTATGACTTCTTCAATATTTAGGTAGCTTTGGATGCACATAAATTTCTACAAGTAGAGGTCAGAGTGTTAAAACACTGCAGTGTAAACTGCATCTTTGGTACCAGCTGAACTACTTCCAGAGCCTGTAGATCCCTGCAGCTGTTGAAAGGTTGATGAATATACAGGGTGAAAGGTGTGTGAAATAGTCAAAATGAAATGAAATACAACAGTGAATTGTATTTATTTTCCTGAATGCTGTTGAGTTTGATAGTGTCTGTTGCACATATTTTATTAATGTGTTCAAATACATAGACTGGAAAATAGATCTGATGAATGAGATACATCGTAGATGCCTTTCTCAAATAAGGCTTTTATACCACATATGGTATATGCTATCCAACAAAAATAATGGCTCTCTCCTAAAATCGGCAGGGGGAAGCACAGTGTTCTGGAGTCTCAAATCTGTGGAAGAAACTAAGAAAATGCAGTTATTGTCTTCTGAGCTAAGTTTGGCTTCTTCATAAGTAATGAGGATCCAGTGCCCTCACTTCAGAACAACGTTCTACTTGCTGAACATTCCAACTAGAGTTGGGATGGGATTGCCTGTAGCATGGTAGCTGGTGCACTAAGGGCATGGCCTTCTATACCACGGCTAGGAGGGTGCAAAGGGATAAAAGAGAAATGAGGAATTCTGTTGTCTAGCAATATTATCTGTGAGAAACTTCGGTTTGGACCCAGCGTTGCTTGCTTGTGTCATAAGAAATTGAAAGTCTTTGAAGACTTGGAATCTGCCAAGAGACAGCTGTCAAGATGTTTGCTTTGTTAAAGCCCCAAAAGAAATGGACCATTCCTAAAGTGGTATAAAATGGGAAGTTTCATTATAGTTTGGATTTTGAGAGCTCCAGTTGCTGTCCAGTGTTACAAACTGCATTCCTAGGGATTGCACATCCACTATTGCTGCTAACTTTGGAGTAACTTTTTTTCAGCTGTTTTGGATCCACAGGTGCTCTAACAAGATGTTGTGAATGCCACAAGCCACAGGGAGACCTTCAATTAGTATTTGTACCCTCATAGTCACCAGAAACTTAGCCACCTTACGTTAGTTTTGCTGCTTGGGAAACTATTTTTTAGTTATTTGTTTTGTTTCCAAGGACAGAATGTAATTTGAATGTATTTGCTGAATACATTCTGTCCAAAAACATAAGATACCAGTTCTCAGATCTGTAAAGGGCTAAAACGCTTTCCAGTCTTAGTTGGTTACCATACGGTCTGACTTTTTATATTCTGTACCATAATGCTTGAAACATGCACACTTGGCACTTTGCTGAAATGTCATTTTCTATTGAGGAATTTTCAGGTGATCTCATCTCTTTGCTGCAGTCTTGGCACATGGTATTTTCTAATATTGTTTTAAGGTTAAGTATAATTGATATTTCCTTGTATGTGCTAGGAAAGGGAGCTTGTCAGATATACAAGGGGGCCCGGCAGGTTATGGGTTACTAGTTTGTATGCAGTTACGGTTCTATCACTGCTGTATCCTTGACTGGCTTATCCCTGCTAGCCTCCCTTTCTTCAAGCAGTTTGTGGCCAGCACAGGATGCTTCTCATTTAGCAGCTGCCATGCCTATTGTGTATATTTATTTCTCCAGCTATAGCTGTGAACATTTTTATTGGTTGCTGTCAGAAAGATTCTACACAGTATCCATCCTCGGATAACTTCAGTAAGTGAGAACATTTCCCTAGCATAATACTAATAAGGTAGTGTTAGAGGATTTATGGTGAACATAAGTTTTGTGTCATTTTTCCATCAGACCATGAAGCTTTCGGTGTAGAGCAGTCGGTGCAGGAGGGAATGCTATCACACGAGCTGTGATATTTGATGACATCCACAGGCAGGCATACATGGCAGTCTGTCCCTCTGGTGAAACAATACACAATTACACTGTTGACTTATTTCAGATACAAATTGTAACACGTGTTTAAAGCAATAGTCTCATAACAAAGGGAAAAAAGTTCTGTACCAGTGACAGCTGCTGGAAATTGCAGTGTCAGCCTTAGGCCTCTCTGGCTCCTGGATCTTGCCTGGCTCATCAGTTTATCTGGAAGTGAGCTCAGTACAGTAACAGATACTCTGACTCTGCAAATTCAGGTTGGATGTGGGAGTTGTCATGCAGGGATCTAGGTCTACCACAAGAACATCTGATGCCCTTCTGAATATTGGGATAACTCCCAGCATAGCATGGCTTGCTTAGTTTATACCATGTTGAATGTTCAAATGAGAACTGAATGCAGATAACAGAAAAGGAGCCTGGTTGCCTTCAAGAGTCAGAGCTCCCAAGATCTTTTCCTACCTCTTCCAGGACTTTCCTGTGTGATGCAGGTAACAGTATTCACTGTAGTTAACCTTCCTGAAAGGACGAGATGCTATACTGTGGGAGTGTTGCCTGCCTTAGCCTAGGTATCACCGAACACATTTGTGAATTTTGGGCAGCCAGTGCAGCAGTCCTCCAAGCCTGTGCTAAGGTTCTGTGTGCAGTTAAGAGAAAGCAGTAAATGCTTTCAAAGGCATTCAGAGGTTGCTCCTGCCAGTTTGCTCTTGGGGACCAATGCATGCAGACAGGCAGTTAGGCTCCTACCCCTTCTACATTTTCCAGCTGCTTTGAATTTCTTGGATAGAAGCTATCTCGGTACACAAATGCAAGAAGCTAGTAATAATGCTAGCAGCTATCTACAATTGTGAACTTGATTTTAGATGTTTACAAATTGTAACTGAAGAAGTTTATGCCTCCCTAAAGTTCATGTGGAATAGACAGACTTTGTTCAGCAGGTATTTAAAGTGCCAGTGCAATGCTAAGGTCTGTCAGACTTCATTTGGGAAGTGCCCGCAATTTTTGATTAGAGCGCAAAGTACTCGGGAAATATGTTTCAGAGTTATTAGAAGGGAGTTACTTTCAGTGTCAGCTCTAGAGCGTAAAGCCAAGTGACAGACTAAAAGCATTCAAAGCATCTCGTGCTTAATTCCATCTGCCAGTAACAGCTTCTTCATTACAAGGAAAAGGAGAGAAGGAAATACAAAGAAAGCCTCATATAATATACCTATGCATTTGCAAGCTTTTTTTCCTGCCATATATAATTGCAGTTATCAGTTTCCATTTATAATCCAGTAATTCACTTAGTGAATGCAATTCCTGTTTTGTTCAGTAGGAGCTGTAGGAATTCTGATGGAAGACATATATTTTGGCCCAGTTTTAAAAGGGCATTCTGAAGCCTGATTCTTGTAATGGATTCTGCACCTGTTTTCAGATAGCTGTGCCTGGTTTAACCCTGCCTGCCTTGGTAAGAGTTGCGTGAAAGAGGGGTGGCACTCTCGGAAGCACTCTGGGAACAGAGGGTAACACACTGCTGCAGTAGGCATTTATTTGGCATTATTTTAGTTGTCTGTCTTGGCAATCTCTGAATTTGTCAGAAACTCTGTCATCCTGCCAGTTGCATTTCATGTCCAGTATTTCTGACTGACAAAAGCTGGTAAGAATTACAAATCTTTGCTTTGCTTCTCCATTACTTTTGACGTTATAAAAGTTCAAGGCTTTGAATGACTTGACTGTATTTCTGTCTTTATTGGAAATCCGTGGAAAATGCTGCATTATTTTAATGCACAGATTGAAATTCGATGTGCTTCTGGCACAGCTCAGGTAGATTCCTGACCTCTGAGATGAGTAAGAGCCGTTTTGCTTCAAGTGTCTGGAGACCAACAGGGCTTTTTCAGCAGGTGGGGACTGCCTGTGTATAGGTCGCCTGTATCATGCTGTCCTTGGCATAGTGGTCATTATATGCTGTAATAAATTCTCTTGAGAAAGTAAATATTGGAACATCTGAGCACGTTAAGTCCTAAGGCCAGAGGCAATCTGAACTCAGAAAAAAGATGTTTCCAGTAGGAAAAAATATTAATAAATGTATAAATATCAGTGAGAAAGCCAAATAAAGAGAGGTGCTAATGAAAGAAAGAGCTCCGAAAGCTCTCTGGTGATATTGCCATTTTAGAAATGCACAAAACAAAGCATTTTGGCCTAGATTAAGGAAAATATGATGGTGTAAGCGCAGGCATATTGCGTGAAACAAGCATAATAGAAAATAAAAATATTCAGTTATTTGTCTACAGGACAATGCACAACCAAACCTTGGGAATAATGCACCCACCTGCACATGGGTGCACAATATAAGAATTCTTCTGAAGTGAAAAGGGTGTTACCACATAAAGCTAAATGAATGTTTTATATCATTTGAATCATGCCTTGTACTGCTAAATCCGTGCTGGATGCGGGGGGAGTACCGCACACTGGTGGCAGAGGTGGGACGTCACAGGTGCGGGACAGGAAGGGAGCATCGCCGTGCTCCCGCAGCACTCCGGCAGCTCTCGGCATACATCATCTCTGCTCTGGCAACACAGGCATTACTATCTCCAGCAACACAGCCACACAGGAACAGAGCAGTTTCTTGGTGCGCTCTATTTATGTTGGATTTTGGCACAGGTGGCTCATTGGAACCACAGAAAGGCCAGATCGGATTTTTAAAAATTACATGGACATACAGAGTAAAGTTTCAAACAAACCAGAGCCCCTCCATGGTCCAACAACATCTTTTCTGAACTACTTGCTCAATGAGCAGGTGCACTCTGCAACAGCAGCAGATTGTAACTGAAATTAGGATTCATAGCAAGGATGAGAATATTGCGCTCTCTCCCAGTTAGTGGTGACTTTACTCCTAGCAAGGGAAGGCTAATAATTTGAACTGAAACTACCAATTTAATTATTTCTCTCTTTCATAAAGAATTGTTTCTAATTTTTATTTTTAGTAAGAACATTTAAAGTAGTCATATTCATACCTGAAGCATAGGTTTCAGAAGTTTTGAGTATTACAGGTTTCCTAATTTGGACGGGTTTTATTTTCTCTATGTGACCTGTGAGTATTTAAGAATAAGGAAACAAGTTGTGGTGCATGCTGATTCTGGGACTTGGAAGAAAACTTAAAAGTGCTGCCTCTTGGGCAAACTGGACAGAACAGATCTGATTTACCAGACTTGTGTTGGATTTCTGAAAGCACTTAAGTAGTTGAAGACCACAAGTCACCATTGACTTGAAAGTCAGTAAGATGTTTTTGAGAATCCAGTCCGCAGTCAGTTATTTTGTAACATGTAAATTCTTCTGCAGCAAAGACAAGCGTCTTCACCAAATTGCATCCTAACCTTCTGCTAGATCTTCTAGCACAGAATCACTGGAGTAATTTTTATTTTTTTTTTCCCTTACAGTTAGTACTTCTTTTTTGTTGCATGTCCTGGAGGGTGGAAGCACTTCCCAGAGGATAATGGCCTACCTTTTTTGATGGGCACAAGGACCAGTACAAAAATATTTTGTGATTTAAATGATGATCTTGGGTACAATTGCTTTTTTCCTGAAGATATACAGATCCTTCTATTAGGTAAACCAGCAAAATGAGAATTGGTAGGCTCAAAGGGTACGAATCGAAGCAATGCATTGCAGCAGATCCTGGCTGCTGTGCTCTCCCTGTCACTTCTTGCCCTGCCACTGAAATTTCTTCTTTGTTGTGTGACTTGCAAACTCTGTCAGCACATCCAGTGGATGCGAGGGGGGGATGCTGTGCCTCTTGGCCCCAGCAGGTGTTAGGTTGCTTCAGGAGGGCCTTTTGCAGTCCCATTGGGGACCAAGGAAAGTTCTGTTCCAGCATGTTTAAAATCTTAGAAGAAAAAATATCTAGACCACAAAAGCTTCAGCACAGGCATGGAGATCTGGGGGAAAATCTATATTGTTTATTTATAGACAAGAGTCTTATCACTTATTTGCCTTTGGATATTTATGTGCTTGCTGTACTACTTCCCAAAGATGTAAGTTACCAACAGAACTTTGAGCTGTGGAATTTTTCACATTTCACATTTTTTTGAGTTTTTCACTATTTTTTTTTCACATTTTTTTGAGTTGTGGGACATGTTTGAAGGTGTGAATACCTTCCTTTGGATTCACAGCAAAACAAAGCACAGAGAAAACTGTAGTCATGGACCATCTTTTAGCAGTTGAATTACATAGCTCCATTTTTTTTTTTTCCAAGAAGAGACTTAGAGTCAGGACTTAAGAAAAACATATTCCTGAGCAATGACAGTGGCAAGCTACCCTTTGAATCTGTTGCAATAGATACAGGGTTTATAGTTACTGGATGATGATACAGTTTGTACTCATTCTAATGTTATAGCAATGTGGAGACAAAAGAGATTTACTGTTCCTCGATGCTTAAATTTTGATTGTATTTATTTTTTATTGGAACTGTAGCTGTAATAACTAGTGTATTTGCTCTCCCTGTGCTGTTTTTCCTTCCCTGCTATCACACTTGAAAAATGAAGAAAGGTGACACAGCAAGAGAAGTGCATCTGTTGCCATGCTTTGACAATTTCTCCATTTCTGCCCACGAATTCTTATACATGCACTGTAAACACAGACATTTCAGTTTGCATTTTTCTCTTTCATACTATTATTTATTTATAACATAAAATAAAAATTAATGTGTCAGGTCTCTCTAGCATACCTCCAGACTATGCAGTGGAATTTTAGCTGAAGCAGTAGAAAACTCGTTGAGGAAGGCATTTTCCTCCAAACCCATTACAGCCTTTCCAGAAGGGGCTAAAATTGAGGTTGGAAATGTGCCTCCTCATTCTCTGTTTCTGAACAGGAAACCTGATTTTGTTCCCGGTCTGACAAACCCATCTAATCTTTGTAATCCTACCAGCTCTCATTTTTCTTTTCCTAGTCCTGCAGTATTTTCTGTTCTTTGCTGAAATGTTTGT
The DNA here is from genome assembly GCF_003259725.1 of Athene cunicularia. NCBI lineage: Eukaryota > Metazoa > Chordata > Aves > Strigiformes > Strigidae > Athene > Athene cunicularia. The sequence goes on from NW_020799113.1 coordinate 8,368,529, forward strand.
CCAGAGGAAGTAATGACTTTTGTGAGAGCAGGAGGCCAGTCAGACTCTCAGTAATGATGACTCTTGTGGCAGTTGCAGAGGCACGTGGAGAGCTGTGGATGTGGAGAGTGCTGGGGAAATACGTGCTCTCATCAATGAGGGCTGTCCTTAGCATCACGTAGATGAGTAAATGCATTCGCTGGTGCTGGAAAGGTTAACAGACCTACGAATGTGGATGCTCTGTTCTGTGACTTAGTAACACCAAATGTGGCAAATGCATATGTGTGTGTGTATCTATATACACTTGATATATGTGTGCATATGTCCTCTAGCAATAATAGTGCTGCTGGAAGAACAAGGGGAACTCAAATGTACATGGTCAGTGACATTCTGTATTGGCCCCCATAAATCTACCCACTTGGGGAAGATAGTCTGGAGCTGAAGACACACGCAGCTGATTTTGAATCACTGCCTATTTGTGCCTTAATACATCGGAGGGTTTGTTCAGGAACAGTTAGTTCATCCTTGTGAAAACATTAGCCTTCTGTTGCTGTCAAGGTCATTGTCGGCTTCGGTTATCTGGTGCCCTGGGACACATTTCCAAACCAGTGAAGTCCTTGGAAGGTTTACTTCAGTGTCTGTCCTTGTCTCCAGTATAGACATATAATAAATACCTGTTACTATTCTTAACACAAGCAGATGTATTCTTTTGGGCAGTCCTTCAGCAGTGTACAAAGTGTGAAGACCGTTGTAGTAAGTGACAGCAAACATTACTTGGTTTTTCTCTTTTTCCAGAGTATGTTGCATTTGTTTGTGGTCTCTTATAACAAAAATGGTTAGCTGATAGAATGATATCACTGGGAAAGTGTGAGCTTTTGTGTCCCCCCAAGTGCTTGGCCTATGTAAGAGGTTATTACACCTACCTCCCTCTAGACCCCCTCTCTAAGGGTTGAGAGTCCTGCTTTTACTCTAGGTGCCCATGGTTCAACCCGTCAGAAAGGACTGGTTGTCAGAGTGTTGCTGGAGATGGGCTCAGTCTTCCTGGTGAGTGAAGGCAATGTGAGTAAGTTTGGCAGGCAGCTTAAGACTGTCTCAGGAGAGCATGCTGTACATCTGTACTGCATCTGCCCTACCTGCAGCGTAACTGCTGCTGGCAAGTACGCATTGGGGAGATGTTAAGGCTGCTTATGACCTAGAAGGCTGACTGTCTCCAGCTTTGGTGGTTCACATTCTTTTCTATTCAACCTGAGTCCAGGCCAGCCTCCTAGAGCCATAATTGAGCTTTAATTAGAAAGCATAAAATTAGTACACGAGAATTCTTTTAATTGGGACACCACAGTGGACCCCATTATCTCCCTTAAAGGTGAAGTAATTTATTCTGTAGAGCTTTGAATGTAGCATGTTCGCGTGTGGTAGGAAGAATTCATGGGCAGTTTGTAAGTCTAAAAAAGGTAAAATACAATATCAATTAAAGTAAATTAATAAAATATTAACTGCATTACATCTTTTGGTTTTTTAGTCTTTTCAGGGTAGCTGTTTGATAAAAGACAAGAGATGAATATTTCAGAGCTAATCAACACCTGGTAAAACCCCACTTCTCAATACTGACCAAATGTCGCCATTAAGCAGAACAGTTGATAATGCTGTCGTGCTCAAGCAGCAGCTATTGTCAGTTAGTATCATGAAACAGGATTGCTTTCCTTGAGGAAAACCTAATTAAGAGAATTCTGAATAGCAGTGAGGAGTCTGCTGCGCTCCTACTGATCTTGCAACAGATCCTTTGGATTGACTGTTCAAGGCCCTAAATCAAACCAAAGACTTCTATGAAGATAGTTTCATTTTCCATGTATGTGAGCACATATGAAAAATGAAATAATGATTTTTAAAATTTTGGATTTACTGAAACCTTGTGACTGCTTATCCAGGCTTTGGGTTCATATTCTACATATGAAGGACTATAATGCAAGCTAAACTGTGAAGGGTGGACGTTCAAATATCTATAATAATATGAGAGTAATGAAATAGCTGTGTACAAATGAGTGCCATGTCGTTTCATACCGTAATTGAACATGGAAATGCTTTACATTTTCATGTGAATTGACAAACAGATTGGCATGCCTGAAGGTTTGAAATCGGAGATAATCTATGCTGTAGTTCTGAGTAACAGAAAAAATCGGTTCCACACAACCTTTTAACAATTTATGTCCTGACTTTCACTGAAAACCCCAGATTCTTACACCTTCTAAAATGTTATTTTTTTAATTGCAAATGTGGTTTGATAGGAGAATGGAAGAGTTGAATATGAGTAGAAAATTGACCTTTTGTTCTGAATTTAAAACACATTTCCATCTTCTGCAAAATTCTCAGTTTTCTTACTACCAAAATCAACATTATCTGTCAACAATACAAAGGGTGAACGTGATTAACCACCCACTCACGTGGAACAAGTGTTATCTTGATTCATTTAATTTAGAACATCTAAAGCTGTCAGTGACTTACCATCTGCTAAGGGTACCTGCTGTAGTCTGAAATGCCCTCTTAGCGACACACGTGTTTGGATATATAAGGGAGATCAGGTTTCCTCATCTGTGTTTTGAGAATGTGTTTCTGTAGTTTTCACTTAGATAAAAACTGAGCAACATAAATAGCTTCAGAAGGTGTAAATTAATTGCTCCCCAAATCAAATCTGTAATACCTCTGATGTAATTTGTGTCAATATTATAGTAAAAAGAGATCACATGGCATCAGAAATTGCCTGCATATGCCCAAATGAAGATATTTCCATTATGCAAATATTTCTGAAAGATGTGTATCCCAGCTACTTTTTGATTGTTTCTCAAAATATCTCTGAATGGGCACCGATTTAAAATAATTCTAGAAGATAAAGTCTAAATTTAATGTTCTGATTTTTGCTTCAACTTTTGAGTGCTAGTAAGTTTTGCTAGCAAAGCATAGTCGGTGCAACTGGAATGCAGTTTTGGTGGAGTAGAAGAGACTTGAGCTGCTCACCTCCCCTCGCCTCTGGAGCAGCTGGTTTGAATGGCAGGTGAGGCATGGTTTATGGCATAGGAGGATGCTGAAGTTTTTCTCAGCTGCATATTTTATGCAGATAAATACAGAATATCAGTTCCCAGTTTTATCAACCTGGCATCTTTCTTGACCATTGTCATGAAAGCTTTTGAGCTTTCTGTAGTCTAATATCTATCCTAATTTGCATTCTACTTGAAATTAAAATCAAGCCTTTCATAAAAGCAGTCTGAATTGGTAAAATCAGGGCCAGTAATATAACAACAAATCGTTGAATGCTCTTTATAATGAACTGTGGAGGAAAGGTAAAAATACATTACTCTTAAGTAGGAAATATAATGCCAGAGACTGTGTTGAAATTAGAGTAAAACATGAAATATAACCAATAAAATGATGTAACCCTGGCTAGTGATTTCTATCCCATCTATAACTTGGCACCAAACGCTGCCATTGTACAAAAGCTGGCATTAAAACACACAGAAAGCTAGAGAAGCCTTTCCTGTGGGTTCAATTTGCTCTGCAGTAGAAGCTGATTTTTTGAGGGGTGTCAAGTATATAGCCATTTTATTTTATTTTTTGCAATACCCAGGAGTTTCTCATCTTGCAGAGTTACATATCTTGGCAGGTTTAAAATTCTTCTTTGTAAACTTAACTGGTGCAGATTCAAGCATTTTTCAAAGTAATTTTCTAAACTTGGCCTGTGTATGACCATGTAGCAGCTTGGGAAAGAAGGAAAAAGATTTTGGAAATGCTACAGAAAGTATATGTGGAGTGCTTCCAAACCAGCTCAGCTTTCTGGTGTGTAGTGGAAAAGACTCTCATCTATGACCCTTCAACCCCGCTCCCCCAATTCCTTTTCAGAAGCCCATTGTGTGCCTTTAGATTAAACACACGTAAATTGGCATTGTCAGTATGGAAAATGCGTTTTTGTTTGTTTTCACATCTCCCTTTTATTTTGTGTCAAGGGTCAGGAGCTATACTCGTGGTCTAATGCTTCCACTTCCTTGAGTGGTGCAGCTGTGAAGGAGCAGATGTTGGCATTTGTGCCTGGTTCAGCAGGGCCAGGCATTTGGGCATGGTTCAGAAGGATCTTGTGCGCAGAACAGTAACAACTTTTGCACTGTTTTTCTAGCTTCTCAAATCCTTTCCAAAGGCTATGTGTTTTCATCTTTCTTACGACTCTTCAGAGTCTTCCTGCACTATGAAGCGTCTGTGGCCAGAGAGTGGTTGTCCAGAGCGCCCTGGGCAAGAGCCATAGGCAATGCTGGCGCTAGGATTTTGCATAATGCCCTAGAAAATACTTCATTTACTAATTAACAGAGTAGTTTCTGATGAAAGCTTTAGGTTCAGTTGAGACACTTAATTGACTGGAAATTCTCTAATGTAAAGAACACCAAGTAATGGAGGGAAAAATACCTGCACTGTCCAAAGGATTTGGAAAGAAACTTCTGAAGCTAAAGTCTGAAGAGGAAGGATTCAGTAGATTTGATTTCTTTTCACAGCCCTGAGCACACTCCTTGGTTGAAGAACAACTTAGCGCATTTTCCTGTGGCCTGGTTCCCCCATATAAAATGAGGGCAAATTCAGCGCCTTGAACACACCATTTGTCTGCCTTGTTGGTTTAGTTTGTAGATTCTCACATGCTCTGTCCGTGCAACAGCCAGCACAGATGCACACCAGCCTAAAGCCTGGGGCACCCTGCTCTCTCTGCTCTCTTCTTCCTCTTATAAGACACAGAAGGAGACATCAAAGGTCTTATTTTGGAAAATCACCTGTGCTTGGAGTCTCCCATTTGACTTGGTAAATAGATCATACAAACATGGATTTGTTTTCAGGTGAACTCAGTGGCTGTATGGTTTGTCACTCCTAGGTTTACGCTTATTTTATCATATTGATTCCAGCTGAGGGTTGGCTTCTGGTAAAATTCTAGTAAAGCAGGGCTGCCAGTGGCAAAAGTTCTCTATCTGGGATGTAGTTCCTTGCATCTTCTGTGGTATCAAAGAAGCTCATTTCCCCCCTTTCTGTAGTTGTGCAGTTGTGCCCACTTAGGTGTTTGTTCAGCAGGGCTGCAAGGCAGCAGGAAAGGGAGCAGTGGAGGCACGGGAGCTTCTCCCAGAGAGCATCACTCAGCTGTGCCTGGCCAGCTACTCCTAGGTAGCCAATGCTATGCAGTTCACCTTCTCAGCACTCTCGCTGCTTGGTTTCCCCTACCTTAACAAAGCATAGTGCTTGACAGACTGGTACAAAAGATTTCTCTCTTTCAGAGTGCTGTTTGTTTGCTTGTAAAAAAAAAAAATTAAAAAATCATAGTTTTCATAACATAGAAACATTTATCCTTATCCTATCAGTAAAAATGTCTGGCTAGGACATTTGGAATCAGTGAAATGATTCATATTATGGGTAAATTTTATCACTTGTAGTGTAGGGAAGAAAGTAATTTCCGTTTCTTTTTAGAGCACAGTGAGCCAATTTTCTCTGAAGTTGATCTGTAGGCTAAATTGTGGGGAGTCATGCTGCAAACTTTGTTTTGATAAAGTGTGTGTGAGGACAGAGTTAAAATGCTTAGCCCAGTGATTGAATTCCGTATTCTCTCATATTCTCAGTGCTGCATCTGACACCTTTTTATTTAATCAGTTCTCAGTGTCTCTCCTGCACCGTTTTTATTGCTTATCAAGTCATTAGAAATGGTTTAATCACTGTCTGATTATAGCTCTCCTCACCAAGGTCTTTACAAAACAGATACCCTCAGATGTTTCTATACACCGTGCTGTAGTTTGGATACTGGGCAGTGTAGCTGTTAGGATGCTTTGCAGTGGAGTGTAAGACCTTTGAGATCAAATCAAGCTATTTTAATGCTGAAAGCTAGCTTTGCTTTTTAATCATTTTCTTTGAAAACCACTGTTTTCATTTCTGAAATGGCTTCTATGCCAGGCCTCTACTTTAGTATCTAAATTTCTCACTCCAGGAGCAGTGGGGTACTGGGCTTTACTAAATGAACATACTATAGATCTCCCCATTTTTACAGGTATCTTCACAGCACTCTTTATTCTGGCTCCTGCTGTCCGAAATTGCTCTCTTTCCATAACTAGTGCCTTTCAGAGACTGTTTTCGTTTCAGTTGGATGTGTTTGCTGACCGTGTCAATTTTTGTTCAAAATGGTCCATATGTGCTGTTTGCAAGGCAACCACTTTGCTTATAGGTCTTAAGTTAAAGTGACAATGTCAAAGTAAAGCTTAATATCTGACCCTCTTGGAAAAAATAATAATAAAAAAACCCAAAAAACCAAAAAAACCAAAAAACCAAACCACAACTGAAAACCTCATAGAATTCCATTCAGTTATTTTTTTCTGCTTTGAATAAATTAAACTGCACACTCGTTTTGGGGAGAGAAAAAGACTATGATAGGGGAAAAAAAGGACAATACTCATCAAGGGCACAGAATTCATTACAAAAAAGTCACCAGAATACATGTAAGATGAGAGCAAGATAACATGATAATACAGCTGAGGAAAAATGTTTTTAAAACAGTTTGAAAAAATTAAAAAGCTAAATGTACATTATGGTGTCTTTATGCTCTTACAGCTGCACAAAGCTTTCATAGTAGAAACCAATTTTGTACAAAACTGTCCTGGTTATAGCTTTTTATAGTATTTCCAAACTTGGTTGGATGAAATATAAAGTCAGTGTGGGCCACGTCGTGATAGAGTACCTAGATAGCTTTGGAGATGGGTGAAACATGGCAAGCCTGTTGGCATCAGCTATGTTTGGGGGCAGGAGAGGGGAGAATTTGACTAATACCAAAACCTCTCACTGAATCCTTGTGAGGAAAACTGCAATCTGTTGAATCTGTAATAAGCAAAATTGCAGCTTCACTGCTGGATTTTCCTTTTCTGTATGCTAGTGAACGATGATCATGTGCAATATGTCAGCTGCTCTTATCTTGTAATGCTATTTCCCCTGAAAGAAATGTCAATATCATAGAATCACAGAATACCAGGTTGGAAGGGACCTCAAGGAGCATCTGGTCCAACCTTTCCTGACAAATGCACTGTCTAGACAAGATGACCCATCACCCTGTCTAGCTGAATCTTAAAAGCGTCCGATGTTGGGGAAGCCACCACTTCCCTGGGGAGATAATTCCAGTGGCTGATTGTTCTCATTGTGAAAACTTTTCCTCGTGTCCAATTGGAATCTCTCCAGGAGTAGCTTGTACCCATCACTCCTCATCTTTTCCATGTGACTCCTTGTGAAAAGGGAGTCTCCATCTTCTTTGTAGCCACCCTTTAAACACTGGAACATGGTGATAAGGTCCTAAGCCTTCTTTTCTCACGGCTGAACAAACCCAATTCTCTCAGCCTTTCCTCACATGACAGGCTTCCCAGACCCTTGATCATCTTTGTGGCCCTTCTCTGGACCCTCTCCAGCCTGTCCGCATCTTTTTTGTGTAGTGGGGACCAAAACTGAACACAGTATTCCAGGTGTGGCCTGACAAGCCCTGAGTAGAGTGGGGTGATGATTTCTTTGTCTCTGCTGGCGATGCCCTTGTTGGTGCAGCCCAGCATCCTGTTGGCTTTGTTTGCTGCTGCAGCTCACTGGTCGCTCATGTTGAGCTGCTTGTCCACCAGGACCCCCAGGTCCCTTCCCACACAGCTGCTCTCCAGACAGGCAGATCCCAGCCTGTGCTGCACTCATGGGTTATGTTTTCCAAGGTGCAAGACCTTACACTTGTCCTTGTTGAACTTCATAAGGCTCTTGTTAACCCGCTCTTCCAGCCTATGCGGGTCTTTGTGCAGGATGGCTCTCCCTCCTGAAGCGTCCACTTCCCCATTCAGCTTGCAGCAGACTTCATCGGGGCACACTTGATCCCATCATCCAGATCACTTACGAAGATACGAAATGGCATTGGGCCCATATCGATCCCTGGGGGACCCCACTTGTGACAGGTTGGCAGTTTGAAAAAGAGCTATTTCCCACCACCCTCTGCGTGCGTCCTGTCAGCCAGTTCCCCACTCCCCACATAGACCACTGGTCCAGACTGTAATGCATCAGTTTCTCTAGGAGAAGGCTGTGGGGAACTGGATCAAAAGCATATCAAATATGCTACTGTTAAAATGCTTACCCAGCTGCTGAGATAACAAAAGGACACCTCACCAAAAAAGTAAGTTAAACCTTTTCATCAATTACATGCGAACTTCAGAAATAGGAGAGAATAACCATTTCTGAAATGGTTTTCATCCCATGTGACCACTTCTGCCTATGCCTAAATCATTACTATGTAGTCTGCACTGAGACTATCTAATCTGTTTTCATTTAATTTGTTTATTTTATCAGTATTTCATAAGTAAATCCAGGAATGCTTTTTTTTTATTTCAGCATACTAGCAAGTTCCCATACTACTGATGAAAAATAGTTTTTTGAAAAGTAAAATATAACTATTAAAAATACTGTCCTTTATTTGAACCTAGTATTGTGTGGTTTGCTAAATGGAAGAAGTAACCTTTTTTTGATGTTATAAGCATAGACTTCTAAGTGTTCCTCAAGCACCAGACTCTAATGCGTATGTCATTCATACGAACACAAAGTAGATTTCTTCAATTTTTGTGTTTTTGCTGCCATTTCATTTATTACAATGGGGATCAATATTCTTTCCAGTATAACTTGGTAATATAAAAATGAATAACACAAGGTACATATTTTACATAGTAAATAATAACAGAAGCCCAAAATATTCTCTGTGTCTCTGTTCAAAATTTTATATTATTTTTAATTCAGTACATGAACCTTTTAATTCAGTTTCAATAGATTGCTTATGAGGCCCTTGAAAGCTGGTCCAATTTAATAATATTAGATGACAAGAACTTTCATTAAAATTGACTCCATTATCTTTTCTCATTTAGTAAAGGCATGTCAGACATAAAGAATCCTACAATTGCTCTGTAGGAATACTTTATATGTGTTTTTTAATTAAGACATTTTAAAAATTAGTTCCTTTGGAAAGTTCACTGGTGACAGTTATTGAAAAGTTATTTAGGCCACTTCTGTTATATTTCCTCCATTAGTGGTGTAATTTAGTGAACTATGAAACCCCTTAACTGCGTTCAGAGATTTGCAATTTAAGTAATCTGTTTCTATTTGGGACATTTCAGACTCAGAGCAAGCTCTTCAGTGATCTGGATGTTGTTAGTGACAGAGTTTTACTGCAGACACTTTGGTGAAAAAAGATCTTCATAGTTATTTATTCTTTCTTACACCAAGTTGCCCCAGTGTTACCAGTGGAGGAAACGCCAATGTTGTCTTGTTTTTAAATGCCATGAATAATTAACTTACGACAACAGCTACATTTAAATAATCCTCTCTGTCAATAAATAGGTTTTGTATTTTCACAGGAGACTGAAAATCATATAGGTGCCTAATTTGGGGAATTTGCATGGCTTTGGAAGTTTGAGCTTTAGTTTTGGGAGATGAATTTTCCTTGGTGGCTATTAGTTGCTGAACTCCCTTTCAGCAACTCCTCTCTATCATTTTCTTTTGATCCGCTTTTGCTTGTTGCTGTGTCACACCACTATGATAACTGAACATTATTTTGTCCAATATTACAAAAAACCACACACACCCAAGACCAAACCACCACAGAACTTTGTTGTTGTTGTAGTATGTATGTCAGATTTCTATTTTCACTAATGTCTTTTGCTTCCCCTCTTGTTGTCTTTGGGGACCTGCTCTGTCAGAGAGGCTCCACTCTAAGGTGCCACGAGAAAGGAGTGCAGCCTGCTGGGTGCATTGATGGGAAGCAACACATGAGTGTGAGAGAACAGAGACTCTCAACCCCACCTAATAATAATACTGCTTTTTGTACCATGAAGCTTCACTCACCAGAGAAGTGAAGATCCTTTGTTGTTTTGGATGAGTTTAAAAACTCGATTATCTTTATAAAATCCGCTTTCCTCCCCCCGGAAAAAGTTAATGCTTCCTTCCATCAGTCAAAAATGCAGCCCAACGGATCTTTCAGTCTCTGCTCTCTCTGGTCTCCCAAGTTATTCACTGCTACCTCTCTCCTTGAATTATTGACTTACTACTTACACATACATCCCTTCAAATACAGATTTGTACATACACAATTGTCATCTGTGAAATTCTAAAAAGAAATCTTGCACTTTTGGAGGTGTCTACTCCATTTAATTTCACTTCATTTCTAACTACTGCTGGTCCAGCCTTTAATGTCATTTATAACATCCTTTTACTTTTGTATTGAGTACTTTTGCAGTTGACCCAACAGAGATAAATATCACCCTGTAGGGATCCAAGCAGATATGAATTTTCATGACCCCGTTCATATGTATAAGGTTGACAGGGATTGCCTTTCCAAAGAGGAACTGTGATTCAATTCCCAAAACAAAGCACCCACTCTTTAAACTGATTTAAACCAAAGAATGAGTCAATAAGAAAGGAATGAAATTAGTGGACCTTACTCTTCTGTGCTGGAATTAACTCTTTCCTTTCTGACTGAGTAGAAGAAGATGGGAAGTCAGAATGCACCAGCATAATGCTCAGTAATTTTTTACTAACAGACAAGCACAAGGTGCTTGTAAGGATTTAATGGAATATCTTAATGCATCATGTTTTGTCAAACTGAATTACATATCATACTCTTGAATGGATTTTTAAATGTAATACCTTAGAAGTGAAGTCAAGTTGCTGATAAACAGAAATGACATACTGTGCTTAAAATTAAAGAAGTAAAAATAAAGAGCAATGTATAGAAAGCTGAATACACACTTCTAAGGGAATTTAAGGTGGGTTTTTTTTGTTTGTTTTCTTCCTTAAGGGAAAAGACAGCAATCTGTACTGTAATCTCAAAAGATAGGTGCAGACAGGACTCGGGCTTTTGTCTTTTTACAGAAAGAGACTATCATTAATACCATCCATGCCAAAATTCATCATCATCATCTGTCCAGTCAGGTAGAAGAACAAGCAGTCATTATTTATAACAGCTCCTACAGTTAGGGGACACATAAGACATTCTCTAGTTCCTTTTATACGGGTTGCAAATAATTATTTTTTTTTAATTATGAGAGACCTTGAGCTGACTATTGCTTATTTATAGGTACTGTTATGAGGAAAATGAAGGAGCCACTACTTGTGCTTTATATGGTCTTTACTCTTCCATTGTATTTCAAGGAGAGCTTGACCATGCTCTTGAACACTTGCAAATTCTGTTGGAAAGGTTGTGTTTCAAAGTCTTCTGACAATGTTTGGTATACTCAGACATCATGATGTATCATCTTACAAGCTGTTGGAGAATGTAAGGAGCAGAAATCCTGGCGATATGCTAGGGTCATCATTTATTAATAGGTATTTCCAGTTGGGTAGACCACAACAGTTTGAACAGTGTCAAACACCCACTCTCCTCTACCTAAAAATACAGTTTTTCTCTCTCTTGAACTGGGTTCTGTCATACTAGGAAAAATAAGAACCAGATAATCTGTGGAGCCAAACAGACTTGCCTGTTTTCTGTAGAAGTTAGTCAGCTACAGTGATGATAGGGAAGAGTAAGAGTGGATAGGTGAGTAACTGTATGCTAGACCTATTTGAAAAGAAAATAGAGAACAATAGGCAACACTCCTTGTATCTGCATATTTGTCTTATTCTAAGAGCTGATTGTTACTGCAGTACGTTTGAAACAAATTGAGTCAAAATAGGCTTAATTTAGTTCTAAGTAATGTGTTGCTCTAACATATACCAGTTTAAGCTACTGGATGTCTGTTTCTTGGGAAGAAGGCAAGTAATGCAGGAAGGAGCATAAGGAGGAGGACCCTCAGTGGGACATACATATGTACCTCACTTGCTTCTCTGGCATTTCTTTCGTGCTCAGCAATCCTGCAGAGTTCAGTGGAGTTTGGGATATCCATTATGGAGTTGAAATCAGGACTAAAAAAGATTAATCAAATTATATGTTGAAGCCTAGCAGATGCAAATTCCTGTAGGAAAATTTGGATTAGTTACTTGACTCAGATATACTGGCTCCCGCCGTGACTCAAAGTGTGGAAAACAATACGCAAAAGCGAAATCTGAAATTGGTTCCCTTCAGGAGAGGAATTTTCCCAAAGTGCTGAACCTTTAGCAACAGCAGCATCCATGGACTTAACTGGAGCATTCAAACACGAGCAGCTTAGAAAATCAGTTCAATTTTAAAGCAATATAAATAAGGATTAAGGTACATAACTTTTCTGTCTCTAAATTGGGATTCTCAAGTGGCTTTATGAAGCTAAGAATATGTATAGGAACTCAATTTTATCATAAGTGTATTTCCCTTTCAGCATCTTTGCTTCATGATCTCTAGAAACAGTTCTATTTTTAGATGTGTTATTTAAAATGTTACACTGATGGCACATCTAAGTGTTGCTAAAACCCTCTCAAAATGCTTTAATAAGAATGATTTTAAAGCACTTTTCTGGCTTAGTTGCAGTTAGAAATAACTGAAGCAAGAAGCCATTAAGAAGCTAGTCACATTTCTTTAAAACTGATACTAAGCTCTTCATAAAACATTCCAAACAAAATAACATTTTTTTATTTGTTTGGTAGAGAATGTGCCTTAAGGAGAATCAGTTTTATTGCAGTAAACTAAAATAGTTATGCACAGAATAAATACATGACAAAACAAGGAGGTGGAAGAAGAATCTTAGACCTATATTCTGTAGAGTGTGAACCATTGTTCAAATAACATGCCTGGCTTAGTTGTTGTCCATGTGAAAATCTGAGTAGGAACCTGTACTTACAAATGTGTTGATTATGTGTGGGACTGAGAGAAATGGAAGTACTGGATTACAAGAAAATGACTATTTGACATGCATTTCATAGTTATCTTCTATAGTTGTCTTTCAATTCTTTTCTCACTGATGCTTGTTATCAGTAGTAGTGCAGACATGACTGCTCAGTACTGACATGCTGCTGAACACAAGGTGCATGTCTATTAAGACTGGATATACAAAACAAGACAAGAAACGGCTTTTTCTGCATGTCTCGGTGTCATTGCAGTGATGATATGACACCATTGTGCACTGCAAATTGTGACGTTTTAAAAACTGAACTTCAGATATATCGACGTGCTTTGCTGAATTCACATGGCAGGTGCTGCTGCCCCAGTAGCTCCTCCGGTGGGCAGTGATCTGCGGGTGTTCATGTGCTCTTCTGTTTCTCTTGTCTGCTTAGCCTCTGGCCTTTCTCTCCAGCCTCAGGCCCAGCATTTCTTCTAGTCATGCTTCTGTGAAAGTAGGTGCTTGCTCAGCCCAACCCATAGATAGCACATCTCTCCTTATTCCTGAATTTATGAACATTTAGTAATAGTGACTTACTGTTTACTTTTGCACGGGCATAGGATTATAACACACAGCCTTTAGAAATGCCCCCAAAAGAATTTTATATCCTAACCAGCACAGGAATGTAAGACTACACTGGCCAAACTAACTGTGTGCATTGTAGAACCCTACTAGCAGTAGGTAAGGATTTGCTGTAGGCGTGACCCCGTGACAGCTGTGGACACTGTGACATTGGTGACTGATCCTGAAGGTGTTCTCAGAAAGTGAACAGCATGGTGCAGACCATGCACAGAGCAAAGCTGTGTTGTCAGCTCATCCTCACAAGTGGTAAAACACACTACATGAAGTACTGTTTGCTCTGCATGCGAATCCTAATTACTACCTATTCCTCGCCATGCAGCGGAGTGACCAAATACATCGCAGACTGTGCCGCGTTTTGCTTCTTTCCTCGGGCTCTGAAGGACCCCTACACTTAGATCTCATTACAGGCATGCACCAAAATCCAGTAACTCCTTCAAGAGTCTATAATATGGAAAGTTGTATTTTATTTGAGGCAGCTGCAGAGTGGTAGGGCTTTCCTTTGTTTCCATGCCCAGGCTCAGAGGTTACACTTTGCTTTGATGAAGCATTTACTGCAGTATTTGGTTGCCTTTGAAATGCAGCATCAGTTTAGACCCAGAGCAGGTAGTGACAGCCACTTATACCATGCTGCATCATGTGGAACACAGTGAAGCAACCATCCTGCTGTTCCTCTGCTCTAATAAATGAGGAACCTGTGGGTAGATTACAGCTTGTGGTGCATGATCACGACATTGTAAGTGGCTGCACTGCAGTTGTCTTAGCAACAGCCACATCCCACAAGCTAAAGAACAGCTTCTTAACTCACAAGCAGATGAAGAGACATTGATGCTTTGTCTCCACATGGAAAAATACATGCACATTGTATTAAGTGTTCTTCCCATTAGTAAGAATTTATACAGAATGCCTGTGATAAATAAATATTTTCTCTTTTACATGAGCAGCTTGTGTTCTTTCATGTGCTATGGGACACTGTAACCAGGAGGACATGTGCAGTAAACCTGCAAAAAACCAAAATGCCCTTATGTTATCTGTCTGAACAGGGACATACTCTGTAAATACGAAAAAAATCTTTCCAGAAACCTGATGAATTGCCACAGAAAGGGCTTGTCAGGCTCGGCCTCATTCATAGACACTAATACAAAGGAAAGGCTCCCCTAACTGTTGCTGGCTTTGGATCAGAGCTGCGTGTATAAAATGAGCTTCTAGAATCAGTTCCCTGTGAGTGAGACCCATTGAAATGAAATAATTGATATAGGCCCCAAAACTTGAATTATTCAGTTACTTTTCTAATGCCTGTTTTTAAATACATTGATTGTGTGAGGCTGGCGGTATCAATTGGACTTGGGGGCCGTGTAACTGCGTCTGACAGCTTTGTGATACAGGAGTCTGTTTGCTGTGCTTTTATCCTCTGCTGAAAGGAGAGTGATTACTCTATCATGATTGGATAATTTTCGAAGATTTTACTGGGGATTATTAGTTTTACTGCTCTAATAAACATGTAATTAAACAATGCCTCTGTATTATTGGATCCTAGTGTGCTTTGTACACAATGGATTTACAGCGTGTCAGTAAATATTGAAACTGTGATGCGGTAATTAAGATTTACATAAACCTTCTCTGGGAGGAGGATGAGAGATTTTTACTGTTTGTTGAAGTATTGCAGTGATAGGGAAGTATCTGAATGTGAGGAGGAAACACTGCCTGGTTTATACCTTTCTCCCCCAAGTTACCTAGTTTTGTTCAAGATTTCAAGTTTAAATATAGCAGAGTCTGCACTTTGAGGGAGCTGAAGTCCTTCTCAAAGTCCAGGGCAGCACTCCCTGACATAAGCCAAGGCAAATGAACATCTAATCTGCAATCTAAGAGATAACCTTGCAGCAGGAGAACGTATTTGGGAGCTCTCTTCCTTTACTAGACTGTTAGGACTCTATTCAATTTGACATGCCCTGAATTGCCCAATGCATTCCACCAAAGGACTTGAGCCGAGGTGTTCAAACCTGCCATTTGATTAAAAGCACAGCATACTTCATTAGCAGTGGTGAACCTTTTTCAGGAGGAAAAAAAAAAAAAAGAGATCCTAGAAGATATTAAATTATCAATCAAACAAATTGCAGTTTAGATACTATATTTTATTAATGTTTTGTGAAACTTCCTCATAAAAATTGCAGCTCTTGACAGAACTAATATGTTCAGGTTAGTCCATTTGAACTACTAATCAGCCTTGCACAGTGCACATCCCATCAATTTTCTTAGCTGGGGAAAACAACTAAGTGGTATACTGAGTATGTGCATGTTGCACTTTCATTTAGATTAGGTGATTATTTAACTTGATGTAACATGATGTAAGCCTCTCCTGAGAAATATTAGAAAAGTGGTTCCTAGCAATATAAAAAGATGTAGACAACCTTTAGCAGTGCATCATTTATCTGAAGTTGTAATGATACCTCCTCTGTGAAGCTACTTGGGAGGAATGGCTGAACTCCAGTGTGCTTTGCAGTGACTGGGACTCAAAGGTGGCACATCGATTCACAGGGCGGACAACCTTAACAAGGTTGAAGGACATTGAATAATCTTTATTCTTTGTCTTTGCAGTCATAACACTGACAGAAAGCAGCTGCACAGTATTTATACTTGCCAAACCAAAGTACCCTATGCAGTCTTTCTATGGTGGTGTCACTGCATGTATGGTCCATACAGGTGTTTGTTTTAGAAACAGTTTTATGTGGAGAAAAGACTTATAGTGTGTGTCTATGTTTGTTTTCCTGCCTCTAGTAACTCCTGAACCTGTGAGCTAGTATCAAGTAAAAGGAGTAGAAGGGGGTCTTGGCAATAATTACACTCTTACCAGCTTCATGGAAATGGGCAACTGGCTAAAAAAGCCCTGTAGATGCGCACACTAAGGGAAGGTGGCAGCGTGAGCTCTCACACCAGATAGCGCCCAAGAGTTTGGGAGGCACAGAGACTTAGTAAATGCCCCAGCTGTTAGAAAAGCTTCAGCCTGAGCAGCTCAGTTCTTCAGTCAACCATGACATCCAAATCTGTAGGAAACCAGGGTTTCATTAATCCCGTTGCTCACAGAACTGCTCTTTACACAACCACTGTTATCTCAGGTCAATCTGAATGGACCAGTACTGAGAGGCTGTGAGAGAAGCACCCGTTGTGTATACAAGGAAATGATATTGTTTTGATTAAAATACTAACTTTGGGGATTTTTTTTTAAATATATATAAGCACTAAGGATCTTTGAATTTGCCTTTGGAATCAAGGAAGGTCCAGAAAGATATCATTCCCAATATGCAAGGTCTTAACTCTGTTGTCTTAATGATCCTTTAGTCATGTGAATGAAATCATAACTATTTGTCAGGTTTTCCAGAATAAAGAATCTAAAATTAGATTTTGAATTGATGGCTACTAATTGTTGCCTACAGTTTAGTTATTTTAACCTGGTTAATAGACAGGTATGCTCTTGTTTCTGAACTGCCTCTCACTGATAGCCTGTTCATGTGCAACAGAAATGGGTCTGCTGGGAGGAAAATGAGAGTTAGAGTAAATACTAAGGAAAATTAGACAGCATTTACAGTGATGTAATTTTGATTTCTGAATTGTGCTGCAGTAACATCTACCCAACTAACTAGGCTTTTTTCTAAGGTAATTTGCATTCTCTCTCAAATATTAACATCAGCATTATAAGATAATTTCACTCTTATTTTTGTCAATTTAAGGTGCTTTAAAAATTATTTTATAGGTAGTGCTTTTCAAAGTCCACAGAACAAAATTTGTAATTATTACATTATGCTAAATATGTGAGCTTTATTCTAATTATACTATAGATTCAGTCCCTGGAATTTTGCCATAGTTCATTCTATAATACTGCTCTCCTGGGAATTGAATCATTTGGCACCTGATTGCACTAATTACCATTGAACTTTAGAACCTTTAATGCAGTGAAAATTCAAATATTTAACATGCACTGATATTTGCAGGATGAAAAGATGGAATTTACACAGAAATATGATATCCAATTTCTTCCTGTAATAATGCCAATAACTTAGAGTTAACTCTTATTAATATTTAGTGCAGTAGTAAATGTAAGGAGTCAACATTATAACGTTATGATTATGATCAATAATACCTTGGCCCTAGGTGAGATTTTCTGTTCTTGTTCATTCTTTATATAACTTCATATGTGAGGGAAGGAAGAAGCAATCAACTAATGAACCAGTTTATAAATATCCAATACACATGCTGACCTATTTAAAGGATTTTGAACAGGAGATTATTATAATGTCTAAATATAGGCAACAGTTCCCATCCCTATCAATAGTACAGGTAATTATTTTCTACTCCCTAATTCCTAAAGAGAATGAAGGAAAGGCTTCTGACACTTAATGGCATGCAAAACTATGGACTTCCTAATCAGTGTGGTATTTTCAACCATTGTATTTATGTAGGAAACAGATGTCTTTATGCAAAGTCATTTTGTATTCAGCTGCCATCTTCTATTACACGTTTACCTTTTGATGTATGTCTGGGAAGTGTTATTTTGCTTTATGAGCCTCATTTAGGAGAGTATTCTGTTAGAGGCCAAAGCAGACACTTGCTATGAGGAAAAGGACCAGAGAGGAATTTGGGTTCCTAGATCAGAAGCGTAAAGAATGACGTTCCCAAGTATCTGATCAGTACCTGGTGGTTTAGGTAAACTTTCTCTGTCCCAGTTTAGTTATTCTTCACAGCATGACACTGAAATTGCTTTTTTTGCTCACCCTTCTGAGTGTCAGTTAGTGAGTGGTCCATATCCTTTAATTTACACTGGAAACAGTCTAAATACTTTGTCTATCATGAGCACTGGTTGAATATTAGTCCTCTCTCTAACATCATAAATGCTATCTTCCATGTATTTTGAGTTCTTTGTGAAGAACCCTGTGGTACCAGGGATGATAATCTATCTTG
This sequence comes from Athene cunicularia, assembly GCF_003259725.1. NCBI lineage: Eukaryota > Metazoa > Chordata > Aves > Strigiformes > Strigidae > Athene > Athene cunicularia. The sequence continues at coordinate 8,386,882 of NW_020799113.1, forward strand.
ATGGATTTCTGGTTTAATCATCTGGATTAGCTATTTGTAGGAGGCTTGACTGCTATATTTTTTTTCCCAAACTTTGCTTCTGTTTGTACTTGGCATTGTCCTTGTCTTATTAAATCACTGGAATGGTACCAGATCTTATCTGTATATTTCATGAATAATTTCAGCAGGTCATCATTTTCTGACAAAGCAGCCTGTGTAATTTGTGAAGATTTGCTTGTCACATAAACCCAAACTTGTCTTTTCCCAGATTCGCTGGCATCAGCACTACTTCTAGGTAAAAACATGAATTTTTTTTTTTCCTCATAAAAAATCATTTGGTATTTATACTAGCATCATTGCTTCAAAGCCATCTACCACTTTGAAGCTAATTCAGGTTTTCAGCTAATTGAGCACGTGTAATAGCTGATCCATTCTAATGATGCAAGTTTTTCAGATGACTGTTTCATTGAAAAATTTGCTGATCCCTAGAAATACAGAGGGAGGGCTCCTAAATCTGTGCACCACCATTGTTCTGGGGTCTCTTTCACAATGTTTATGTGACTGCTGCTTGACCAGCCAAATGTGGACTGGGCATGGAATGTCACACACTGTCTGCTGTCACTGTGGGGACAGTTAACCTTGCAGAACCTCAGTTCCCCATTAGCCAGTGAGTATAACGGATCTTTTTTACCTCATGGAGGTAAAGGTGGCATCCTGGAGGTTGTGAGGTACTTGGTCACTGTGCTATGGTGATGAGGACCAGACCAGAAGAGAACCTTTTCAGCAGGAATTAGAGAAAAATATTCTCTTGTACTCATATGTGGGAAGATGTCCTAAATGTATCCCAGTTACTGCTGCCTTCTGTCTCCCTGAGCAATCAAAATTAAAAATGGGCAAAAGGTGCCATCTGTCCTTAGCCTAAAACTCATGAACCCAAGAGGAAACCTACTATAGCACCTGTGCAGGACAGGAATAGGGCTGGACAGCATTTATGATTCTGAGTACAGCTAAGTAAGGCCTTATATTGAAGAAAAGTCCTTTACTCAGTCATGTGCTGAATATGTATTTATTTATTGCAACATTCCAAATACATATAAGTAATTGCTAATGCAGCATAGATGCTGCTGACATACTGCTGCTTCTGGAATAAATCTTCAAGAGAAAAGTCAACAGAAAGCCGATGAGATTTAATGAGTGAGCTGTGCCAGATGCATACTGTAAAACTGTTTGCCTACTGTGCATATATAGGTTTATCCTAATCACTTCTTCACCAAAAATATTCATAAATATGCTCTTCCCACGTTGCAAATAATAGCATGCATTCACATAAAGGCTAAGGAAATAAGGCATGAAACGTCCTTCAGCTGCCAAGGACAGGTTTGGTTTTTTAAAAGCAATTCCTTAAGAAATATTTGTGCTGCTTCATCATAAAAAAAAATATTAGTTGAACAGCTCATCAAACAAGTATCCTGCACTAGCCTCTGTGCTGGTGAATGTTTCAGGTGAGCCAGTGCCACGGCCTGAAGGGAACCATGAGGCACTTGCGCTCTTACCAGTGGTATCACCACCACTACTCTTACTGTTGCTAAATCTTGAATTTTTGCAGGACTTCTGATTTTAGCACTAACAATAAGGAGACAGATGCTAAATCTTAGGTATTTTTTAATGCATCTGAGGTTCAAATTTAGCATTTAAGCATGCTAACTACGTATTACTGACTTTCTGCTGTCTCCTGACAAACTGGAGGGTCTGCCTATCATTACTCGTATACTTGATGCTCTGTCACTTTGTTCTTCTTTGACTTCTCCAAGCTAGGCTAATTGGATGGCTCTGAAGAATGCGGGGAGTATTTTGGCTTTTGAAAATGTTCTCCTTTTCAGGCTGCTTTCCAACCTTTTCTCCCTTGCTTAATGACCCATTCAAAAAAACTTCCAATGAAATTCTTAGACTAGATTTACATAAGATCATTAGAGTATTCCAACTCCTTTACTTTAAAATATTCATGGCAGTCTCATGTTGCTGGCTTCACAGAACCAATTTCAGGCAAAACTCCCATCAGCTTCACTGAATAAGGACGGCAGGGTAGAGCTCTAATTGTCAAAAGCTCAAAAGCTTCAGCTTTGGTAGCTGAACTCCATGTCAAGTACCAATTCAGATGGTGCTTCATTGTGCATTCTGCTCACTCTGTGGAGTTGGGGAGAGGCAGATTAGATGCTTTTTATTGTCCCCAGTCTTTGAAAACAAATTGCAAGAACTTGCTGACTTAAATCTCAGCCTGTGAAGACTTTTCTGTATATCATCTGTGTGTAAAACTTCACTGGATTTGCAGCTTGAAAAGTAAAGCAGTCTCTGCATCATTATATTAAAAATTCTGTGCAGATTTGTAGCTTCCTGGTCTATTATAATACTTGCTTTGGATAATTTTAGAATGGCAATGGATGCTGTCCTGTGAAAGGGTAGCTTGATTTGTCCACAAAAATGGAAGGAAATCTTAGTATAGAAGGTGCCTCTTAGCTTAAGCAATGAAATTCTTTTCAGTATCAGCACAGTATAAACCATTTCTTAGGGAAGCAGTAGTGGAGACATGATCTCAATTCACAGACTGGCAGGGAGGAGAGCATGTTGAGGGCTGGGGTTGGAAGGCTCCCTCAGGGGTCACAGCACCAGAACAGAAGAATTTGAATTCTCTGCTTTTTCCAGTAAACTTTGTGTTGAGCTACTGTGCTCTACACAGACAGTGACTGCAGCGGTGCCTGTAGCAGTAAACGTGCTGTGGGCATCCCTGTGCTATAGCACGTAACCACAGTGGCCCTCATTCTTGCAGTGTGTGTCAGCTTATCAGTGCACAGGGCTTCCAGTTCCCTCCTTCCTCTTCAGCCATCTCCAGTGTTTGTGCCCAGTGAGTCCAGATCCAGGAATGTTTTGCTCAGTATTGTCTAGTCCTTCCTGTTGCACTATCCTGGCTTAATGAACAACCCAAGATGCGAAGAAAAGTCTCCGGAGAACAGTACGATGTAAAATGTCCCACCACCTTAAAAATTTATTACTGAAGCAACTGTGCTTGGATATATTTATAAAATGGAAATGAATAATTTAAGACTGTTTAAAATATATGAATGTAACTTTAAATTAATCAGGTTTTTGTGTACATTGCTTTGCAAATAAAGTATGTCTCAAGGGGTTTTGTTTTGTTAACAAAACTCGCCTTCCCCCTTTTTTTTAACCACAGAAACAACATTTGCAAAGTCTTTTAATAACATTTCCATAAAACTGAAGCATCCCTTCGTCCTGCCTCCAAGCCGATGCGTTTCAAAGCAAACAGACACTATGGGCCATACCAAAGGCAGGTGAAAGAGAGGTTTTGCGTGGCAGTTACCTGAGGCAGGGGGAAGCGAGTTCGATGAGGGCAGGTCCCTGCAGCCCTGCTGCCTGTGACCCTGGCTGCCTCCTGGGGTGACTGTGGAGCCACTTTGCAGGTGATGCAGAGGCTGGTGGCAACTGGGAGAAGGAAGGGAGAGTGGGTAGATGCTGGAGTGCGCAGGTGTGGGCAGTGGCCAAACTGGTGCCCTTGAGCTGTGTGCATGAACGAGCAACTGGCTGCAGAACAGGCAGATTTGGAAATCGGTGCCATTTTATTTGTGTGTAGTATTTGTGGCTTTTTCTAAGGAAGTGTGCTGTATACTCTGACCTAGATAGTTGACAAAATGTATTTTAATGTCTGTAGTAATGGATGTTACCTCGATAAGAGATAGGTCAGTCTGAAGCTCAGCTTCTCAAGTTTATTCCTGTCTGGTTTCTAACGGTGTGAATATTCAGGCCTGACTTGCCTTCCAAGGTCCATCGAGTGCAGGCTTCTGCTCTCAAACTCATCTACTACAACCGTTTTCATTTTGTGGAAGGAATTAAATACCTGTTGAGTCAGAAAGCGTGTGGCTGACAGGGATGTGCAAAATTCAGACTGAACCTCTTGTGTTTAATTTGGTGCAAGGATGGCAGGTCATATGTCTCCAAAGTGAATGCCATACCTGTCAAGCTACAGAGTCATCTCAGACCTCTCTTCTCCTAAAGTTGTCGTTTGGGGTGGAACAAAAGAAGTGTTTTTTCCAGGGTTTATCTGTCAGAAATGAAAGCAGCAGTTTACCTACTCTAGTTCTAACTCCTGTGATCACAGAGATTAGAAAAATCTATGCTAAAACCTTAAAATTGATTTTAAGGTATAAAACCTTATAATTGACTTATCTTCACTGAAAACTATGAGGAGGCCTAGCTTTACATCTTCATTTGCTTTATGAATCATTATGGATTTAAGCATGTTAACATTTACCACGCTTATATTTATGTCTAGAGCTCGTGTCTTCTCTGTGTAAGTGAAGAGCAGCAGGATGAAAATACATTTTTACACTTTTGATAAATGGGTCTAACTCTTTCTTCTCTTTGGGTTAAGCAGTGAGACTGCAATGAATTCAGCTGCTCTCAGAGAGAGCCCCGTACTGAGAGGTATCTGTTTTGTTTCATCCTAGCAACTCAAAGATTGGTGTATTTCCATGAAACCTTAAACTTCATTTTCCATCTGCCTGGTATTTGGACTCACTCTCATCATGGTTTTAAGGACATTATTCAAGAACCTCCACATTTTGCACATTGCAACAGTTTTTGGAAACGAGGTAGAACATGTAGGATAGGAAACTGCTTGAATTATGGGTACCACCAAGGATTTACAAAGCTGAATTTTATGGATTTGCCTGTATTTGTCAACGATCATGTTTATGCTCCTATAGTTAATTAAAGGTAACAATTAGGGCCTTAAAAACTAGTTCTGGTAATTTATGAAGTGCTCTTCTTTAGCTGCATAGTTTTGATAGTATCTGATGAATGAGGCTGTTGGATCAGTTGAGTGTAAGAGTCGCTATAAATGACAATGTAGAAGAGGTATTTCTGATGCTATCTGTGTATACTCTGGTATTCAAATGAAAACAAAAATGAGTTTATATATAGATCACTAGGTAGGAAATGCTTAACTGTCAATCATGTGACCTGGTTAATGCCGGGACATGCAGTCTTATGTTACTGTTCGCACAGTCTGACATATTGTGGATTTATTTAGCATTTTGATATTGGCAAATACATATGTCTTAAAGAAGCTGTCCAAAATGTAAACTCAGAACACAAAGATTTGTATAGATGACATAGGACAGGCAAATGTTCTTGGCTGACAGAGCACACATGACTGACATTGCATATCTGAAATGAAACCATATGGTAGGATGGGGATTTTTTTGTAAAAATGCATAAATAAATAAACCAAACCCTTTCAGAACAAGTATTTTCTAGTATCAAGCCAGAAGGAGCATTTCCTTGTAAAGCTGGTTAACTTGTACAATGTGCCCTGCACTATGAAAAAACACACAACCGGTTCTTTGTATCAAACTGTGTTCGACAAGTGGAGCAGTCATATTTGGCATTATTTTGTAATTTACCCATTTTAACATTAGGAGTTACAACTATTTATGGAACTTAAACAGTGAGCTATTAGAAGACAAACATCCATCTGGGAGCACAGTGGAAAAAACAAAATGATGCATTTAAAATATTATTTAATATGAATTAATTCTAAGCCAAGTGTGACAAACAGCAATTGCCAACATCTCATCCTCTCTCGTAACACTGACTTGTAAACCATAATCACATCTGTTGTATTAGTATTTGTAATAACTCTGCTTGTGATAAACGATCACATCAAATTTTAATAGCTTTCCTAATGTTCACAAGAATGATTGCATAATGAGGTTACTTTCTCTTAAATTTATTGGGCGAAAAATGTTGTGTGCCATGTACTGTCAAAAGTCAGCTTCCTATCAGAAGAACAAGTTCCAAAACAACTACTTTTCAGCAACAACAGAATAGTGAAGCAGCAAGCAGGAGAAACAGAGCTTCCCAGAAAAATCTCCTTTGTGAAGGAGGTAGGGACTGTAAGCATGACGTTTTCTAGCATGCTTCAGAGGCAGTAGCTTATTTATAACTTTTTACTACAACTCACTTTACATGGTATATGTCAAAAGCAAAGTAAAAGACAACAGCAAAACCAAATCAGGAGAATAACAGTAAATATAACTCCTGATTTTCTGTGTACTCAAATCACTGCTGCTTACACTCTCAGAAACTTCTGTGCACTATGTATACTGTCTATACAATTAACACCCCCATTTTTTTAATGAAATCATGCCTAAAATCTATCAGAGGAACAAAATATCTGCAAGAAGTTACTTGAATTTATTAAGTTCTTTCACATATCTTTAACAAAAGTAGTAAGAATTTATTTCCTCTGAAGAGAGGTTCAACCTGCACTAAGTGCAGAGGTGGGGATTGCAGAACACATGAGAGTATACTGATGGCTTAAAAGAATGTTGCAGTCACCATATGCTGTCCAGTCTCACTTTCTTGTGCATTTTACTTCCAAGTAATACAGGATTTATCTATTCTGTATGTTTTTTTATTTTCTATGTACAAAATTGTGGTGGTTTAAGCCCTGCCAGGACTGGAGACCATGTTGCTGTTGTCCCTCCCCCACCCTCGGACACAGGTAGGGCATAAACCCCAGGTTAAAATAAGAAGAAATTTAATACAACAGTGTAATAAGCAATCTGAACAACAACAGAAGCAATGATAACAACATTAAACAGCAATAACAGTAAACAAGACAAAAGATATACAGAGAAATACCACAATGGTTACAGACAGCTCACTCACGTGCTCCCCATGACCAAAGCCACAAAGGAAAAAGTTCCCGCGCTCCCACCCCTGGACCTGACGTCAGCATGGTATGGATAACCCGTCTGGAGATCCCTTCCCCCTCTCTGCTGGGGAAACCTAACCTTATCCTAGCTGAACCAGGAGATAATCCACCCCTTTATTCTATACCATCCGCGTCATGTCCAGCTGCCGTTTAGCAGTTAGCAATCACAGAATAACAATTTACACAGGCACAGCATAATTCACGGCATGTTCTCACCCAGAATCAAGTCCCCCTGTGGTACACATCAGACCTCTCCATTGTCCTGCATCACCCACCAGGTGCACCCAGGTCCTTGGGCAAAAGCAATCCCGTGGATGGGTTTGCCTTTGCCTGGCGCAGGACTAAACCAGACTATTTTCCCCAATATATTCCTCATGCGCACCACAGGGACTTTATCCCCATCTACAGCACGTGGAGGTCTCGACTGAGCTGGGTCAGCTCGACTGGCAGATCCTCTTGTGTTGACAAGCCAGGTGGCCTTTGCTAGATGCATGTCCCAGTCTTTGAAGGTGCCATTTCCCAGTGCTTTCAATGTGGTTTTTAACAGTCCATTGTAGCGCTCGATCTTCCCAGAGGCTGGTGCGTGGTAGGGGATATGGTAGACCCACTCGATGCCGTGTTCTCCTGCCCAGGCATTTATGAGGTTGTTTCGGAAGTGGGTCCCGTTGTCTGACTCAATTCTCTCTGGGGTGCCATGTCGCCACAGGACTTGGGTCTCAAAGCCCAGGATGGTGTTCCGGGCGGTGGCGTGGGGCGCTGGGTAAGCTTCCAGCCACCCAGTGGTTACTTCCACCATTGTGAGCACGTGGCGCTTCCTGTGGCGGGTCTGTGGCAGTGTGATGTAGTCGATCTGCCAGGCCTCTCCGTATCTCTATTTCAGCCATCGCTCTCCATTTCGCTGGGGCTTCACCCGCTTGGCATGTTTGATTGCAGCACACGTCTCACATCTGTGGATGATCTCTGCAATGGTGTCAATGCTGAGGTCCACCCCTCGATCTCGAGCCCACCTGTATGTTGCATCCCTACCTTGGTGGCCCGCGGTCTCATGGGCCCACCGGGCTATGAACAGTTCACCTTTGCGCTGCCAGTCCAAGTCCACCTGGGCCACTCTGATCTGAGCAGCTTGGTCCGCCTGCTGGTTGTGTCGATGCTCATCAGTGGCCCGACTCTTGGGTACACGGGCATCCACATGGCGCACCTTCACAACGAGGTTCTCCACACGGGCTGCAATGTCCTGCCATACTTCAGCAGCCCAGATGGTTTTACCCTTACGTTGCCAGTTGTTCTGCTTCCATTGCTGCAGGCATTTCCACAGGGTATTCGCCACTGCCCACAAGTCGGTGTAGAGGTAGAGCCTTGGTCACTTTTCCCACTCAGCAATGTCCAAAGCAAGCTGGACGGCTTTCACCTCTGTGAACTGGCTCAATTCACCCTGTCCCTCAGCAGCTTCAGTGACTCGTCATGTGGGAGTCCACACAGCAGCCTTCCACTGTCGATGTTTTCCCACAATACGACAAGACCCATCAGTGAACAGGGCATATCGCTTCTCCTCATCCGGCAGCTCGTTATATGGTGGGGCCTCCTTAGCACGTGTTACCTCCTGTTCTGGTGACATCCTGGAATCTTTGCTCTCTGGCCAGTTCGTAATCACCTCTAGTATCCCTGGGCGGCTGGGGTTCCCTATTCAAGCCTGTTGTGTTATCAACACAACCCATCTACTCCACGTGGCGTTGGTTCCATGATGCGTGGAGGAGGCTTTTCCTTTGAACATCCACCCCAGCACCGGCAGTCGGGGTGCCAGGAGGAGCTGTGTTTCAGTGCCGACCACTTCTGAGGCAGCCCGAACTCCTTCGTACGCTGCCAGTATCCCCTCTCAGTTGGTGTGTCATTAGCTTCAGAGCCTTTGTATCCCCGGCGCCAAAAGCCTGAGGTCAGCCTCGGGTGTCCCCAGGTGCTCTCTGCCAGAGGCTCCAGGTAGGGCCGTTCTCCCCGGCTGCGGTGTAGAGCATGTTCTTAACCTCCTGCCCTTCACAGACTGGCCCGAGGGCTACTGCTTGGGCAACCTCCCGCTTAATTTGTTCAAAGGTTTGTTGTTGGTCAGGGCCACATTCAAAATCGTTCTTCTTGCGGGTTACGTGGTAGAGAGTGCTCACAATCAGGCTGTAGTTCAGGATGTGCATCCTCCAGAACCCCACAGCGCCCAGGAAAGACTGAGTCTCCTTTTTAGAGGTTGGTGGGGCCATGGCTGTTATCTTGTTTATCACCTCCACTGGGATGTGGCGATGTCCATCTTGCCATTTTATCCCTAGGAATTGAATTCCCCTTGCAGGCCCCTTAACTTTCTTTTGCTTAATGGCAAAGCCGGCCTTCAGGAGGATTTCAATTATCTTCTTCCCTTTCTCAGAGACTTCCTCGGCTGTGTCCCCCCATACCATGATGTCATCAATGTACTGCAGGTGTTCTGGAGCCCCACCTCTCTCCAGTGCAGTGTGGACCAGTCCATGGCAAATGGTGGAGTCCATGGCAAATGGTGGAGCTGTGGTTCCACCTCTGGGGCAATCGATTCCAGGTGAACACAAACTGTGGCCTGCACTCTGGCACTATTGGAATGGAGAAGAACGCGTTAGCAATGTCAGTCGTGGCGTACCACTTGGCTGCCTTCGACTCCAGTTCATACTGGAGCTCTAGCATGTCCGGCACTGCAGCACTCATTGCTGGCGTAACTTCATTCAGGCCACGGTAGTCCATAGTTTGCCACCATTAGGCTTTCTCACTGGCCATACAGGGCTGTTGAAGGGTGAGTGAGTTTTGCTGATCACCTCCTGGCTCTCTAGTTGATGGATCAGCTGATGGATGGGGACCAGGGAATCTCACTTGGTGTGGTACTGCCGCTGGTGCACTGTCCTGGTAGCAATCGGCACTTGCTGCTCCTCAGCCTTAAGCCGCCCCACCACTGAGGGATCCTCTGGGCTGGGTAAGGTGGACAACTGTTCCACCTCCTCCAGGGCAGCTACACCAAAAGCCCACCGGTACCCTTTTGGGCCTTTGAAGTGCCCTCTCCTGAGGGATGCACAGGGCATCTGGGCCAGTCACAGTGGGGTGCTTATGCCAGTCCTTCCCAGTCAGGCTCACTTCAGCTTCCAGTAGGGTCAGCTGTTGGGATCCCCCTGTCACTCCGGAGATGCAGATGGATTCAACCCCACTGTAGCTCGATGGCATCAGGGTGCACTGTGCACCAGTGTCCACCAAAGCCTTATACTCTTGTGGGTCTGATGTGCCAGGCCATCGGATCCACACTGTCCAGTAAATCCGATTGTCCCTTTCCTCCCCCTGGCTGGAGGCAGGGCCCCTCTAATGCTGCTCATCATCACTCACTTCTTGTGAGAATGATTTCCTGGTCCCCTCAAGAGGGTCAGACATAACGTTCACCATTCTGTTCTGCCGGGGGGATTTCTGACTGGACACTGGAGCTGTGCTCTTCTTGGAGGACTCCCCTTTTGTGATGCTCTTCCCTTTCAGCTGCTCTACTCGTGCAGCTAGGGCGGCAGTGGGCTGTCCATCCCACCTCCTCATGTTCTCTCCATGGTCGCGGAGAAAAAAACCACAGGGTGCCTCTTGGTGTGTACCTTCTGCTGCCTTTCTCTTGGGTGGGGAAACGTTTGCTTCTAACGGCTGAGACATCAGCCCGTGCAGGTGGAACGTAGGACATGTCCTCTTCCATTTTCTGGACCCTCTGAGACAGTTCCTCCACAGCTGAGACCAGGAATGCTGAGATGAGGGGAGATTTCCCTCATATTGCCGGAGCTTGCCAACCACTCCATCCACTGTCAGAGTGTGGGTGTCTGTCCACCAGGACGCTATTGCCAGCGCTTTCGAGTGCGCTTCTGGTGCGCTCTGCAGGAACTTTCGCCACATCAGGTGTGTGCAAGGGGCCTGATCTGGGTCCATGGGGGACTGCTCATCATTCAGATCACCATAGATCATCTCAAACACAGCCAGTTCCCTGAGGTTCTGAATTCCCTCTCAGTGCTGGTCCATTTGCTCGCTGACATAGGGTATCATCCTTGTAGGGGCACCTCTCCATTGTGGTATTTCTCTGTGTGTCTTCTGTCTTGTTCACTGTTATTGCTGTTTATTGTTGTTATCATTGCTACTGTTGTTCAGATTGCTTATTACACTTGTATTAAATTTCTTCTTATTTTAACCTGGGGTTTGTGCCCTACTTGTGTCTGAGGGTGGGGGAGGGACAATGGCAACGTGGTCTCCGGTCCTGGCAGGGCTTAAAACACCACAAAAATTTACAACTGCATTCACTAAATCTTTGAAATTTAATCATTTGTGGGCATTTTAGCCCTTGTCAGAGAGTGATAATCTGAAAAAAGGCTCATTAGGAGTTGTCTTATAACCAGGATGGTGGCTAGGATGAGAATTTACTTGGCACATTTTTCTACCCAACAGCACAGACTGCTTCAGAAGATCCTGCATTACCCTTAGTGCAGAGAAAATTAACAAGGATAGCTGTGTGTACTCAGTGGATCAGATTCTGATCTCTGTGACAACAGTTAATATCTAGTTATTTATACTGGTCTAAAAGAGATCACAATCTGGTGGCTTGATCTATGCTATACAGTACTGGGAGAAGCTGAATTACCCAGTGATTCGGGTGCTCCTATTTTTGTCACAGAGAATCTGTACAAATGGTGTGTTTATAGTGTGGCAATTCAGTTGTATGTTATTCAAGGGCTGCAGTAATACTATAGCAAAGTATAAGAGCAAAGATCAATAGTTGATGCTTGAACCCTGAGATGTACTTGCTTTATAATCCTGGAAATACTTGCTTCTTTATGGTTTTACATACAGAAAAGCCAGTCAGACTAGCACTTGGATTGAGAAAGAAATGCTCAGGTAGGAAGAAAAGGAGATCACCCTGGGTTTCCTGAGCTTCTGAAGCATACTGTCAAATGCTGGGAAAAAGTCAGTGTTACATCTTTCTGTTGTAGCTCAGATATCTATATACAACATAAAAGACTGTATTTATGATACACATTCTTCAAACTTATACGTCATTCCAGATATTAAAACGGTGTGAAAGATGCTAAGACAGGACTGATTTAGGGGCTACACTGCAGTAAGGAGGCATCCTGCAATGAGCAAAGGACCACACAGCAGGAAATTCATGGCAGCAAATACCAACACATGCCTGCTAGCTGCTTGTGGACAGGACCAGGCGTGCCATTTCCATGGCTGTGGGTCTGCCATTCATCCATTGTCCAGAGGCACCGCAACATGCTGCACAAAATCTATGCCCTGGCAGTTGAGCAAATTAAGCAGGCGTATCCTTTATCAACCTGCTGATTAAATCCATTCAGCTCTAATACATTAGGGGACAAAAGACCCCTCACTCTTTCCTTAAAGTTTGGTTTGTGAGTGTGTGTGTGCACAATTGCAGACACACACACGGCTTTCGCACTCATGTATGTGTTACAGTAAACTGCACAGCCTGCTGGTACGTTTATCATCGATTTCCCTGAGGCCCCACTCATCTCTTAAGGACTTATTTTGACTTTCCAAACCATTGAACTGCTCTGACTAACCAACCTTATTTAAATTAACCTGACAGATGTGAAAATTTTCTCCTTTTTGCAGCCCCCAACCCAACTCAGTTCTGCAGCAGCAACTTCTTTACACATTTTATATACTATGAAAAAATACCGATATCTTGGAAAAGGGCAGGCTGGCAAACCTGATGTCCTCGGGGTGATCCTTTGGCATGCCCACACTGAGCCTACTGAAAGACCAGCTTTGGCCAGGCTTGCGCTTTCACCTCAGCTCCAGACTGGCACATGGAGTGCCAGGACAGGAGTATTTGCTGTAGACCAACGCATCAGCAGGCAGCCTGGGCTGCCAGTCTTGGGGCACAGTAGAGTAATTAGGAGTTGCTGGTGCAGCTGCTCTAGCTGGTAGGGGAAGTGCAGAGATATCCCAAGGCTGGATTTGTTTTTGAGGTGGGGAGGTCAGATGGAAAGGGACCAGATGTACTACTGGGAATACTGGAAGAGACTATTGCAGTGGGAGAACTAGGAGGAAGAGGAAGGCACATGGAAATTACCTGAAGGGGGGAAGCAATGACCTGATATCAATAGGTTGAAATCTTTAGTGGCTTACATGTTCATCTGATGTACGTGTCCCTGTGGCAGGGCTTGCTGTGGAGGAGAGCAGCATTCTGTTGCTACCAGTCAAGGAAACTTCTACTTCTTTTTTTTTATTTGTTTTGTTTTAGCTCAGTGATGCCCAAAATCCCAGAATTAAACTGGCTTCTTATTTAAATTTCATATGCTGCCTGTAGAGTAACTTGCCGAAGTCTCCAGGAGAGTGACCATGCCCCTGGTGAGCCCAGCCCTCCAACTCTCGCTAAGGTGAGTGAGCATTGGCACTGCTTGAGCCTCCCGTGCCAGGCTGGCCAGGGGCAGTGCCTGTGCTGGGCTGCCAGCTCTCTCCGCAGCGTCTTGGCTGGGCAACTCTAGGTGAGCTAATTATTTCGGTAACGGTTGGGAGTGCCGGCACCGTGCCAGGTGGCACCAGCTCTGTTTTCTTTGGGAAGGAATATGAAATGACTGATCAGCAGTGAAAGCATTTGAGTATGCTTCAGAATCACTCGTTACTTTGTTCTCTATCTCACATTTTTGGGAGCGCAGTTATGTTAATTGAGCTACCTCATGAACTTGTTTATATGTGAATCCAGAGAGCCTAAACAAAATACTTGTGCGCTGGCATCCTCCACAGATGGACTGAGGGAGGTTTGTGATGCACAAGCATCAAGACTAAAACAAAGAAGAGAAAACACACACTATCAGTAGTATCATCAGTCATTTGATAAGGATTTTATGTATTTAACTATATTTATATAATTGACTATCCTGTTAGTTGTCTGATCTGAGTTTTTCATTCTCATAAGCTTGGACTGACCCTCAGGTCTTCAACTTAGAAATGCAAAGAAATTGTCTTTGGTGGAACAAAGGGTGATATATGAGTACCTTTCAACAAGGAGAACAAAAGGCAAATCTCTACACCAGCACTATCCCTTTACTAGAACAATGCTACTTGTTCAGCAGAGAATATACATCTGATATCAGCTGTTTAAAAAGAAACAAACAAAAAGGAAATGTTCACTTGGTAAAATTACCTCTTCCCCTTCACCCAACAAATTTTAAAATCTGCTGGATCATTTTCTTTGAAATTAAAAAAAAATAATAAAAATCAGCCCAACTACACAAAAAGAACAGATTCTAAGTTTATCAGCTAAAGTACAAGATCTTATAAGGCAGTGTTTGGGTACTCATTGCTTATTCCTCAGTTTGAGGGAAGACCAGGTGCCAAAAATTATCTTCATGCAAAATAATCTGGTTGTCACAAATAACTGGTTCGGGAGGGAGAATTTGTGGGCCTAGTTGCTTTATCTACCTGTATGCTTCAAGACAAATTTGTTTGTATTATCATAAAATAGTTTTAAAAGAACTTGTTTTTTAAAAAAAAAAGAAAAGATAGCTTTGTGCTAGCAGCATAAAACCACCATTGTGGGGTTCTTGATAGTATTTTTGTTTTCCTGCAGATTTTCTACATAAAGTGACCAAATGACTGAGTATTGCTTCCTTCATTGGTAACGTGGGAACACTCACAGCATCTTTGGAAGCTTAATTCATATTTGCAAAGCACTTTGAGGCTCTCAGATTGAAAGTGCTGTTAGCACATAGTACTGATATTAATTATTAAATTATAATTGGGCTCTGTGGATGTCTCACAGCTGGCACCTGCAAACCCTGAGATTTTGAATGGCTTGTCCCTCAAATAAAACTTGCTTGACAGAACAGGAAGGTTTAGAGTTGATTATTTGGCAAGGGTGGGCTTTAGAGATACATTCATGGACTCTGAACAGATTTTGGCTCAGTGGATTTAGAGTAAAAGTTCCAAAAGATTCTAGAGGTTTGGGAAATCCCTCGGTATACTCCAAAACCGTACTGATGTGAGAGACATCTTCCTTTGTGTTAGTGCAGTACTGCCCTGAGCTGCTTTATCCTAATAGGCATGTCTGTAACCATCATGTAGATAAATCTGTAAGGTCTGTGTTCCTTTGAAGCCAGATGAACTTAAACACATAATGCATTTTTTAAAAGTCTTCTTTAAAAAAAAAAATAAAAATTATGTGTAACTGTTAAAAGTTTTTCTACTGTCAAAAATGTGGGGAAATGTGAACATTGGATTGTACTTCTTATATTAGGTGTTGGTGTATTTGTGTTAGATAAGGAGGAAAATTACACAGTGGAGATCTATTTTAAAAGGAAGGTTTCATTTGGATGTATCAGAATATATTTCAGTGTTTCAATATGGCTCATGAGTTTTAATGTAACTGTTAAAAAAATCAGTCTTTCACAACTTTAATTTTTTTTTAGATACATATTGCAGTCAACAAGAGAGTAATTGATGAGTTCCAGCGGGTACCCTGTGCCTTAGGTTCTTCCTGTGCAAGCTGGCGAGAAATATTTATTTCACATACACTGCAGAAGCTTAATTAATTTATATTTGGAGAGTGTTTTCAGCTCTTTGGATAGAAGAGCAAATATTCGTATTTCAAACTCATATTGAAGAAAGAACACTTTTAAAAATCTTCCTTCTCTGTAATTTGTGATCTGTTGAAAGACATCTAAGCCGACGGATGGAAGGTAATGCATCTGTGCTGTTGCAGCCCGTCAGTGGGAGCTGGTGCTGCTCAGTAGCTCTTACGGTGAGAATCAACATTTTGCATCTGTAGCACAGTCAGGGTACTGAATAAATACTTTGTAGAGATATGAAATGTTAACAGTTGCTCTCAAAGTCTGCAGTAGTTTGTATTCCTAGGAATATTTTGCAGTTCAGTTTGGTGGAAGTAGTACTAATGGACAGAAATTTAAACAAAATTGTGCAAGGAACTGTTGTACAGATTTCTCCCTTTTTAATTTTTTTTTTTTTTTTTTTAAACCGCTCCTGAGCAACTTTCTGACACCAGAGCCTTCTAACATCTCTAAATGTTGCTGACTGAGAAAACAAACAACACTGTCACATTTGGAAAGTCAAAGCAGAAAAGTGTCTCATTTGTAGAGCGATTCATTTCGATTTTCATCTTGCTGCTGTCACTGAGGATACATGAACAACAGCAGTTGGTATTATCAGGAGACCTAAGCAGACCTGTTTCGTTGGCTGACTTGACAGCTGTTCCGTGAAAGAGATTCATGCTCACAAAATCAAAAAAGTATGAAGACCAGATTTTCTTTTTAACCCTTTCTTGACTCGCTGTACCTGGGCTACACTTTAATAAAAAAATCTAAGGGAGGGATCTGGTTGCTGTGGAAAACAGCAGGAGAGATTCAGTTTAGCAAACCATCCCATGTGTCTGGTGTATCACTCTTTAAATAGAGTGTCTCTGACCTTGTTTGGATCTGCACAGCCATCTGGGGAAATTAAACACAGGGGCCTAATTCCCCCCTTACCTCAAGCAGCACATAGCAGGGAAGAGGTTTATGTTACTCTTCTGAATGCGCCATTTCTCATGCAACCTGGATCTTTTTGTCAGGCAGCTTCTTTTCTTTTAAATCAGCAATTATGAAAATATTTAAGTGTTTTTAAAACTATTTCCTTTTAGTTTCCTGCTTGCTAGTTTTGTAAAAACCTTACTATTTTAGCAGATACTGTTGTCAGATGGTTGTGTTTTCTGAACAGTAAGGATCTCCTATTATAGTGGGTTTAACTTGTCTGTTTTGAGATTTAGTTCCTAATACAGCATCTGTCTGCATGCTGACCCCTTGATACCACTGTGATTTATGCAGTAGAAGAGTTTGTCTCAGTTATGTAGATGAGAGGAAGTTTAATATCTGTTTGCTTACTCTGAATGGTACTGACTGCACTGCACTGGTGACACTGTTCCGTTTAGCTCCTGCTGCAAACCTCTGCAAGTTTATCATTTACCATGAGGCGTTGTTGCTGTGAATTGTTATAGCCAATGGGAAGTAAAAGACCGTGGAAATGTGTTTCCATGAGAAAGTCAAACTTGATACAAAAATGTGCTCTATCACGAATGTGTGTGCCCCACCAATTACAGTGGAAGGATGCCAGCTTTCAGTGAGCGTTTGGTTAGGGCTGTGGAGTTTGGTTCAGTTCCTTCCAGTTAGTTCCTGGGTAACTCCTTTTCCAAGTCTTTTGCAAGGTGCTGTCCCACTACTCAGAGGCTGTGGGGCCCTTGTTGCGGTCAGGCACAGGTGTGGTGAGGTAACTGGTTTGGTCTACAGTAATTTCACCATGGTTATGATTAGTCATTTTAAATTAATCATCTGTTTATCTGGGACTGGTGTCTTGGATTGCCTCTCTATAAATCTAATTATTTCACTAATTGTAGATATCTGTTATTCACTAGATATAGATATCTGTTAAGGCTGTGACATAGAAAAAAGTTTTTTGGAGATCATACTCAAGAGATTTTATTGGCTCTTTTGGATTTTCCTGTGCTGGGACATGGGTTAACTATGGCATTTGCCTGCACAGGCGGATATGAAAGCAAGCAGTGTACTTTTTGTACTAACACGAATGTGAGCACAGTCTTTGCAGTGCAGCGATGAGATCCATCTGTCTAGCATAAAGCACAGAATCAGTTGACTCATTATTACCACCATGGACTGGACTGCCCTTATTAGCAAGTGCTGCTTTCATTAGCTTGTGTTTACAGACCAAGTCTACTAAACATGCATGAAACACTTTTCTGAACAATGTACGGCATAGGCATATGCGTGTAGGGAGGGACAGATGACCCTCATTTGAAATGATGCTCATTGGTCATGAATCCATTGCTCGTGAGCCACTGAAGCAATGTTAAATACTGACTGCCCTTTTTTCCACAGGACATTTTCTGGGTCTTGTGTAGCTATTTCCAAAAACATAAACAGAAGAGCTCAAACTGATTGAACTACTCTAAGTGTCTAGTACAGTACTCAGCTACATCATACTTCCACTGCTGTCAGAAGAAAAGAGAGGAGGGATGACAAAGAGCTCTTCTCTCAGATGGGGCTCTGATGCTTTCTTACCCGTGCACAATGGAACCTGATCTTGGCAATTAGTTGAAGGCTGCAGGTGGGAGTATTGTTACTGAGGATGAGTATAAGCAAGAGTCCTCATCTTTTATCATTATTACTGAACAAGCAGACCGTACAAGTTGTCGCTTCTCATTACAAGCCTTATCCTGAAGAGTGTTGCTGAGCACCTGAAACCTTTTGTTTATTAGATTGTTTAGGACATGCAGTGACTTTAAGCAGTGAGCGGATGTGTTTGGACGTAGTGTTGTATTATTTTATTGTCTGTCGTAGAAGACCTAACAATGAGATTGAAATGTGAGGGATGCAGAAAGGGAGGGAAACAAAACTGCTGGTTGCTTTTAGAAATCTATCTTTTCAAAGTAAGCTTCAGCTTAGGTTTCGAGAGCTGCTGCTACTTACATAAGTCATTCACTTAACTTTTTTTCAAACATGTAAGCAAAACTAATTACTTAAAGTTTAGCATGCATGGAAGTGTTTTGCTAGATTCAGACCTGCAGTCAGACATTATCAACTTTAATTACCAAACGCTATGCTTTTTTATCTGGGTTTAAGCACTCATCCCCCCCCCTTTTTTTTTTTTTTTCTTCAGCCCAAAGGCTCCTGGGACAGTTTGTATGTTGATTACCTTAACTGACCAAGTATCTGTAACAAGTTTTTCATAGCCTGGAAATTTCAGCAGAGGGAGGCTACAATCTTGGCTGTCTTTGTACTATAACACATTCTTCTTTTTCTGACATCTTCGTATAAACGCAGGCAAGACTATTGGTTATAAGTTTTTCCGTGTAAAGAGCCCGTGCATGCACACACCCCACCCAGACATGAGCACAGTAATTGGACCAGTCCTTGATTTGCATGTTGGGCAGAATGAAGGTCTTGATTGTCTTACTGAGATTGTAATATTTGGTAGCAATGGAGTCTAGATGTTTTAAACAAGACTGTCTCTTCCAATTTCTTTTTCATTAATAAATTACAAGTCAATTCTCTGATTTTATCCCATTTCCTCTTAAAAGCAGTCCTGCTGAGATTTTAACATGTGGTAACAGTAAAGTCCAGGTGTTTTAAATAAAGCCGCCCCTTCCAACTCCTTACTTTTTTATTAATAAATTATGAACCAATTAATTATGTTTTTCATATTCTCCCTGAAAACTACTGTGCTAAGTCAATTGTATAATTTGTCATACGCTTCTTATATTCTGAATAGATAGTTTGATACTGAGCCTCTGAATTTTTGTAATCTATTATAGAATTATAGAATGATTATAGAATTATTATTAGGAAATAGTACAGATCTGGGTCTCTTTCCGTGAGAATACAATTTGCTCAGGAAGAGATTTCATATTATTTGATTTGCATAGTATGAATTAAGATTTTAAATTCCTTTTATACCTGTTTTGTGGTATTTGTTGTATCACATAATGACTAAAGACAGAAGACATTAATTTTTTTTCTGCTAAAATGTATTCATTCATTAAAAACTTTAGGTGTCATATACCGTGTGAGATAAGGAACGTATGTATCTATAAGATAGATAAACTGAAGAAAAAATCCACTGAAACTGCCTCAAAGCAAATTGCAAAAGTTGAATAAGCAATACTTCATTAGCATTTCTGTAAAATATTTACCTAACCTCTACTATATATAACAATCTCTACAACATATAACACCTGTAGGATCCACCACTTCGGTTTTCCTACAGTGAAATAAAGCTGTTTTGTGAAATACATGAATTAGAAATTATTTGTTTTTTGAATCCCTTGTCCTTTAGTATTGTTTAAACACAATCAGTTGAAATACGTGTTGTAGGCTCTGGTTTAGGGGTGATGCAAATCTGCTCCATATGAAGCAGAGAGTAACTGGTGGGAGTATTTCTCATTCTGCTACTCTAGCAGCCAGCTGTCACTGGGAAGGGCTATCGGCGGGCCCTGAGCTTTGCCTAAGGGTGAAAATTCTAGCTATATATCTTTTTGACTGGTTCATCAGGATCAGCTGTTTTGACAGCAGAGGCTGTAGGAGTAGGGATGAAATGGCAGGGCGGGAGGTAAGGTGTGGAGGTGATGCAGTGGGCAGGGAGTCATGCTCTGGGTGCTTGGGTGCGGGGAACAAGCAAGGAGTGGGTATTCTGCACAAGTGATGTTCCGAATGGGAGGGGGTTGCTCTGGCTTGGTATTTTCACTTTCTGGAAAGTTTCCTCTTCTCAGTGATGGCAACTGCAGAACTGTAGGACTGGGCAGAAGTTATTATACATGTTAGCAAAATCATGAAACAGCTCTTCACTGTTCTTTTGTTTCAGATCTGAAGATAAATACGAGAATTTGCTTTCTGCATTTTCAGAAAGTTGGAATCTTCTCTTTTTTCCTTTTTTTTTTTTTTTTTTTTTTTTTTTTTCCGCAGAGAATGGCATGAGTGTAATGCAGTTAGTTGGGGAGGGCAAGCTAGCTAAGTGAATCAAGCCATAATTTCAGAAAGGTTGGTTCCTGAAGGTGAAACCTGGGAGGCTGAGAGTCTGCAAGCTACCTCCAGTGCCGTTGTTATTTCCCTGTTTTCTGAGAGAATGCCTAGTAAATTCAAAAGCTGTAACACTGATGCTTGCTGATGGTTTCAACTATTCGTATTCTCATTCTCTGTATTGAACAGGAAGGGGTGAAATAATAAAATTAATTTATCCCTTAATACCTACATGCACTGTGCTAAATTTGCCAAAAATTACATAGTTGATATGTTGGTGGGGGAGTATACGCAGCTAACATGTTATAGATCTTGTGAGCCCTTTACTATGTCATGAAAAAGGAGCAAAGGTTTCAGTTGGAGACCACTGATCTTTCAAGCATATAAAATTTGGCATAAATCCATTTTCAGACTGATATTCTAATATTTTATATAGTTCCTATAGAAAGCCTGTACATTTTCAAAAAGACAAACCAAGTGTGTAATAGATTCTATTGCTTTATGAAATGTGATTCTTGCCTGTAAATCCAGAATATTGATATTTAATTACATTTGATTGTTATAAATTTCTCTGTCCTTAAACTAATGCTAACAATAGAAGTGCATACTGAAAAGCTGAGAATATGGTCTAGTAGATTAAAAAAAAATTATTCACAAAATACTCTGTGCTTTGTTATAGTGAGTCTCAGTTCTAGGTGTTTAGCAGCTGAAATGCAAGTTACTGTTAAAACTTGTAGGGTAACAGGGTAATAAATAGAGAGCAGGTGGGAAAAGACATCCTGCGTCTGATGATTACATGTGCTACAGCAGCAATTCAGAGATTACTTTAATAATAGACATGGCTGCAGCCTGCTGAGCAGATGCATGACGATACGTCCTTGACCACGCACAGAACATGCCTAAGCATCTTGCTGCAGTTTTGAGCTTCACACAAGGACAGTTGGCTGCTAAAAATAACTCGAGAGATAACAAACTAAAATATTAATATGTTGTGGGATACGATGATTCTGTGCACACTGAACAGCAGTGCCATGCAAATGATGAATTTCCAGAAGGAGAAGAGAGAATTAATTCTCATATTGCCACATTGAAATGGCTTAAATATGCACCGAAGCTATTTTCAGTGACCAGACAATTGCATCCTCTATGGCTTTCTGAATGTGAACTGACAACCTGCTACAGGAAAGTGCAA
This sequence comes from Athene cunicularia, assembly GCF_003259725.1. Taxonomy (NCBI): domain Eukaryota; kingdom Metazoa; phylum Chordata; class Aves; order Strigiformes; family Strigidae; genus Athene; species Athene cunicularia. The sequence continues at coordinate 8,408,405 of NW_020799113.1, forward strand.
TACAATAATTTCTGGGCTTGAGCCAGGCATATCAGTCGAATCATGGCTCCTCCACAGCAGCTCGGTGAAGAAATGCAGAATGAGCGTGTCGTTTTATATTGAACATTAGCTAAGAGTTTAATGACTGTTCAGGGACTTCAGGCAAGACTTCCATCAACATACTTAGCCACTCTTGTTTTCAGAGGAGCCATGAAGTAAACACTAAAGCTGTAAGAATTTACTGTGTCCCTTGGCCCATGGGAAGGCTGGCAGCATGCCTACATGTGCTACTTGTTAAATATAGCAGAAAGCCTCTCTTTTATACCACTCCTGACATTTATGAAAATTAGGGTCTCTAGTTAAATTAATTTTAGGTTTTTAGAAGGTCTCCTAATGCTACTGATCGACCTTTTACGTTACTAAGTTTTAAGTCAGAGTGACATTGCTGTGATGTGATTAAAAAGTGTGAGGGAGTTCTTCCTTTGGCCTGGAGCACACAGAGCAGGAAAAAGTTGAGCTTGTCTAGTACTTCAGATTGCATTTGTGCAAGAATTTAACTGCTGAAACAAAACAAGCAAAAGATCAGTCAGTATTGTAATCGGTGTTGCATTTGGCATTGCTCATTGATTGAGAGGTCTGGGTAGGAAGGATTGCACTTCGGCTATGGCAGATGCTATGGCAGCCTTGAGGTTCATGGTACCAGCTCATGAACTGTGCCAGACATTCCTTTTAGACAGGCACAAAGGTGTTAACTTACAGCAAGAACAAATAAAACCCATGAAGAGGATTATTTTAATCCTTTTATATCTATATGTGGAGAGAGAGAGATAGAGGCATATATTTAGTTGACAAAGAAGCTATCTTTGAGCTAATTTCCTGTATGATGGCAATGATTCCTCTTCTAAATAGATTTACACTTTCTTTAACAAAGTACAAGCAGTACAAATGCTTAACACGAACAGCTCTACTAGTTTATTACTCTATCAGCATGTGTGCAATGCTGTCTGCAAAACAGTACTCTGGGTAGAAAACTTAATTAGCCAAAGAAATCAAGCAGGTAACTAGCTCCTTAGCTTCTGGCAAGGACTTCTTTGACAGATTTACAGTAACTGAAGATCGGATCCTATTATCTGTAATATGTCAGGTAAATTTTAAACTAAATCTTCCAATGTATGTTCAAATGGGAATGCCTGCTCCACTAAACAGCAGCCTGAAATACGTTCCTGTGTTAACAACTGTTTACACAAGAAAAAGGCAACACAAGAAAAAGAAAAAGGCAACTGGCTAACAGGGTGTGCCGCTGAATGAGGGTGAGGATGAACTCATATGAGGAAGGCATAGTTGCAGTGCTGTGTGCCTCAAACTGGGCAGGAATTCTTAGTGGAAATGGAATTCAATCCATTGCTTCCCATCACATGTCCTCCCAGTAAAAGGTAGATAATTCCTGTTAGAGATGAGCATCGGCAGTACAACTTAAGAACTGAGTCAGTGCTACTATGCTGATGGGGGGTTTCAGACTCTCCTTTATGCCCGTGTATTTTGCCGGTTCCTGTGGATTAACCAGGTCCGTACTCTATGCAGCTTGTGCTTCCAACTCTGAGCTTGAGGTGAGTTACATCTTCCAGCTGATCTACCCAGCTATATTTAGGTGGCATTCAGCAACAGCATAAACATTTTGAATTGATCCACTTCAGATAATGGGTTTCTTATTATTATCTGGCCATTTAATAGCAGAACAAATGTGATTATTCACTGTCTTTTTCACCAATAGCCTTTTTGCAAAGCTTGAAGATAGGAAAATCCTGAAATGTATTTCTCTTGGATTGTTTAACTCAGGGTTTGATCCTGTAAGCTGCAGGTAGTGAGACAGCACAGCTAAACCACTGGTAGGATTAAGGAGTGTGCTGTATTTATCTCAATAGTAGTAGAAAGTTAACATTTAAGTCTGGTGTGCTGCTGGAGGCTGAGGATATTGCTGCCTGCCTAAGTCATCACATGAGCCACTGGGCTGTAGCTGAGGGACAGAATTTCATGCAGTTGCTGCTGGTATCACTGTAGCTGGCCTCCCTCACAGGCTGGGCTCCCACTTTCCCTTGAAGTCCAGTCCTTTCTGCATCACAAACCAAGTGCTTTAGGCAGCAGCAGGGGAATCTCAAATCTTATAAGGACTGGTCCAATCTGTGCATCCTTCCTGCATCTGTGCTGCCCCTTCCCCTGGGGGGCCCACTAATTCTGGCATTCCCACTCGCCTGTTCACTGCAGTGTGAAGCACCCAGCACTTTTCTCTGTGCTCAAGGCCTGAGACTGTGCTTCATGATAGAGCTCAGGTTGGCCTCGGGGGAAGGTTGTTTTAATAATAATAATAACAATAACTATTATATTATTATTATTATTATTATTATTATTATTATTATTATTATTGTATTTCTAGTTGTCATATTTTAAACATGATTTTAAAAATTTGTTTAAAAGCATGAGGTTTTTTCCAAATCCCTTGTTCCTGCAGTCAGGTGATTATGTAATTCTCATTTTATTTTTTTATGAAATGTGCTCATATTAAAAATATTAGAGATGACTATAGAAAAAAACCCTCTATGTTGATTAACTAAATAAATACAGGATTAAAAAATCTTGTATATTGATAACTGAGTTCCAACAGCCTTCAAAATGTTGATGCTATAGGTTCTTTATATCTTCAGCCAGCATTTTAAAACGAAAGCACTGAATTAAAAAAAGCTTTAGAAGAGTAGAAGCTGAAATAAACACCAATACCACAAGAGAAAAAACTTTTGCAGTAAGGGAGGAAGGGAAATGTATAAGTAATGTTTCTTTGCTTCAGTTCGTCACAGTTCTTAGTCTGTTTACAAGGAGATGCTTTTCTGTCCTTGTTGTATCACTCCATAGTGTATTAAGTATAAACCATATACTCACATTGTGTCACTGATTTCCACAGGAGTAGGCACGTGATGAAGGTTTACCATGTATGACTGTGTTTGCAAAATGAATGCTTCAGGCAAAGTCTTTCCAAAAAGAGCCCAGCAATCATAGATGTGCTGCGGATAAAGCACTTCAGAAGGTATGGAAATGGATTTGAAGCCATATGAAATATACCTCATAGATTCCCCAAAGTCAAGTCTTTGTTGGGTGAGAAAATGCAGGCGGCTGACAGGCAGTAACCTCCCAGGCAGCTCCTGGTGGGTTGATGCGGTAAGGGTGATGTTGGAATCGCTCATCTAGAGTATAGGCAGCAGACTTGTCAGTCGTAGGTAGTGAGGAGCTCCCAGCCCCAGGTGCTTTCGGCAAAAGGTTAAGAAAAACTGTTATGAAGGCACCAGAGCACGTGTCAGAAACTTCATTGCTCTTCCAAAGTGAGTGCTGCTGAAAATAGATAGTACTCCCAGGTATCAGTGCAACGTAGTTTTCATGCACATTTAATCTGGCCATCTTTCACTGAAACCTAGTGCTAAACTGGGTTTGCTGAATACATCTGTTCGGGGTATGGGCCACTCAGAAATGAGTAAACCCTGGACGGGACAGGAAATCATGTGCAGTGATGCCTGGGTAGAGCATCTGAGAGAGACAGTGGGCTAGATCATGTGCTAATGTACAGCAGCGTGATCCCACTGAAGTCACAGATTTTTATTTGATACAGTTTGCCTTTCTGTTTTAAATTTTCTTTGCAGCTATACAGATATTGCAAACTTAAATGGGCTTGGGAACAAAACCTGAATGATACTGTAGAATAGTTATTATCAACTCAGAAATGCTATCATGGAATTTGAAAAGATTGAGAATCCCATGTGGGGAGATCCCAGGCTTCATAAATATAGGGAATGGCTGTTCAATCCTTTATGTATGACTTCTATTCACTTTGTTAAATCCAGAGAACTATCAAAAAGGTCTGTTCCTTAAATAAAACCTGTAAGTAATGTCTGAAGATTCCAGGCTGTTCTATAAAAAAAAAAAAAAAAGACATTGTTTGAACCTTATTTTTGGGTATATCAATACCCTTCTCTACTTACTTTCCAGCAATTTACATGGACTTTCCCAGGGTATAAATTATAGTGGAAAAGCATAAATGAGAAGCAGATTCCATGACGTTACGCAAACTAAACTTGATAGCTGTGTTAACTGATACATTTTTGTTACGCTCGAATGCCTCCTTTCTCTTTTTCATTTTTATTCTGAAGAACACACTCAAGAGGGCACAGGTAGAAAGCATTTTATGCAACCTGGGTGGGATTTTCTTGCTTGCCTCTCCTCCAAAGGCATTTCTGTTTCTTGAGAAAATAACTACTACTTCACATACATTTTAATTTCATGGATATTCAGAAGCAGCACTTACATTACAAACTGTAATCTAAGGAATGAATGAAACATGCTGCTTTGCCCTATCACTCATGCGGTTCCAGAAAATCAAGAGAAGTGGCAGTAATATTAAAAAAATCAATTTTGATTAAAACAAAATAGCTGTACATTGATATAACTTCAGGCTTTGGAAACCTGAAATTTGATAAAGCCCAAGGTTTATAAGTTTAATCTCTTTCTGGAAACTGGTTTCAGGTGTTTGCCATGAATGAAATAATGTATTTGTAAGCAAATATTCTTTTATAATAATGTAGCAAAATGAGAGATATATGGAGGAACGAGCATTAAAACAGCTGGAAGCATATTTTCAGTGCTAAACTTAACGCTTTTAAAAGCATGTATATAGTGTGATATGTACTGTCTCGGATGCCATTTTCATTCTTTGATGCTTTTTATATTAGATTAATAACACTGTGTGATTTGGGAGGCATAAAAGAACATACAGCTTCATTTCAGAACAGAATAATCCATGTACTCACACAGTGTTTTATATGTAAAACCTCTGGAAAGTGAGTTGCCAGATAATAAGTAGTAGAGACTGTGGCATTTTAAGATGCTGCTACCCTTATCCATTTGTTTTTGTCTGATTGCATCAGGCGTTTCCATGTTAAATCAGTAATCTCAGCTCAAAGCACCTTCACTGGTGGCTTAAATTAAGGCAAATTTAAACTAACCCCCAGGCATGGCTGGGCTGAGTCCAGACTGCCATTGCCTTAGTTGTTTTGAATGATTCTTTTGCAGCCAGGAAATGGGCTGGTTCAAGTGCCCAGCCTTAGTGAACAAAATTATGTATCTAGGAGGATGAAACAGCTGGAAGAACTGAGTTAGACTTGTTATAACCCAGGGAAAAAGTTATTTTTCATTCATAACAGTTTTGTAAATAACTGTCTGACTTTCCGTTGAAAATGAAAATTCCTTAAATATTCAGCCAAATTGTGGGAACAGTGATCTCTAGTAGAGAGGCAGAAATATGGATCTCCTTGGGATTAACTTCCTAAACTGAACTCAAGTCTTGGCCTCGGATTCATACTTGCAAAATACGTTATTCTCACAAAACTACATTCAAAATATTTGGTGACTAACAAGCAGTTGTAGGATTACAAGGTAGAAACAAAGATTTTAAAATTTTCTTCTTATTTTTTAAATTGTAGTAGACTACATATACCTTTCCCCTCCAATATATCAAACACATGGATATGTAAAGTGGCCTCTATGGCCATTTCTATAGTTAGAGTTCTTTAGCATTGCTAGATTAAGTTGTGAATGTCTGTAAGCAACCTTGCTTTTATCCCCATGAAGTATTACCCGAGTCCTTAATACCTGAAAGAGCCCTATGCATGTGATTCCACAGTACTGTATGCCGTTTTCATAAATGGAATTTGCTAAATAAGATTTATTATAATTAAAATGGCATTTTCCTAGAACGATTGCTGTGTGCCATTTACTCAGATTCAGAGAAATCTGAGGCTAAGCATACTAGGCATGCTGTGCTACCCTTCTGGTGCCTCATGAAACAGTCCCATAGGGTTCCATCCAAGACATTCCTGGTAAAGTCATCCAGAAACATGAATCTGTAATCATGAGAAGCCGTTGAATCCAAGTTCATAAATGTCAGAGCATCCAAATTAATGTGCATACTGTGGGTTGCACACATTCCCATATGCTTAACTTGTGTGTGCCAGTACCAGAAGGGAATCCTTCCTGCATGTTCTTATACCTAATGGGTGCCCTTTCCTGCAGACATGCACACACTGACATGTGGCACCGAGGTACAGAATGACATTTTGCATGTTTAAATTAGCTTCATGCATTTTTAAAAATGTGCTCAGAGCAGAGGCAGTATTTTAAAAAAATTGAGAAGGTAAGTTCCTGCCCATGAATTGTGATTTTGAATTTAACAAAGGACATTGTAAAATCTTCTGTATGCAGAGTCTTGCTGCTGCTTGGCTGTGTCACCCAGCCCATCTCCAGCACACCTCCCCATGTTAACCAGAGGGGAGTTCTGCTTATGAACTGGCACAGTGAAGCTCATAATTATAAATACATGACTAGGGGCTCTGAATTTACAACCAGCTTAACTAAAGTTGGACTCCAGAATCTGTAATCCTTCATCTAAATAAGTGCTCCAGTTTTTAAAAAAAGTGCAGTTTTGTTCAGTGGGGATTGTTCAGGAGAGGAAATGATCCAAAAAGATGTATATTTATATGTGAAACTATTGTGTTTGTATGTAGAAAAATAATGTTGTGTTGATTTTTTTCTCCTGTGGGTTTTGTTGGAGGTTTCAGTGGAGAAAAAAAAAAAAGAAAAAACTTCTGGGGGACAAAATCTAGTGTTTGGTTCTTGGAATCCAGTTACCTTAAAAATAAAATGGTTTTATTTGTCTAAAAAAGTCTTTAACCTGTTCTGTTCGCCATTTTAGCTAATAAAATGATTTATTTATAGGTTCAGAAATAAGTTTAGGGAACAAAACTGATAGTTAAGCCTGCCTCAGGATCCCATATAGCTCAGCAGACAATTAATACTGCTTACTGAAAGAGTCACCCTCCACTCTTCTGCTAGTAACAGCCACAGTGATTTAAGCCACTGTGTTTATAAAAAATAATTAAAACGTACATCTTCAGAGAACTGTTGCATAGTTTTAATATTAATTTGACAAATGTAATCCCTAAGAATGAGCCTTATCACTGAAATAGCAATAGAACTTTTGGGGTGTTGCTAAGCAGTATTGTAATTACAGAGTTTGGGTATAAATTACTCTTGTGTGTGAGAGGAGGCAATGGCTCATGAAAATGCATTAACCTTTCACATCGGGGTGAGACGATGTATATTCACCTCGCTCCTGTAGGTACCAACTTCTTCCTGCAAAGATTCACCTCAATTTCCATACGAGGGGAAAAGATTGTAAAATCAATAAAATCATTATGGCTGTAGCTGATGTACTTTAAAGAAATCCTTGTAAGCAATGTGCATTATTAACACCATGAGATAGGTCTGTGCTTACAGGCTTTGCTGCCAGTCAGCTTCCCAGAGACAAATACAACCACACAAACCCTCTGGTCTGCGAAGTGTCTGACAAGTGTTTACACGTTAACATTCATTAGAAGACTCGGTCAAGCAATTCATGCTTGATTAATTGATTATCCCATGGTGACAGTTCATTTTTTGAAATAGCTGCCAACCGGAGCAGGACAGTCAGACCAATGACAAAAGACATTGATGGACAAACACTGGACTTATTGAGTAGCTGCTAGAGTGATGGACTGGCATCTACAGAGTTTAATCAATGCCTCAAAGACATGGCAACACTATAAAGACTGTTTATTTCTTTTCTGCGAATTTATGAATTGTTAATGCAGTCAATACATATTAGCTTTGTTTGTCATTTGGTTAAAATGCAATTTGAATTTTCCAAGAGTTGCCTTAATATCAGTTTTTGTACAGTGAAATTTATGAGTCCTTACAGATTTATAAGGTTTTATTAATGGCTAGAAAGCCATGCATAATTTCTGACTTTGTTTATTCCAGCATTACAGAATTAGTAAGAGTTGACATTGCAGGGCTTATTGAATAAATTCATTTCCTTGGCAGTGTGTGCATTTTGAATTTTCTTGAGTTAAGCCAGAAAAAGTGAATGCATCAGCACAAGCTAGTAAATAGCAACTGCACTGCAAGAGGATTTCAAGCTAGAGCAATGCAAGGAAGAAGCTCTAAACCAGAGCAAATTATCCACAGACAGTAAATGCGTTGGAGCAGATCATCCCTTGCCTAATGGTACTGAAGTCCATTGAATTACCCAGGAGACAAGTTTGGACCAATATTAATTTGCAGCAGATGTTTGGCTAACTAATTATTTGAAAGAGCTTGAGTGTATTGTGATATAATTACTTGATATTGCAGCATACTGCTTTCAGAGCTTGTTTTTGTCTTATTCTTGCAGTGGAAACAATAATGCAAAAGTCACCCTGTAAGTTTTCTAAAGGATCATTTGCTTTTGAGACTATAAGCCAACAAGAATCCCAGATCATGAAATGATTGCAGCTTACAAGTGAAGTCACAAACTGACTGACCCAGCCCACGGGCAAACATTATTTTGAGCCTTGATGAGACAAATTTTCAGAGAGCTGCTCTTTTTGCATCACCCACCTCCATTCCTCTCCCTCCTCGATATCCTCTTTCCTTGCACATTGTACATACAGGTGACAGGGCAGCACAGTGCTGATACTGCAGAGGTGGTTCTTTGTTCCTTCTGGATACCTTGCTGCTGGGAAGCTGCCCAGGAAAGCTCACATCTATCCTGACAGCCCTGACTAAAGATTTGAGCTTGTTCTAAAGTCAGTCGGAGTTACCACTGAGTTCAGATGCGATTTCCCCTACTGTTTGCTGTTGCCTTGTGAATTCCAATAAGATTTCTCAAACGGATCCCAAAGCTCTATGATTTCAGCAACTGCCTGTAGCAGTCTTCTCTACGCGTCTCACTTTTTTGCATCACCATGTCACATGTTTCTGTTCTGTTTGAACCCATCAATTTCTGGTCTTTGTCCTCCCTGAAATTCTAACCATGCAACCACCACAAGCTGCTCTGGGCATAACTGTGATGCCACAATATTAAAAAAAAAAAAAAAAAAAATTCAAATGAAGAGCAATGAGAGGCATTACTCTGTATGTCTTCTGAATTATGAGATTGTTCGAGAGTCACAGAAGAGAATTTTATGGAGAGAAATTTTAAAAATTGGGCTGCTTTGCCAAAGTAGAAGGAGCTCTGCAAGTAATATGAGTGATGCTGGGTTTAGGGCATAACCTGACTTTTACTAATGACTATATTGAAGAAACTTAACCTGATAGTAGTTTATTCCACAGTAGACTGCCCTGCATTTCCTCTGAATCATATAATCCTGTCCATTGCTAAAGACAGGATATTTAATGGATAGATGGGCTGCTGATCTGAGCCACCATAGCAATTCCTATATTCCTATTAACAGAGGCTGCTGTCATTTCAGTGACAATTAGCAGGCAAATCCTATTACAGGAATAAGATCACCTAATCCTCAACTCTGGTACATGCTATTCACTGTGATAGGTGTTTAATTATAAGACTTCTGCAGGCTACAATGCTTTGTGCAAAAAATCCAGAAAATCCAGAATTTTTCAGAAGACTTCACTTAAAAATGACAAGTTAGACATCTGTTACTTCAAAATTATTACTCCAACCCTTTTAATTCACATAACTACGTTTTGTGCCATTCAGAGTGGCTTTTTACAACTTATGGAAATGTAGGAAAGCCAGCAAGGTCTGAAGTGTTACTAGCAATTTTCCTCTCTGCTGCATTTTTAACTTGTTTACAAAGGTAGAAAGCAAGAAAAAGATACTTGGTGGGAGCCCACCAGGTACATTATCCACTCGGTGGTTTGATCCTTTTATTCATTAGGTGTAGCAAAGAGAGAGGAACATTGCAGGAGTGAACATGAGAGAGCCTGGTTGCACGCTGCAATGCATCCCGTCATTGAACGGCCCATCACCATGCTCCAAGAGCCCTTCCCTGGGTATTGCAGCTTGGTACACACTGAAGAGTGGGGCAATTACTCGTCAGTGAGGAAATGCAGGTTTTATTTAATGGTAGGTACTGACTTGGGGCTTCTTGTTTGGTTGTTTTTTGTCTTTCTAATAGAAAAAAGGCTAATTCCAAGGAATATGAAATCTAACCAAAATAAGATGAATTAAGGGCAACCTGTACTTTCTGTTCAGTTGGGGCATAGAACAATTTTCATGAAGGATGATGATACATTTTAGAGGAATCCCTTACACTCTTGCATCAGCTGTCTTTGGACATGTGTAGTTTGCATAATAAATCTTGCACTTTGTCCCCTGTATCTAGCTCTTCTTTATGTGACTCTACTCTTCAGTATTTGAAATTTTGCAAAGTATTTAGCACTAGCATAAATCTGCTTCCCATAGTTATCAGTTAGAGCTTTATGGTACGAGATTGAGATCTTACTTTTTCTGTTGTTGTTGCTTTGGAAAATGCCACCTAACAAGTCTACGTAAAAACCTTGACCGCAAGCAGAGTTTGGCCTTAAAGACTGCACCATAGTGCTGTCCATGTAATGTTAGTAAGGACTCTCAATATCAATGCATTTTAAATTCTGTTCATTATCATTTCTATTTCACAGAGCTAGAATAACTACTGTGAATCTCTGTTCCCATGATATACATGCTTTTTCCAGACTTCTATTGTACTTAATAGTTCCCTGGATTAATGTAATTGTGAGTTGGGGGCTCAGACTCCTGAAGGTGTTCTGTCTTGGGGTGATGCTCTTTCCAGTTACCACAATTAAATCTCAATTACAACAATGAAACAAAACAATTAACAGTCCCTAAAAAATTATTGTTATCCCTTTTCACAAAAATCTATTTATTTTTTGAGCAGCCTATATTACTGTTGTTTCCTTCATTCTTCCCCAAAGCCCAGGATATACTTTCTCAGTAGCTCTTTCAATTACAAGTATCAGTATTATGATTCTTTCTCATGCTTTGTGTTTTGTTATCCCAAGACTCTAAATCTGTTCCTTTTCTCTTCCCTGTTATCTTTAACATCTTTATAACAAAAGTGCTGCAAAAGCTATTGGAGAAAGATCAGTCTGACAACATCATTCTTTGCAGCATGGTAGATTCTGAATAGAGGCTACCAGCTCTGTTATATGAACTAGCATTCTCTTTAACAAAGGAGGATAAGCATCAGAAGCATCTGGGGAAAACCTCTGATTCAAAGTGCTGTGCTGTGAATATGAATTTTAACCAGTAATAAGAAAAAAGCAGAGTATCATCTTTAGTAAGCTGAGTTCAACTCTACTGAAGCACAGGGGCTGAAGGAACTGATAAGTACTTGGGACACAATCCAAAAAGCAAGTAAACGGAAAAGTTCCTTGTGACTTCAGTGGTCTTTGAATCAGGTTTTCTAAAGATATTTTTAAGGCGCTTATGTACATGAAACTTCACCTGTGTTAGGAGCTAACATAATAGTTGAGCAAACCAGGTATTTATGTGCATGAGTGGATAAAGCTGTCCTAGAAAGATCCATGTGCCCAATGCACCAAAAAGCTGAAAGCAGAGATGTTGGACCCTGCTGAGACTGACCACTGATGCTTCTGGGTGTTGAAGTGGGAAGGCTCTAACTCGCCTGTAGGATTGCTCAGATACTGTCCCCGTCCAGTCACGCCACTTCCATAAGGGCTGGCACTGTTGTCTGGGCAGAGGGACAGTGGCTGAACTGACTTGAACTGCCGCTTAAAGGACGAGGTTGCCATCAGCTGTAGCAGAGGCTGTGTGTATTACTGCTGCATCCTTTTGGGGAGAAGTTGAATTTTAAACCAAATGTGATTCTGAAGCTTTGGTTATTTCCCCAGATACATCTTTCCCTTTCTGTTGTTTCAGATACATAAATAAATGTTAGAAGAAGAGATCTGAAAGATTTACTTTTACAAGGGAGGTTAAATGTGGTTGCCACGAACAGCTGGAGTGTATCTAACGTGCTGCTTCTCTGTGCCTGGCCCCCATGGAATTGTACACAGCGCTGCTCACTCCTGGTGTGGTGGATAAGCAGTGTGGGTAAGCACAGAGAGGGGAAGAGAAAAGCTACCTGAAGAGTCATCCTCAAAAGTTCCCTGAATAAAGACATAACAAATACTGTATGTGTCCTGAAGAAAATGTGGTGCTGGGTTTTTTCCCCTTGAAGCTGAGTGAGGCTGCAAAAAGGGCCATTAAGTGCAGGCACATTTACTGCTGACCCTGCTCCTGTGCTGGCCCAGTGAGATCATGAAACTTTTTAGCTGTTTGGTTATTTGTGTCTGGTGTGGAGCACTCCTAACATTACACATCCAGGAACGACTCTGCTGCTTTACTTCCATCTCCTTTTGGAGAGATCATTTCTGTTTTGTTTTCAAACCAGGTGCCTAGCTTCAGCTGCATTTCTGGTAATTATACCCTTAAAACAGCAGTTTCGACCTTCATTAAGTCTGTGAGCCTCAGAAATTATTCTGTGGACATATGGACCTCTTTATATGGAGGTTTGCTAAGTGTAAGCTTCCTTTCCTTACCTTTTTTTTGGGACCTTTTAGTTACCTTAAAAGCAATTCATAGACTTCCAGGGGTTCACAGACCGCACTGATTTATTGACAACTACTGCACTAAAGTGATGCCAGGGAGGGAGAAACAGCGGTGCCAGAGCTGTGCTCACAGATCAGATCCACAGTGTTTCTGAGCATCCAACATCTGGGCTGCTTTTGCAAAAGTAAAGCTGGCAAACGTGCCTATGAGGCAGCTGCACAAGACTGTTTATGCATTGCCTCTAGAATAAAATTTTGTTGGGGAGAGATCCCTATATTGCATCTTCAGGCTGTAGGTATACAATATTACTATCTAGAAGCTGTTGAATTTTAAGCGTAAGGTTTATTTCCCATGGCTTGTACCCATTGCATGGTAATGTTTTGTTGCGGGAAATAGTATCTACCAAGCCTCTGTGTAACATATGTGGCACATCATTTTGTTTGCCATGTCCAGCAGAAAAGCAACTGTCATACTTTTTCACTTTACTGCCTTCAAATAACCTTTCCAAAAGCTAATTTCCTTGTAACGCATTCTCCAGTAATTTTAAATAGGCCAACATAAACTGCATGTAATTTGCAGTTTTGCTTTCTTTTTTGAAGCACCTGAGCTAGACTTTTTCATAATGAAATTGGTATCTAATTTAGTACCCATATTATTCTAATCACAGTTAACAACTTTAAGTTTGCATACCAAGTGATCGTGCTTTCACATTATTCAAAACCAGTTTATATCTGGTGAACTTCTGATAATTTTTTTCTTTAGTTTCCGACAGTTATTTAATTGTCTTGTTAACACGGATCATTTGATTTTATATCAGATTAAACTGCGGTCTTGATGGTTCGTTTTTGCAATATGCTGTGTCGACAGAAAGGTACAGAGAATTTTAATGGATATATATCTTATTAAATTGAGATTTCATTAGCATATCATGTTAATACTCTTTTCAGTTCAGTAAATTTGTGTGGCACTTAAAAAACTATTAGCTTCTCTCTAAAGCTTTGGATAAACATTTTGAAGTTGTATGTTGGAGTTCATTAGGTTTTGTATGTGCCTGTATGCAACAACTTGGTTTTGACTTTTGAAAATTGTCACTGATAGGAAGGTGCTGCCTCAGCAGCAGTACAGTGGTTAGTAGGTTATCCTGCAACATAGCTGATGGTTGTTGGGCTTGGGAGTGGGTTTTCTGGTATACATGTTTTATGAAAAGAAGGCATTCTTTGGCAGTAATTATTTTGTTTAGGACTATCATGCTTGAGGAAGGAATTATATCTTTGCGTTAATAAAATTCTCTAACTAAAAATAAGTCACATTTTTTACATCTGCCACTTCATATCAGATAGGTCTCCAAAAGATGCGTTCGTTGCTCATGCATCATGGAAAGCAGAGATGAGAGCTCAACACAGCTGAAGAGCAAACTGTATTTAATTCCATGTCTAGAAGAGAGAGATGGTTTACTTTATAAATATTAGATTTCCTCTGAAATGCCACTTAAGCAGACTATGTCAACATTTTGAATTGGTAGCTAAACTAAAAAAAGCTGGGAAAAGAACAAATTGAGATTTTTTTTTTTCTTTTTCCTGCTGTAGTGTTGCTTACCTTTCAGTGTGGAACATTTTGTTTAATCCAGAATGTTTTATTCTGGTTTGGAATGTTTTAAGCTTTATTCTTTTTCTTTTCCCCCAAGAAATGAAATTTTACAAAAATTACATTTCAAATACAGTTATTTAGAAAGATCATTTTTGGTTGAAGCAACACTTTTCAAATTACCTATTTGAAGATTAGAAAGTGTTTGCTGGCTGCCTGGTGCTGGTGAGAAAGCTTCCAAGCTTTCCCTGGACTACAGATAGCGTTATCAGAGGGCACTGCCCCAGGGTATTGATTGAATGTAAGCAGTAGTACCCATAGATAAGCTTGAGTGGTATTTGTTTTAAACTCTGAATTACCAGGGCCAGCCAGTGACACAAGCTATTTGGCATTTCCATATGGCACTCGTGATACAGCCTCGCTGAGTAACATGCTAACTGCAATATGTTTCAACAGCTTTTGAGCAGTCAATTTTTAAAAAACAAACTGCAATGTATTAAGTCCAGGAAATGCAAAGATTAAAACTAGAAAAGTTTTTTTCCCCTGAGTATAAATAACTTACAAGACAGATTTGATTTGAGGAAACATCTTGTATTACCTTCACTGCCTCTGAGAATCCTGCTGGTATCGGCTGTCTTGTCAAGTTATATTTGACACTGACACCACAGTGGCCCACTGTGAGGATGGAGAGACTTCCAGTCTGCTTTTATTACTACTTCTACGCTGAGGGATAGAACCCCTCTCATCTTTAGTCCCTGATGTTGCCCAGAGATTTGTGCAGTTATTAAACCTGTTGCAGAGAAAAGGAACCAGCTAAATCAATCAGCTCTCTTCAGTGAACTCATTAGGCACTACCCAGGCCTGCTGCTAAGGGAGAGGGGACATTTTAGCCCCATGGATTAAAATAGCAGGGCGAGATAACAGAGCTTGAAAACGCAGTGTAGAACTATTCCTGTGTATTTTGCACACACGTTTTCTGCCTGACGTGGTCATCATGCCTCAGTGGCTCTGAGCCGTTAGGTCTGGCTTTGGCTGGACAGGCTTTCACTGACTTTCCGCCGTGATGTAGTGATGCTGCCCAGGGCAAAGCATGACGGCAATGTGAGCGCTGCGCGGAATGCCGCATTACAGCAACTGGATGCTGTGACACTTTCTGTCCATGATACTACCAGACCATGTTGCTTTTCAGCTTGCTGTGGGACACTGGTTTTTGTCTGCGGCAGCAGCCCTAACAGGAGTCGATGGTCATTCCTACCACATGAGTGCAGTCTGGTGTTTGGCAGTGAGTTTGCTTTGGCTGTGAAATCTGTATTTAATAGTCTATCCTAATTTTCTCCTCCTTGTGAGAGGAACATTATCGAGAAACAACTTGTGTATTGTCCCATTCTGTGTCTAAAAAACCCGCTTGGCCACCCACACCTGAGTTCCCATTTCCCCTACAGATGCCTGGCAGCTGAGCCATAGCTGTGGAGAAGATGGACACAACCACCCAAATGCAGCTATGCATTCAAGAAATCTCTGGGTTTTGAAATTCCTGCCAGAGAACATGTCAGCTTGCTAGATAAAAGAAATAGAGACAGGTTCATGCAACTAACCTAAGAAACTGCAGTCATTACATGCAGCTTATCTAATGAGTGCTTTGTTTAGGGAGCAAAGTCAAAGCCAGGAAACAGAATTACCTTTTCCTGGGATAAGCCTCAGGGCACCTTTTCCATTGAGATGGTAAATATTTTGCCACTATCAAGACCAATGTTGCTGTGCTTGCTTCCAGTTCTTCTGAATGGCTACAAGAAGATGGCTTGTCTGGCTAATTACGAGCTTTTCTCATAGCAAATATGGGCCAGTGTTAACAGGATGAGCTTCAACAAGGCTTGTATTAGAAATAGGGTGACCAGCAGAAGCAGGGAGGTGACAGTCCCCCTGTACTCTGCACTGGTGAGGCCACACCTGGAGTGTTGTGTCCAGTTTTGGGCACCTCAGTACAGAGAGATCTCGAGGTGCTGGAGCGAGTGCAGAGGAGGGCAACAAAGCTGGTGAAGGGCCTGGAGAATAAATCCTGTGAGGAGCAATTGAAGGAGCTGGGACTGTTTAGTTGGAAGAACAGAAGGCTGAGGGCAGACCTCATCACTCTCTACAACTCCCTGAAAGGACAGTGTAGAGAGGTTGGTGCTGGTCTCTTCTCACAGGTAATTAGTGACAGAACCAGAGGGAATGGCTTTAAACTGCAACAGGAGAGGTTTAGGCTGGACATTAGGAAAAAAGAGCGGTCAGACAGTGGGATGGGCTGCCCAGGGAGGTGGTGGAGTCATCATCCCTGCATGTCTTTAGGGTGTTTAGATGAGATGTTGGGGGATATGGTGTAGGGTACTTTGTAGAGTAGGGCTGATGGTTGGACTCGATGACTCCAAGGGTCTTATCCAACCCGAATGATTCTGTGATTCTCTGAAATAGGGTTTTTCATGGAATATTAACAATTTTCCCTTCACTTGAATGTTTTTACAGCATCAGTGTTTGGTTGCTAACAGGGCAGAAACTCAGAAACAGTTAAATAATGATTATTAACATATTCAGAATTCTTGAAATGCTATCCCAGCAGTTCTTTGTGAAACATTTTTCATTATAATCGTATGACTATCTGTTTGTGGTGGCACGGAGGACTATGATCAAAGTGGCTGAATGCTGTAAAAATGCCTATAAATACACCCTTCTGAACTCAGTAGGAGCCAGCATTTGACTTACACTCCCTAATTTGAGGAATTTGAAATCTAATTAACATTAAATTGCAACAAAAATAGACAAATATCAAGAGACAGAAGGATGCCTTCACTGCTTAAGGTAGGGACAGGGCTGGAAGCAGCACGCTGGGATGAGGGAGGTGAAGAACGATGGCAGTGTGCTGTCTGCTGTGTCCCTGAGAGGGAGGCTGCAGATGGCTCAGTCCTGCTCCCCAGGCTGCGTCATGTGAGATGTTTAAAAGTCAGAGTTTTTTCCCCTACCCAAAAATGTAAGTAAATAACCAAAAAAATACAGTGAGGCTAATGCTGCAGAAGTTTCTCCCCAAAGCCCCAAAGTAAAGGAGGCAGGAGGCGCCGAGATAATAGCTGCGTGCAGTGAGAGTACTGCTGCTGATCTATTCAAAATCACTCAGAGCAGAAAGGAAAATCTTCACACTTGGAAGGGGCTGTGGTGATGGCACATCCAGGACTAATGTGGAGGGTATATCAAGTACAATTCAGCCTTTGAAGTTAAAGGAGAAAAAAGAGTAAAATTCACTTGGTGTACCCTAGGTCTCCAATTTCTAATCTGTGATTTCATAGAGGAAAGAAATTGTGTCACTGAACTCCTTTTAGGAACCGTGTCCTTGGCTTATTAACTCGCTTTATACGTTGTCCAATTTGGG
>NW_020799113.1:8425886-8479849 GCF_003259725.1 Athene cunicularia
ATGTGTATAAGAGACAGATTTGTGGGTGGGTGGTATTATTTTAGGAGATATCTTAGTTAATTATTATCTACTGAAACATCACCTAGGAGATACTCTTTCTCTGTCATGCAGCTTGATACTTCATGCAGTAAGAGGTAACTGTTCCATAGTTCATTAAATTATGTTGTGGTGAACTTCTCTCCACTGGGTCTCAATTAAGAAGTGAAGCCGGTGCCTTTAGAGGGAAAGGCAGAGAACAATCAGAATATACTGAATACGTAATTTGATCTCTGGAAACAAGCAAGAGAAAAAACATGGTGTGCAAATGTGTAGACATTAAGAACATGTTATGGCTCAAATATTTGTATATGGAAGTATAATATAATTAGATCATTATTGTTCATTAGGAATATTTAGTGTTTTTAAAAATGTAAGGTGTTTTATCTAAGTTCATTAACTACCGTAAATTTACTGTAGAATACTCATTCTCCTTACTACTTCCCTTGCCTCCATCTTAGCACCCCCAGGAGCTTCCGTCATACCAATTCTGGGCCCGTTGTCTATTACCATGAATTATAATGCTGCAGTAAATTTTCTGTTACATTCTAATTTAATTAAACATTTTGGTTTTAATAACATGTTTTAATTTTCCTTTTAAAAATGTTTAAAGTATCTTGCAGAACTAGTCTTTCTGGATCTTTTTCTACAAAAAACCCACAAAGCTTCTTTCATGAAATAATTTCAAATGTGAAGAACAGAAAAGGAAGTTATCTCAACTGTTTCTCAGGCTACCTTTCCTGTGATTCTTCTTTGTGTGCTGCACGCATCTTTTTTTTTTTTTTTCTGTTTCTCTCCCATTTACATGCTTTTCTTTCCTAACGCTGGCCATATAATGGTTTGCTAAGGTCTGTTCATTTTGTTTTTCTCATACAAATCAGAAATCATCCCAAGAACCATTCTGTGGGTACCAATGAAATACGCTACTGCAACAGGCAGTGACATGGCTGGTTTAGCATGCAGCTCTGAACACATCATCAATGCATAGCGTTAAACAATACCTGACTTTGTACATTCTTGAGTAACTTAATTCCCTTCAATAGCATGAGAATGAGCAGCTCATAAATGCAGAATAATTGGAATTTTAATTAGGTAGTGGCTTAAGGATGCCTCCTGTTTACAAGGTAATAACATCTCTTGAGCTAAATGAATGGAAGGGCAGGTTTCAATTTAACAGCTTATAAAAAACCCAGTTAATTGGTTTCCACTATTAATCTTGGCTGTTCACAGTATCTAAGTGAACTTGGTGGCTGAGGTGCTGATGTTTGTTTCGGGCATGTGAATGGTATCCCAGCCCTGCTTAAGTTCTCACTAAAGTCTTTAGGATGAGTTTCAAACAATTACAGTGAACTGCATTAAAGTCTCAATGAGTACAGAATTGCCTTGCTATGGCATTAAAATTCATGGTATCTACCTGCAGGTGTATACATTTTGTGACTATTTGAATACACACCTTTTCATTTGTTTACAGTGGAGCAGTGAGAGGAATTTGTTTTCTTGCATGAGATAAGCATCATCATGTTTTTCCTAGCAGCTGCATGCACAATTAGGAGGACCCAATTAAAGCTGCATTCAGTTTACACAGAGCGGCAGTGATTGCTGTCTGTAATTTCTCCTGTGGTTTGACTTACGGGCATTAAGCTGCACAGAACTTTATTAACAAATAAAGTCAAGTCAAACAAGT
This sequence comes from Athene cunicularia, assembly GCF_003259725.1. Classification (NCBI taxonomy): domain Eukaryota; kingdom Metazoa; phylum Chordata; class Aves; order Strigiformes; family Strigidae; genus Athene; species Athene cunicularia. Next base: position 8,427,607 of record NW_020799113.1, read on the forward strand.
CAAGAAAAAAAAATACAACAAGCTGGAAACTGGTATGTAGGATCTTGGCCGTTGTGCACTGGCTACAGCTTGAGAAAAGGAGTCTGTCTCCCCTCCCACCTCCCTCAAACAGCCACGGGACAAACGACCGGTTTCCTCTGTTTAGGCTGGTGCTTTCTGTCCTCATAGCCACAAGAAAATAGGTATTTGTGCGTCTCCACTGCTTCCATATCAGCCATCATGACTGCAGCGGGTGCGAGCCATCTGAAGACTCCTGTGAATTCAAGCCTAAAATAATTCTAAGGCCAAATATACCTTTGTTTGTCCCAAGCATTATCGGTGCCATCGCTACAGAAAGCTTAGCACTGCCAGTCATTACGCCAAATGGGAGGAGGAAGGTAAATCCATTAGAATAGGGAAGGAACAGGGCACCGGAGCGCAGGAGCCTTCCTGTAGGATGAGGAATTTAATTCACAACCGGTGCTTTTCCCCCTCCTGAGGCTGTTCAGTTCCCACCACTCCACTGATGTCCACTGATTTCCTCCCAGCCCATGTAACTCTCCTTGGCTAGGCACATACATAGTCGGTGGCACAACATGTTTTGCTTTCATCGTTCAGGGATACCCGGAGTCTGTAAACACTGATCTCTCAGCTAATGCGCTACAAAGAGCAAAACATCAGACATCCAGTCCCTGGAAAGAGTTTTATGAGAAAACGTGTGGTTTCCAACTAAAAATCATGAGCAGAAACCCCAAAAGACTCCATTTCTGTATGTGTGAACAGCTAGTGGATAGTGATTCTGAAAAAAAGGGGAAAGAGCATGTCTAAATTGTCCTGATGTGCACAAGTGGCAACGGAGGAAGGGCCTGGCTGAAGCATTTTCCCCTTAATACCACATAGATCTCCTGAAGCGGCTGAGAGCAAAAAGGGGCAAAGACTGGACTTAATTTTACAAGATGACCCTCAGGCAGCGGAGTACTTAAGGCATGGGAGCAGAGCTAACAGCTGAGTTACTTAGTTGATACTGAAGTGCTTTTCTGCACTGATGGGATGAGCTAGCATCTTGTAGGATAGCCTGTACAGAATAAGATTAAAATCTGTTAATCACCTTGCATATGTCAAGTGGTGACAGATCTAAAGCCAGTCAGTTACTTTCAAAAATAGATAGATTATTAATTTGGAGAAAATGATAAAGAAGTTGCTCTTGTGTACGGCCTATACAAGATCAATTATTTGGCTTTTTATGCTCTCTTGACTGGTGCTAAATCAGTAGTTAACTGGCAGTTTTGATGCTGATACACAAAGCAAGCCATAATAGAGAAGAAAGCCACCTTTAATTTCAAGCTCCACTAGAATCATGAAAGGAAAATTAATGTTTACTAAATTAAAAAGGATGATATTGCTGGAGAGAGGAAGTTTTGGTTAAGCTTTTAGGGGAACATTAATAACTTTGAGAAATGGAAACATATATTATAAAGCATGTTTGACATGGCTCAAACTTTAGGAAATCCAGAAAGTATTTTAAACTTAACCTAAGCTCCTCAGTGTGGTATCAAGTTTTAAAAATCAAGCAAACTGAATGATAGCTGACATAGGGAAGGAGGCTTTCTAGTAACGGGTATTTTCTGTGAAAAATTCAATATAGCCTTATATTTAGAATAAATGTTTTGAGGTGCAATGAAAGTCTCCTGGTTAACTTTTGCATATTTTTGTAATGCCTCTGCAAATTTCCAGGGGAATCTGAGAAGCATCCAGACATGTTCCCTAGGAATATACTTTCATAAAGCTGCCACTCTGAGAATCTTCTGACATATCACAGTGCGGCTGAGTTTTGCCTGTGATATGTTGCCAAGCACCATAAACGAATGCAGCTCTGAGATGGCAGGTCACTTTTTATTTTGCCAGACACAACAAAGAAGTGTCAACCCCTGACAGGTTTTAAAAGTAGGCTTTAAAAGAAATATCAAACCTTTTTTTTTTAACCAGTCAGTATCTGAGAAGAAATACTCACAGAAAAAGAGAGGATAGGGAAATTTGTGGAAGTGGAAGTTGCACTGCGCAAATGATTTAGTACTACGTGCTTCTGGTTTTATGCTGATAAATACCCTTGGGATTAGGTAACATGGAGTTTATGCCAGCAAATAAATGGGCAGTGGATCTGGTTCAGTCTGATGTGTGTGTGCACCACTGCAGTGGGATTATGACTACTGCTCGTAGTGCACTGGATTTTGTGATAATGCAACAATTTTGTGTTAATGGTTTGGTCTTTGTTGTAGGATCTTGCAGTCCTTAGGTACTTGAATCCCCTTCGGAGAACCCCCTTTTTAATAGGAAACGGAAACATTTAGCAGGTGAATGTCGCAATTTAACACAGTATAGCACAATCTCTGAGCAGTAGGGCAGGACAGGAACAAACTGCAGTAGCTTTGGATCCCAGTTCCACAGTCTAACACCAAAGTGCTCTGACTCCTGTGACGCACTTGCTGTTGGCTGACAGGAAATACTGGTCCTATAAATGCTGGCCTGTGATGCTGTAGTTTAAGAGGTGCATTTGCTTTACTGGGCTTTAGGCTAAAGCATGTTAACAGAAACTGTTAAAAAGAGAAAAGAAAAAAAGTGATGTTCTCTCAATACTGTGACATAAATAAATGCTGCATTTTTCATAAGACTGTGAAGGATATGGCATAGTCATGAAAGAAGGGAAAAAGCATTGTAGGAGACAATGTCTATATATTGCTTGTGATAAAACAACTTACACGTGATTGCTTTCAGCACTTAGACTGCATTTGTTTTAAACAGGTTTGCACTGGCAGTGTGGTGTAGGATTTCCTTTGTAACCATCTGGACAGTGTTTGATCCCCCTGTAGCAGTAGACTGATGAAGTCATTGCAAGCACTTCTTCCCAATATAAAAAATATCATTTATAGTCATCTAAACAACAATCATTTCAAGCAAAAGAAGAGGGAATATCATACTCCTAAGACCACATTTCCCTTATAAGTGCCTTGCATTAGCAGACAAGGAAATAGATCTCTTTCTTTTCATCCCGAAAACTGCAGGCCATTGGGAACTAGTCTGCACATAGGGAAATTCTTTGCTGGGGAAAGTTCAGCTAAAGGAGACTCAGAGGATGTGACTGCAGAAGGTTCATCCAGTCTTCAGCTGGTGGGAGCTACCATTGCCCACATAACAGTATGCTGCTTCTGCTCGAAGAGTATCAGTGAGCCCACTCACCTCCGCTACAGGCACCGGGTTCTTTTGTTCATGATTTCTGCTGATGCCGTTAGTTGAGAACCAGATTAAATGGCTTCCAGTTTATAAAGAGAAGTTACAAATTGTAGGAAAATTACTTCTGAAATTACATATCAATGCTGGTTCATTTTCAATTCTATTTATGAAAAGTTTCCAGTATGACAAACAAGCGGTACATTGTGCACTAGGATGGTATTATGGAAATGTACAGCGAACAGGGAGATGTGCATAGGACTGTAATTTGTGAGTAACAAGGTGTATGTGCTCTGAATAAGTAATTAAGAAAATTTCACTAGCTATAATACTGGTATTTGCTCTAAGGTTACTGCACCGTGGCTCCCTTGTGCCATCAAGCTTGCAATAGCACTGGCACGCCAGCCCTTCCGACTGCCTTCTCTCCTTCCTCCCTCTCCTCCCCATCACACCCTTAGTAAAGCAGAGAATAAAGATGATGACAGTATTATGTTAGAAACTGGTAGATGAGGTAAGGACAGCAGTCACTGCAGAACCTCAGTCAGCTTCAGGCTTGGTTATATTCAAATTTGACTTTCAAAATCTGATAGAGTGCAAAGCCATTTCCATTCTACTCCATGTTTTCACCCTTTTGGAGCTTTCACAACATGCATGCTTTGAGATGTGCTTTCCACCTTTTACCAGCTCCCAGAGGAGTGTGTGTCCATACATATTCATCTTCGGAGTTCTAACTGAAAACTTTTACAAGTTTGTGAATTCAGTAACCATATGGCAAAACCCCAGTCATTTTTTTCAGAGTCTTAGTCACCATATCTAGAGAAATTTTTGCTAGGTCAATATAGGTGTAGAGGAATAATAATACTTCCCCTAGTTTTTATTTAGCAAAATCTCCTATTAGAAAAGTAGATACCATTTTAGAATATCCCTTCTCACTAAAGTCCATCAAGCCCATGGTCTTAAGTCCAGCTATAGATACTGTGTCCCTGATGCAACGCGGAAGCAGTGGTCCTGGCATTCACCTCATCTGACCACCTGCTACTCATGACCACAGTTCTGTCTCCAGCCCATGGATGGGCTAGTCTGCAGCTCAGAAGTGTGTAGGTGTTTGAAATCCACCCGAGATCTGTCAGGGTGGGTTGCATCCTCCAGAGTCTTCTCTCACTTGCTGATGTTGTTTGTCCCAGTTGCGCTCTCTTGTACCACCCAAAAGCAGCTCTCACAGTCCAAGTTCTCAGCTGTCAGTGATCCCATAAACTGCAGTGGCCCTGGCCAAGGCTGTAAAGGTGCTCGTTAGCCCTGTCAACTCTTCCACTGTAAACCCTGAGAGAGGGGCATGCCATGACACTGAGGAAGCCTCATGCTAACCACAGTGGTTCCAGGACAAACACAGGGGTGGAGCGGCTGCACATTTAGTTACTGTAAAGATTTTTCATATCCTATCACAGACAGGAGATTAATACATTCAAGAGTCATTAGTATTAGGATGGGGATATATGTATTAAATTTTTCTTGTGCACCATGTGCAAATGTGCTTGACTTACCCAAAACAAATCCTTTACTGTGTCTGTTTAAGAATAATGGCATGACTACTGCAGGAGCCAGGTTTTATATAATTATACAGGGAGAATTATTAGAAGAGCATTGCGTTTCTGTACGGTGTATGACTATCATTCATAACCACTTCTCAACCCACATCCCTGCTTTATCCTGCATTCTCCATAGTAATAGCACTCTTCACAGATGCAGAGAAAACGACTGTTGTAAGTGAAGTTATTGTCTCTTTAATGACCACAGGAATATCTACTGAGTTTAATATATTGGCTTGAAAAATCTGTTTTGCCCACCCTAAATGGCTGTCTGTCTTAAATATATCTGCTCAGAGTGATGTGCATTATATAAATAAAACTACACCGACAGCATGTTTGTCAATCAGCAGAAAAGCCTCTACACCCACTATCCCGGGCACATATACTTTGTAAGCATTGGTTTCCAGCAGATAAATGTAATCAAGGTTTATATGCTCACAGAAGCCAACAGGATGGGATTGTTTCACTCGAAAGATCAGAAGAAAATTGTAACTAATGTTGTGGAAAATTACTTTGATATTGCTTTCTCAGTACAGCATCACAATTAGGTAGCAATGTGAAGCACAGGGAAAGAATAAATGAATAGTAACAAATCAACACAAACAGCTACTGTCAGGAGTACTTTGCTCAGTGAAAGTAATGTAAGCATTACTTAAAGTTTTATGACTGTGGATTTTATACTGGTTTAAGTAGTACATCAAGGTCTCACCATCATGCTTGCTAGGACTAAAACAATCAAGAACAATTTCCGGAACAGACAGATAAAACTAAAGTACTGAAGTATTTTTATTAATCATGTTTCATAAGTTGTACTGTCTTAAATTAAAAATGACTGAACATGCTAACAATGAAAAATGCCCTTTTGGACAATGCAAAATTCTCCTACGCTGCTTTTCAGTGGAAAATAAACGTTACTGACTTTCCTCCAGCCTTCCTGATGAGATTCCAGTGTCTGGCAAATATGTTTTACTCCACGGTAACTACAGAAGCAAAGGCTAATCCAATAAAACTTTGCCGTGCAGAATCTGTTGTCCTAAGTAGCTTAATGACACATACATTTGTTCAATTCTATTGAGGGAGCAATCAGACAAGCAAATGATGGCAACATCCGATCTCCATTAGAAACAGGCCCTTTTAAGGAGAAACACTGAACAGGGGAAGGGAAGGATCCTACTCAGCACGCCAAAAATGTCGCTTGTGATTGACAGATTTTCATAGGAGACTGTCTAGAGATGAAATATGCCTACCTCTCTTTTTAATGAAATGAATGGATATATTTTCCTGTGTCTTTTAAGCCACGTAATATGTTTTAGTGATAACTGGTATCATTTTCAGAAGCAGTGGATATGAGGAGTTTCCGAGTCCACTGGGAGTTGAAAGCACTTAACACACATGAAAATCAGCCAAACAGAAATAAGAGTAATTGTATTGAGCACCTTTTACTCAAGGGTACAGTCTGGTTCCTGTTAACATAAATAGTAATTGAATGTGAGAATCGAGCAATTGATTACACGTCTTTGGCAGTAACAGCATCATTGGGATGTTCATGTTTTAGCTATGCAGATCCCTACCCACAGCAACCTAGTACGGTTCGGAGGAAGTTTCCCTGCTGGGGTAGGAGCTCTGTTCATTGCTTTTATTTAAATGTGCTTGGGTGCCCCCTTCTATGGTTACATTGCTCTCAAAAATCACTTCACAGCGTACTACAATCAGCAGTCTGCATTCAAGAGGTTTGTGGCAGAGAGAACAGAGGTGCAAGTGGTCAAGATGAGAGACCAATAATGAAAAAATGGAGAAGAAATTGCCCAGGTTTTGAGATACCACTAGAAATTCTTTCTCTTCCAGGAGCAAAGAATTAACTTTTCAATGTAAAATTACACATTTTTAGATGCGTTAGAGTACTGCCTGCATTTACTGTCTATATGTCTTTCCCCTCACCCCCAGTCTATTGGCCAATTTCAGTCAAACGTGGACAGTACCACCAATTTTAATCTCTCAGCTCTTTTGCATCTAAGTATACAAAACTAAATTGCAAAAGCACTGAAGGGACTGGTTAATTGTCTGCTTTGCACAACACTGATGATTCATTATTTCTGTAGTTTCAGCTGAGTGGCTGCTTTCAAAATTGGTGTGCAGTTGGACTAAATAGTAAACATATTAAAGTACAGATTGTTTAGTGACATGGAAATAAGCACTTAATAAACCTGGACACCAAAATTAGCACTTAATGTAATTATATGAGTTCTCTGTGTTAGGGTTCATCTCCTTTAAAAATGTTAGTAATGCTTTAAAATATACACAGTCCTGTTCATTGTACAATGAAGATGTCAGTCAAACAGACATTATAAAGCATGTATTTAGTTAAAGGAGAATTTCACTGCATATAAGAGCAAACATAGTGGCCAAACCTTGGCACACGGGGCTGCTGTTAGGAGCTGGAGTGCCTGCATTTGTCTAGGCTCTAAACCAGCCTTCATTACAGTCCTTGTCAAAGTCAGTGATTGTAAGTAAATCAAGAGGTCTCATGCTTTTTCATACTTCTTGCATGGCCCTCTCACAGTTCCCTAGCTCTCATGCTGATGTGGTCTTTGTGGTCTCCACAGTTTAACGTTAGTAGTGCAGGAGGAAGGCATGCATATGCATGAAAGTTAGGAAAAGTTTAGTGGAAGTTAAGTACATTAAAGTATTTTATGTTTTCTTGCATGACTCATGCATCTCTTACTTTGCATCTCTATGACATATTGAATACCATGTACAGGGAAAGGTGGATTCAGAGGCATGTATTTGTAGGAACTGAACTTTTGGAGAAATTTCTCATTTTCATATTTATAGTGGTAATAGCTCGTAGCAGAACTGGTCTTAATTTTAGTAGAAAATTAACTCTATTCAGCTGCACCCTGTGCACCTTGGCAAAGATCCTTGCATAATCAGTTAATTTGTTCTTGGAACTGTTTTTTAAGCAAACTCCTCTCTTTTTTTTTCTTTCTTTTTTGTTTTTAAAAAAACCCCCAAATTGTTAATTAATTTCAAAATAGCCTTTGTTAAAAAGATTACATACCTTTGTTGAGGCAACCTCTGTGAAATATGTAAAACACGTTCAGGGTATAAGTACAAAATGTTGAGCATGAAAGCGCAAGTGAATCAAACAGGAATAGGAATGCTAACCTGGTGTCTGCTGATGAACTATTTCTTCTGGATCCTGCAGGTGAATGAAGACAACGAGTCCAGCTGCTCCAAACAGCAAGATAAAGGAGAACATACATGTCAGCCTCATAATTATTGTTCTCAGATCAATCCAGTTCTGACCCAGGAAAAGAACGGCGTGCAATCTCCAGGACACTCTTCACTCATAGTCTCGTCCTCTCATCTGGAAGTCTGGCGTAACACGTCTACAAGAGGTGAAAAAACAAACCCCTAAAACTCAACATATTTATTTTTTCAATGCAGATTAGTAGATTTAAGTCCTTGTTTAGAACAAATAACTGATTTATCTAGTATTTCTTTGGTAGAGTTAACTGCAGTCATCCAGTCATTTCTGCCCCATCAGTTTGTCTTTAATTATATGTCACTGTTTCTAACATGTTGAAAGACAATGTAGAATGTCATTTAAAAGCGTAGTTTGGGGAAAATGGTCATGCTATGACTAGAATTTGCACAGAAACCCCTCTTATTAGTTGTCCTGCTTCAAGCACTTTTTATTTGGACCAGAAAAACAATATGAAAACCGTAAAGTGAGATAACGTGGGGGAGACGATCAGAAGAGCTGCACCTTGCATGTCAGATACGGGGAGAAGGATGAGCACCTGGCAGCTGCCTGCTTCACCCTTGATAAAAACAGTCCAAATGGTGCAGCACAGGTCACTGTCACCTGTTGAAAAAGCTCTGCAGGCGTATTGATTTCCAAGGGAAATACTGGTCACAGTGCTTGGACCGCCCTTTACTGGCTTTCAGAAGACTTGAGAGCATGGGCAGCAAGCGGGCTGTCTGTGCCGGAGCGAGGGGCACGGCTGCCTCTCCTGCCCGGGAGCTCCCGGCGAGTTTCTGGGCTCAGTTCTGCGAATTCTCACTGCTCGCTCTACACTTGCTGTTATGCACAGTGCTGGTGAAAGGGCAGCGGCCCTGGTCCCAGGTGGGCACGCTGTGTGTCATTCTAAAGCCCTTGTTAAGCACAGCCCTAAGGCAAGTACCTCACTTTAAGCCCATGAATAGTCCCACTGGAACCATGTCCCTTCTGGTACAATACTAAGAAGCGAAAAACCAAAAGAATGGGAACCGGGGAGGAAAACCATTAATGGTGCTACATGGCTTTATTAATTTAAATAAATGCTTTTGCCACATAACTGTGCTGGTCCTGCATTTTTCAGTAACACGAAGGAAGGTGCATTAGACCACAGGCAGTGGAACTGGTTCCCAAAAATGTAACTGGATTTCATATCAGCAAATTACTGAACACAAGGGCTCAGGCTGGAGATCAGCAGTAGGTTGCAGGGGTGGCGATCGCTTGGCTTTTCTCCTATTTCTAATTGTCAGTGTGACCCGGTCTATAGGAAGGTTTTTGAAGGTGGTCTTTGTTTGAAAGGAAGTTTTAAGTACAGAAAGACTGTAACATTAGTTTTTCAGGAGGACGGGTTGTGGAAAGATGATGATTCAAAGTAGTTATGCCATGAAAAGTCTTTAAGGATTTGTTTTCAGTGTACCTGGAATATTTGTAGTTGGGGTAACTTGTTTGCTGATTAACTGATACTTTAAATTTCTAAAATGCATCAGAGAAGAATGCTAGTTGTGCTGTCCTGATGAAGTGATTTCTGTGACTCTGATTGACAAGGTTATTTAATGGTGACCATGTGCATTCAGTGTGTAAAGCAGCTGGAGCTCCAGGCCAGGAACACTACTGGATCCTTGTATCTTGAATGAATGCAGAGTGTTGTCTCTATACAGAGGCGAATTCAGCTTCATTTCCTGTTAAAATTATGGCAGACATTAACTGTGTATTTTAATTTTTTTTTTTCCTTAAACCCTTCTCACCCCTTTAAAAATAAAACTAAAAGGAAATGTTGCTAAGTTTTCCAGCACTAGCAAAGTCAAATCCTTATGGGTCCTTGTGGAGGTCCATCTGTGCCTGTTGTGTGAATGTGTATGTTGTATGGATGGACTTTTTGCACATATATTTGTTATTTAAGAGGCAAATACTAACTCTAAAGCCCTAGGAGAGTCCGATTAAGGAAGAAGGATTAGCTTTCAAAGCAAGTGTGTTACAGTTCCAAACACTGCTGGTATAGGCAAACAATGAGGGAACATGAACCACCCTCTCTGGTTCACTACAGAACTTGTTTGTCCTACACAGTCAGTGCTTTGGTTAAACCAAATCCTCCTGTGGGAAGGCTGGTACAACACCAAAATCACACCATCATTTTGTAAAACCATCCAGTCAGAGCTTTCTAAGAATTATATTTGATTACCTAATACAAAATTTCCCTTTTGTAACCTATTTATGCTCTCTGCATGTACATGGGGAGGAGGCTGCTACTCCCCCAGTTTTACAGGACAAGCGTGAAGCAAGTGTCTTGCCCAAGATTATACAGTAAGGCTGTGACGTAGCAAAGAGTTGAAGGGCTTCCCAGCCCCTAGGCTGGCATTGGCAGAGCTGCCGTTCTCTGCTGGGAATGCTCGGGCAGCTGGTGGGACACAGCTGTCAAGAAATGCCAGGTCATAATTTGAGAGCGAGCAGTTTAAAAACATTCACTCCCAAATAACGAAGGTTTTATGTTTGCTTAATGCTGAGTTTTAAGGTCATTTTTTGAATGAATTATACCCTTGAGCAAATATGGGTTTCTAAAACAATTATTATTAGCTTAAAGTGCTAAATTGTTTTCCCTGGTTTTGATTTGTTGACATGTTTTTGTTTGAAGTAGGGGCAGCATCAAGAAAGATCCCTAACCAGTTTTTATTTAGTGCAAGAAATGTTACAATAGAAGTTTTTAACAGTTAGAATGTTTACATTTTTCCACATCCTACAGAACAACTGCGTTCAGGATCATGTAACCTTTTAGGTCAGGCATTGCAGTGTCTTTGGGACACCTCGGGATGCAACAGTGACGAACGCTAGATGAAAGCATATGTGGAAAAAACAAAAAGTCCACAGGTACTTGTGGAACTATAAAGGAAGGTTGCTGCATATTGCCTGTTGCCATTACATGTCTTTGCAAGCACTGAAGATAGAGGGAGTCTGAGAAGGAAAAAGAGAACCTATTTCCTCTCAACAAAATTATTACCTCTCAACAAAACACAAACTTCAGAGATCTTTAAATTATGGGTCTAGGCTTTTTCCCTCCCTATTCTCCTGTAATTATTTTTTCAATCAGTTGACTTTAATTAACATGTCCTAGGAGAGCAAAGCTGGTGAATGGGAACGGCTGTTTTATACGTGCTGAGCATGTGCTTCCTGAGCCTTCCCAGGCTGGTTGTTGAGTAACAGGAGCAGAGGAACTCTGAAAGCAGTTAGCACTGCCTGATGAATGTGAATCCTCATTATGGAAACGTTTGAAAATATTGTTTACACTCAAACCACGTCATTTTAAAGATGGATGAGATAAAAAAACTTCAAAAAACCTTAGTGGGGCATTAGCTAACAGTTTCTTTAGGAAATACGTCCTCAGGCACGTGAGGGAGAGGGATGCTGTGTGTGGGAGCTTGGGATTGATCCACGCTGAGCCCTAGCATCTGGGAGGCAGAATCTGGATGAATCCGTAGCCTGCAATTTACACGTCAGATTCGCAGTCACATTAACTGTGCTTCTCACAATGGGCAATAGCATATTTTTATATTTCTTATTAGTATTACTGAGAGTGCAAGTAGATAAGGTTGTAAGCAGCCTCCAATCTAAACTCTGTTTTCAGCTGCCCTGAACTCATTAAACAGATGGAGAGCGGTTCACTAGAACACGCACTAATGAATTAAAACATCTAACTTTTAATTTATTCTTCCTTTATACATTTTTGTGGTGGATAAAACTTCTAGGTATCAATAAATGTTTTTCTAAGCTTTCCCATTACTGTGGTATGTGAACGCTCTGCCCTTGAAAGCAGCAGAAGTCTGTGTATACACGGATAATAATTAGCACTCAGATAGCACTTTCCAGTTCAAGGACATTCATTAATCACCATAGTACTCCTATGAATTGTGAGGTGAGGAGATATTAGTATTGGGTAGAAGAATAGGTGTTGCATCCTTAAAGCAAGTCTTTAAGGAAAAAGATGTACAATTTTAGGTCAAAACCATCCAGATATGTTTGCGGAAAATATTTGAATATTATGAAAAATTTTCAGGCACCAAATCTTTTATTTACAAACACAGAAGCAGGACTAATTCCCCCCTGCTCCCAAGCAGTACTGAAAGACACTGCAAATCAATATGATGGGAAAGATTTTTTGACAAGATTGGCAGTGAAAGTAGTGCTTTGTAGGTCTGCTTTTTTGCAATCACTGCCTGGGAGCCTAATGGCTGAACATTTTTCCTGTGAGCAATTTAACATTGTTATAATGGATGAGCCCAAGAAAGACAAAGAGAGTTTTCTACCAATGTCTTTGTTGTTTGATTCCTCATCTGAGATGGGTCAGTCAGGCTGCACTTGGCTTTCTGTCTGATAGCACATGGCTGTTTGTTCATTCATGAATTTTGAGGATGTGACATTCTGTCCCTTGTCCGCTAACAAATCTTAATGAAGAATGGCATTGACAAGATAATAATCTAAGGGCATGATGTAATTATTAAGTAGAAACTCAAGGGATTGCCTTTGGTCCATCTAGAACTGAATTTTACCCTAATAGTAGCCATATTGATGCTTCAAAGGAAAGTAAAAAGAATCTTGCAGAGCAAAGCGGTAGGATAACTTGCCTTCAGGAAAAGGTCTTTAGTTGGGGTCACCTTCTTTTTATGTGGGTAGTGTATCTCTGAGACTGCCTGTCTTAGGAAAACATGATGTCAAGGTATGCATCTTTCACAGCACTACCAACAATTGCTTTCCAAGAGCTTGGGCACTCACAGAGAACAGGAGGTATAGCCCCATTCCTCTCTGTTGACTGCTCACAGAGCCCCTGCAGAACCCAGGCTACCTGACCCTCTGTGCACTGGGTCCCCAGTGTGCTTTCACTCCCCCGGATAATTGATGACTAGGCCAGCTAAATTATCCTGAAGATGAAAGGATCAGTGCCAAGATGAGAACAGAAGAGGCTCTTTTCTGATGTGGAATTAGAGGAAGGACAGAAGTGGGACAAGACCCCGTAAGGCTCCTGCCCACTGCAGGGTACTGATTCTCCCTTCCTGGGGCTTCACTGCAAGGTACTGATGCAACCCCCAGTGAACCAAACTAATGCCACCCTCAAGTTTACATTACCATAGACCTTAGCAAGTCAACAACACTCAAGTTCTCTGAAAACATCTACTGATTGCTGAATTGGACAATTACAAATCACCTATGAATGAACGTAAATGCCTAGTTCACATGTACATGGTAAACTTCATTTATTATGCTGTGCAAGCTTTAGTTGATATTCCTTTAGTTGATAGCAGGCTGCTGGTTCAGAGTGGAGTCCAAGCCCACTGTTTCTTCAGAGGAGGGTGGCAGTATGCAGATATCTGCCTTTTGTAAGCCAGGATTGATGCGTTTCCACCAGGCGCTTTGTGTGCTGTTGAATAACCAGATACTAAGCAGCAGAGGTGAGCTTGGGCATGGGCTCCCACTGCTGTGGTTACACCATTCTTGAGAGGCCACCTGGGATGTCTCCATGGCGGTCCGGAGCTCTCTGCGACGGTACGTGTCCACAGAGGGCTGTCCGGGCTCTCTGTACAAAGCGTGGCACTGCATGGGCACAGCCTCAGCAGGGTCTGTTATCTTTGGCAAACCGTCCCCAGTTAATGGCACGCACTGACTGGTGGTATTGCCAGTTCAGAGAGAGATGTTTATAAATGCAGAAATGGTTTTGTAAGTCAGTCTTCACCTGACAGAAAAAACCCTACACGTTAAATTTCAGCACCCCCGTAGCTGATCTGCAGAAGCTTAACTGTGAGCTGTTGGAAGCTGGGAGCTGTGATGGGCTTTTGTCTTCTACTGGGTTTTATGTGTTCTGAAGGGGTGCCGTAATGGAGCACTTTATGCGTTATTAAGATAATTTTACTTAGATTGTGTAATATAGGTAGAGACTGGGATAGTGACAGTGGGAAATTAGCTGAATAGGAAAAAAAAAAAAGGAATACTATCACTACAAGAATATAAGAAAAAGATTTGCTTTTATTACTGAAATGATCACTTCTAAATACATTAGCTGTGTTTCTATGAGTTGTGTGAACAATGGCTGCTTCTCATCTCTGAAGCTGAGCCAAGCATGCATTTCCTTGCTTCAAAGCACTTACAGAGACAAAAGGCCCTCAAACACAGGGCACTGAGTTTTCCCATCACTCAAGTGTCCACTCTCCGCTTTACCCCTGACTTCTAGATCAGGCTTGTCATGACATTTACAGAAGAAAAAAGGATTTATAAACATTATTCATATTCACCAGTAAAACTAACTTTTTATAGCATTTTTACAAATGCAGGCACTGTACTAGAGGTAGAGATATTAAAAGTCATATTATTCTGTAGCTGTCAGCACTCCTTGGAAATAGGAAATGCAAATGAATCCTAAGTATTATGCCTCAAATCCTTTAGATTCTTTAGCATAGAAAGAAGAAGGAAACTCTTAATCCTGTGGCTGCTTCCATTCACCAAATGTTCTTCTTTGGGTGCTGTCAGTATATTCTTGTTCATGTATCAGTAGAACAAAAACTTTGATTTTCACTGAGATTTGGAAAGGACAAATTTGTTTTCAGCTGATATTTCATATCAAAACATTTTGTCTGGCTTACTTCAACTTCATACATAATTATGTTCTTCTTTTGGTAATAGGAAAAGATAAGTATTTTGAAGAAGGTTGAAATAAGATATTTTAAGTTGAATTGGTCCAAAATGCCCTGCCCCCGAAATCTCCCCAAAATTATTTCCTGAAAAGATCTGGATTCATATTTTTCCTTCATGTGGGGAAAGGAATTAAACTCGCTTTGATGAAATCACTAGTGAAGTTAAAGGTTCCTCTGAATCTGACAAATCCCCGGAATTCAGAAGTGAAATAATTGAGCAGAGAGGTGGCTCAGCCTTTGTATTACCTCTCAGTAATACCAGCCGACGTCTGAAGGATGTTGGTGACCCCTCACCCCCGGGTAGCTCCAGTGGGTACGTCCTGAGGCGCCCATCAGCACTGCCGGGTGCACAGACCAGTTCAGCAGTTCGAATTCAGGACGAGGAAGCCTACCTGCCTTGTCTGGCTTTATGCAGCAGTCCTTTGAGCTCTCGGTTTTCCTAAGAACCCGCAGAGGCAGGAATTGGCGCTCGGGTGAATCAGACCTACTGGCCTGCCTGATGCTGGCACCTCCTCTGTGCAGCTCAGTTAGTCTCCTCTGTGTCCCAGCGACCCGGAGTGAACACGCTGAGCTGACCGCCCATGTTACATGCTAGCTAGTGCACACCGTCAGTGTTGTATGAAATTAGGCAGAACTTACTGTCCTTTAACAGCTCTGTTCTCCAGTCACTGATGTCATTATGTGTCTTGGCTTTCAGCATCTCCTCTAATTATGCAATATGGGGATTTCTCAACATGAAGAAAATCCTGGAAATTACAGGCTACTCTTTTGCTCACATGTACACAAATCCATATACTGCACAGTGGGGAAAAGGGGGTTAAGAGGCTTTCTCTTATTCTGGTGGAAACTTGTTTTGCCAGGTATCAGTGGGTCCAGTTCTACTCTGTTATGTATACCAGGTTTGTCCTTTGGACCTGCACACTGCTTGAAGGTGTGTTAACGCATATAACATGCCAAACCCTGAATTTTAGCTTAACTGAGAAAAGCTGTGATATTGTTTTATGTGGCTGAAGTCAGAATGATAACATACGACCCCTTTTTCCCATTCCAACCCACATGGCAAACTGCTAAAGCTGCTCCTCTCATTTCCATCACATTGCAATAGAAATCAGGCACTGCTGGTTTCCACTTTCATCTACAATTTAAGACCAAAAGGGACAGCACTCAGTAAACAACCAAAATAATCCTTTCAAAGTTGAGAAGATTTCCTTCCTATCTTTCTGGGTGCAAATTGTAGCAGGAGTCATGTGTTACTAATCTCCTCAGTACTGCAGCAGGTCCTTAGCAAGTTAATACACATACCTCTCCAGGATCCTCGAAGGGTTATAATATTATTCCTAAGCTAAAATATAATCTCTAAAGCAGTTTGCATTTGAAATGAAAACAAAGTTTTCTTTACTTTGTTTCAAATGAATATCTCACAAGAGCTGTACAGTGACAGTGTAAATAGTGTCAGTAATGAACTTGTCCAACTTGCTTCCACACCAGAGTGGAAGGCACAAAATTTGCACAACAGATCTCACAGACAGGCAGCCCAGCCCTCCCAGGCTCTGCCTGGAAGCAGGATTTATAGGGATATTGTCCCACCTACAATATTTCATACAGAAAACTGTGCTGAAAGCAGTGAACTCTCTTGTAAAATACAGCAGAAAGGTTTCTAGTTTTTCAGGTGCCCACTTGGTTCTAGTCAGAGCCCAGTTTGAAATGCTTCTGTCTCTCCCCACTTGCCTCAGTCTCTCTTCTCTTTACAGTAACTATCACATTTTCAAAGGGTTTTTTAGATGATTGCAGCATCATATGACAGTGGTGGTTGCAAAACCCTGAAATACTTTTCAGTTGTCCTGAAGGTGTTTTGTCTCTTCCATAGGTTTCCTGGCTATTCTGAATAAAAACACCTTCTTTCAGAAGATACGACACACCTGGTGTACGCTGGACTTCCAGAGGTACCAAACAAGTAAGAACCCCAGACATATTCCTTCTTTTATGTCAGTGTGAAGCACAGTGGAGTTTGCTTTTATAAATTCATTTTTCTATGCACTTTTAGATGTGTTGCGGTAAGGAACAAGAGATGACAGAACCTAAAAGGTTTTATTAGCTGCTTTTATATATATATTCTTTCATAGATATATAAACAATATATTCCTAGCCATTGGGTAAAAGTTTTTATTTGTATGCCAAACCTCTTGACATCATGAGATTTTAAATAGTTTTTATAGCAACAATTTTGAGTGGCTTTATGTATGTATGTGTGGGCCCCTGTCCTCCAACATTAGAGCTTAACTTTGTGCCATACGTAACACAGTTCATGTAATAATACACTATGGAGATTCATGATTCCTCAGTGTTATTTCATTTTCCTAAAAGATAAAAGTATCTGAGGTGGAGATTCTTTGTCTGGGAGTCGTAAGCAAGCAAGAAGAACAGAAAACAGTGAAATGGTTCCTGTAAGCTAGGAATTAAAAACCTTTGTCACAAGTGAGGGTGGTTTTAATTCTGCATTTGAGGAAACAAAACACAGCAAAATTTCTGCAGTAGCAGAAAGAAAACAAACTCCTGGCTCACACTGTGTCTAGTTGTGATGCTACTATGGTTACTTCAGAAAGAATAAAATAGCCCTTGCAACCTTGAAATGGAACATTTTGCTGTGGCAGTGGAGAGGGTTCCTTTATTGACTGAAGCAACTTTTCTAACAGTGTACATCAGACTGTTTTCACCTAGTACTGGCTCTTAACTTCTAGCCATGATGACTAATTTGTTTCTTATTGAGATTTTACAAATGCTTTCTCCCTAATGAAAGGTCACCATCTGTTTAGTCGAAGTACTTTCTAACTTAGACTATGCCTGTATGTCAGAGCTAAGTTATTTCCTCTTGTTCTTGATTTGGGCAGTTGGAACACAGCAGCTAATTGAAAGGGGATATTCTATAAGTAGATCTAGTTGGAAAACTTGGGTTTTTTCTTTTCTAAAATGCCTCTTACATTTTCTTTTGAGATGAAAATTCCCCCCCCCCCCCGATATTGCAAAACAAACTGAAACAAATATTTGCTTTTTATTTTGAAGTGCAATTTCAAAACAAAAAGAAATAGAATCTTTATTTTTAATTCAGTTATCATGTTACTGCAGCGTATAAAGGGAAGCTGCAATGGGTGCTGAAGGACTAGTTGGCTGCCCGTGCAGAGGCGTGGATGTGACATGCTGCTGTCTGGATGGGCTGGCAGATCTGAAGCAGGGACAGAGCTCCTCCAGCTCACTTGCCATGTGAGAGCAAAGGGAAGAGGATCTGCAAGCTGAGAGATCTCCTAGGTGTGTATTAGGAAAGAGAAATAACTGGGGGGTTTGCCATCACATAAAGAGGAGTGAAATGGTTCTGTGTGATGGTGAGTGAGGGAAAGTACATGTGGAAGCTGGTGGACTTGCCCAGAGGCAGAGCTGTGATGTGATCAGGAGTTTCCTGGGGAAGCAAGTGGAGGAACTGGGGTAGATGGTGCCTTTTCAAAGGCAGCATGAGGGTTATGTTTATCAGGATCACAGTGGAGCATTGCTTACATAGGGTAGTAAGCATTTGCCCTACCCTTGCACTCTTTGGCTTCTGAAAGTTTCGTATTTTGGCAAGGTCAGCTTTGGGGAAGGGGTGCAGTACCACCTGCAGTTTCAGCACAGTTGTACTTTGAAAGACAGGAGTGCATAGCTGTCAACAGAGCCACGGAGGAGACAGACATAGTCTCTGTTCAGAAATGTGGCTGTTTCAGTTGGTGGTGGTTGCAGTAAGTGTAAGACTGGGTGAGAAAGGAGGTGCAAGGTTGTCTGGCAAAGGACCGTAGGTCCCCACTTTCATAGGGGAGCAGAGACATCATGATGGTCACTGTCTAAGGAAATAGGACACCTACGTGCAATGCGCTTCTAGTGCTTCCTTACCTGTATGCTACCATGCACCAGAATTTCAGATGCTCCAAATTTCAGAGCAGTCGGAGGAAACCCATGCATTTCAGAGCAATTACTCAGCTTTTTAAACAGAAGGCGATTTTCAGTATTGAGCTGTAATGAGAATCCTGAATAGTCATGAACTCTCTTTAAAACCAGTTCTGTGATGCTGGTACAGAGGCAGAATATTGCTATTTGGTTTACTGTTACTTATTTTTAAGCACCTTTTGTCAGATTTGTAATAAGAACAGATAAGGCAACTAGCTGCTTGGCATACTTGTGTGCTGTAAATATTGGAGATCATTAAATGTCACTGGGAAGGTTCCTGTTGTTCCACCGATACTCTATAGGAATGGATATACTCTATTGACTCGATGTATTTGACATCAGACTCAGCTTACAACTCCATCCCTTCTCAGCTTCTGTATTCAGTGAGGGGAAGGTAGACGCAGCCTCAAAACTTCTGTCCTTTCCTCCCTCTTTTTGCTGTTAACATGGACGGACATAATGATGCCTGCTCAGGAGATGTAACAATTGTCAAAGTATTTGTGACACAGAGAAATCCTCCTGGGGAAAAAAAAGGGTATTCTGGTATTCCTCTTCCCAGCACCAATGCTCTGGCTGTACTGTTGAGACACTACCAACATGTTGGTACTGGTGAATTAGTCTCAGATACCTGAACAGCAAAGATAATATAAAGCAGGGATCTTTGGCTGTTTGATGTGTTGAGCCCTGTACCATGCCAGGTTATTCAAATGCTGGGGATGGCTCTCGGGGATGGCATAATCATCTTGTCCCTGAGCCTGCGCCATCTCTCCTGTGGGTTGACACTTGATCAAGTTCTGGCTGAGGGCCTGGGGGATGTTACTGCAAGCACAAGTATTTGCATTCATTACTGAAATTGAGGCATTTGCATTCAAAGAACCTGATTGAAGCTCAGAGAAATTATTGATAGTTTTCTGAAGTCACTCACATGTAATGGTTCTGTAAAAGGTGCCAAAACAATAGGGGTTTGGCTGCAGATACTGTGTTGTGTGTCACAAGCAGTAAAGAAAGGCCAAGACTTGACAGGTACAAAGATGATTTGCCTGACTAAGACTTGGTAAGACAAATTTCAGATGCATTCTGCACATCAGAAGCATCAGTATTTGTCCTGGCACCAATAAAAACCATTAAGTTTATCTTGGTTCTTTTTTTTTTTTTTTTTTGTTTGGCTGGTTTTGTGGTTCACATCAGTGTAATTGTCTGTGCCTCACAATCTTCAGTGTTTCCCCTTGCAACATTTGTCTGAAGGAAAGAAGTAATGCGTTGATTTTGTATTTGTTTTTGACATATAGATGCACTGTTGCACAGGGAGGAGCTAGGAGATTTGCATGAAGTTATCTGAGATATTTCTTATGAAAGCAATAGTTGATGCTGGCTTTCCCACACCACAGATAAAGACTAATCGTGAATTCATTAGTGATAGATGAAATTAAGCTACTATTTTTATACACTTCTTTTCCAAAGGCTTAATCAAGTATTTGTCTTTTAAATACAAAACCGTATGGAGTAAAATGTGTATCTGAGGGGATATTTCCTACTAGAAATATTAGTAGGGTAGCGTCGCTATCGAAACACTTCTAATTCCACAAAGCTTTGAAGAACCTTGGTTAAAAAAAAAAGCAAATACTGTTGTAATGCAAAAGGTGACCGACAAAAAGTCAAGGCTAGAGACAAGGACCAGAGGTACTGCCATATGCTGTAGGCCTTGTCCACACTTGAAACTTGCTGAGCGCTGCAGCTCTCATAGCGATTAAGGGGCGTCTAATTCTTTTCCTTCCTGCTCAGTGTTGGGCAGAGATATGGTTCAAGTTAGTCCGAGTGCTTCGCTTTGGATTTTGTTGGCCACATCACTGTAATATCCCTTTTGGACTTTAATTTTCCAATGATAGCAGATTGCTAAATATTTTTCTTGCTCAGTCATACCAGTTTGTACTCCATGACTTTACTGGGGTTGCCTAGAGAAACCCAACAAGGTGCAGTCCTGCAGCTCTGGTGCCAGAGCACCTGGCGCTGGGTGAGTTTATTATCCTACCTGAGCAGTTTGATAGGAAAAAATTAAATATCTGCACTTTTAGATCTAGGGTTTCCTTAAGCTTTCATTAAACTTAGGCGTCAGCAGGTAGTGGTTCCAAAGAGATCATGGAAAACAGTGCCATGGGGGCTGAGCTCTTCTGGATTGCTCACAGTGTAAGTTATCCCCAGGATAAACTACAACTGTACTTAAACCAGTGCTAAAAGATGCTTCGCTAACCTGCCCACAGAAGTAGCCAGGCACAGGGATCCCACCGCCTCCTACACCTTTATAATATATTTTTATAATACTTTCTGGTTTTATCACTCTTTAATTATTTCCACAGTAAAGAAACTGGGTGTGCCTGAGCCACAACTGAAGAGTGTGCAGAGCCAAGCAGGCTTCTAACTTGCCATCAGCACACTGATGACAACAGTTTCATTCAAACCAGGACAATCCAGACAGCGTTTTAACTCCCGGTCCCATCAAATTCAGTTTTTGTATCAATGTCCACACATCCAGAAAACCACCTTAGACCCAGCCTGGTGCTTGTCAGCTTCCTAAATCTTTTTCTTTCACAAGAACTTCCTACAAAACCACAGCTCTGTCATTTATAAACTGATTATGCCCCCTAAGCCCCAACTAGCAAAATCCTCTGAAGCTTAATTCTGATTATTTGCATTTCCTGCATTATCCACTAGTGCTTCACGGTTTCACTTCATACCCTTTCAAGAAGCATTTCACAGATACAGTATTCTCCAGTGAAGCAGATGGGAACATTTATGTTTGCAGCTCAGATGCTCTCCTTTGCTCCAGTTCCTGAGAATTAACCTTGCCTAATTCCTCTGTGCACTTTTCTCTGTGAGCCGTCCCACTACTGAAAGAAATTGCTAAGTCCACAGTGCGTAAATATTTGTATTAAGCTATCCAAATTTAAAATCAAGACCTTAAAAATAAAATAGTTACTGACCTTTTAGCTCATTTATAATTAAAACCCATTCTATTGTTGTGCATATAAATAATAGATAGCTGTTTTCACAGATCAATGCCTTCTCCTGCTTTATAAGAAACATTTTTAAATAAAATTACTGTGCCTTTAAGTTTAATAGGAAATTTTGATGTGTTAGCAACTATGGGTTGATCTCTGTACATTTTTCAATTGTAAATTGCACTTTAAAAATGCAAACAATTATTAATATTGATTTGGACTAAAACAATATTGAATTTCAATATATTTCTGGCTCTTTTATGAATTACCCAGCACAGCCAGCGTGATTATGATGAAAGACTATTTGCACGCTCAATTTCTTTTTAGCAAGAAACCTTGAAGGGTGCTAGTTGTGTTCAGCCTGATGATAAACCCATGCATTCAAGGAAAATAAGACTACCTTAAAAAACTCAACTGAAGCATAGTAAATTAATATTTCGTCCTATACGTGCAGTTCTTATATCATGCTAGCTGAACTTTTATTATTAACAGATATTGAGAATTCAGTTAGAATGCAGCTCACTGCATGAGCCCTCTGTTTTGGTTGTGCATTGCATGCAGTTATGAAATGATGTCAATCCATCACTGCAATTTCCTGCGACTAAGCAAAGAGAAGAATATATTCATGTCCTAGAATGCTGTAAGACACCAATTTATTTATGTGCCATTAAAACCACGTTTCTATGCTGTGGCTGGAACAAACATTTCATAGCTCTGTTGGTAGAGAATTTTGAGCTTTCTTCTGATCTCAGCTGTAATCTCAAGGTCTGTTTGCTAATTGCTTACTCAGGTACCCCAGCATCTCCCTAGAGGCCTCATCTCCGGGACAGCCCTTCCCCGAGCGATGCGGCAGCGCCGTGGCCATCAAGGTCACAGCAGCAGAGCGCCCTCATTACAACTCACAGGAGTGGGTGCCAGGGGGGTCTCCCGAGAGCCCTGCGATACATGGACAGAATTGTCTGGAAAACAGAAACCCTTTCCCCTGGGGAAGAGAGGTGTATTGAATCAGGACAAAATGTCAAAGTGAGATTTTTGTAGAAATGGATTTTCAGAAAAATTTAATTTATTGGGCCCTTAACTGGCATTTTCATTGTGCTTGGCTGCTAAGCACTTGGACAGCTGTGCAGAAAACTTGTGAACTGCCAAGGATTTTCTAGGCGCGCAGAGGGCTCTAATTCCCCCCGCTTCATCCTCTTCCTCTCCCTTCGCAGCCGTCCATGTGCCAGGAGGGCAGAGAGCTGGGGACTGGTAACCTCCAGCTCCCTGACTAGAAAGCAGCTGTTAAACACACGTTTTGCCAGAAGTGGAATTGAAGAGCATGTAGCACCAGCAGCCAGGTGAACCTTCATTTTGATTCTCCCAGGGAAAAATGTACTTTTCCAAACTTTATTTTTCCACATAGAAAACTTCAGTTCTGTGAAAAGGGCATTTTCTTACTGAAAATCCTTCTGCTGGAGAATTCCCCAACCAGCTCTTTTTCTGGAACTTACTCCCACATAGACTGAAAATAACCCAAACTTGGTGACTTTCCAGTCATGTTACAAAAGCTAATGTTTTGCTAGAGTCTCTGAAGACGGCCAAGTTGTGCTACTTATATTAAGGAAGGGGTAGTAGCCAGCTAGTAAGCATCTGCACGACTGGTTTGAATGCTGCTGGCCCTTAATTCAGTCATATGTAATGAATGATTAATAATATTAAGGCACTTAACCTTGAATAGTGTTGTGATTATTTTGATTATGAAATAAAATCCAGAAAGGATTTATGACATTTACTATTTTTAAACCTCATTATTTTGGAGAGAGTCATTCAAGAATTTTGAACACTTGAAATCAGTAAAACAGCAAAGTGAAATGATGCAGGATTTTTCTTTACCTGGCACAGGTGCTCTCTAGGGTGACTTCTCCCTTCGATGGTTAGAGCAGTAGGTAGGTAACAGCCAGTGCCCTTATGTTCCTTCATTTCACCAGTAATCTTATTTCACCATTTTATGCGCAGATGCCCATAAAAGTATTAGTCGCCTCGCTGTTATTTCACATTGTAATAGCATTGTGGTTTTGATTAGAGCAAGTCAGTTTTATTTGCCAAAATGGCTTTTTAACAAATTGATACTTTTCAGAAAATGTATTCTTTGGTCATAGTGTTGTGATGTAAGAGGTGCTTTCCTTGACAAAGTTGTGTGTCCTATATTGCCGAAACTAATGCTGTGAAAATTACTATAATTTTATAATACATACATGTTGCATGATATGTAGTATATTGGCACAAAATACTCTTGAGGACTTCAGGCTCCAGGAAAAAAATAAGGGAGGTGTATCAGTTTGATGCAGTAAATTCAAACCGTAAAAACTTCTCAGCAGAGACAAGTCTGGTCTTTAAGAAGGAAGGATATTCTCCCTGTTAATTTTTCCTTAGGTTGATCTGATCCTGCCCAGTCACTGCATTCTCTTTAGCTAGATTAATTTTGGATACACAACAGATTTTGTGCCTTTCAATCTCAACAACTGTGGCCGACAGAGCTAATTCTGTGCTGCCTGAGAAGAGGCGCAATCTAACAGCTCCTGGCGGTTCCCCGCCGTCTGGCTATTTCAACAGCAGAGCCCGTCAGCTCGCAGGTGGCGGGGCTCGGTTACACGAGAGGATGTACTGCTAATGACGATACATTCTAGCTTTACTCTCTGTTGTATTTCTCAAGGAATTCCTTGCATCGTCCTGGTTTTAGGTAATGAACTTCAGCATTCTTGGTGTCTCCCAGGGGATGTTCCTGACACCCCAAGCTGGTATCCAAATCCTCACTCAAGTTCACTGAAAACAACTTCTGCCTCTTTAGCACCTTTCTTTACAGATAGATGCCTCTACTCATCCGAGCAAAACGGAAATATCCAGAGCCTGAAATCTACCTTTTAGTAATTACTGTTATGTTCTGCTGTCTCATCGAATGACAGCTCATGGCTGTGTGACTCCAATAGAGGAAAAACAGCGTAGGATTTGAGGAAAATACATTTTTTTAAAGTCAAATCAGGCTGCACATTATTTCTATCCCACTTGCAATTAACCGTGTGTGGGCTGATCACTAGCAATAAGCTGTGGTTAGAACTGAAACTTGGCTGTGCTGCTCTGGGTGTCACATGTTGCTGTGAAAGTTTAATCTAACAAACTAGAGGGGCCATTAGAGGAACTCCCGTGGTTGCAGATAGCAGTGTTTCAGCTCTGCAGCCCTCTTAAGGGCTAACGGTGACAGGAGTTTATGTACATTCACCATGGTGAAAATCACAGCTTTGCCTGTATGCTAGCCTGCTGCGTGGCTGGACCGAGTGTTAGATCCCCAAAATACCCAGGTGTAACAGAGGGTAAGTGCACCATTTTAGACTTCATTCTGGACTTTCCCAGCTGCCAGCCACCCCCTCCATTATGTTTTTTTAAATCGTTAATATGTTTTATTTGTTTTTGCAGATGAATTTTACATCCCTTTTCAGTAGCACCATGACTGTATTATTAAATATTGCCCTGCAACACAGGGAGGATCCAAGACCTCTTCAAACCATTAGCTCTGGTTTAAACGTGCTTCCAGCATACACTATGTAAAGAAAGCACTAAAGAGCTGCTTTCCCACATAAGTATACTGCAACTGCAGTATCATAATTGTGTGCAAAATATTATCAGAGATCAGTAAAACAGAAGAAATTGAGAGCATCAAGACCAACATACGTAAACTGTGCATCTGATAGCTAATGGTTGTAATGTATTTGTGTTTTAGAAACCTACCGAAACATCAAAAAAGCTATTTTGGCTTGAACCATTAGTGGTAGCTTCTTTGCCACCTCCACTTATATTATTTCTTCTTCTTGCCTCACCTTTTTTTTCCTATTCTGCCTATGTGTAATGAGCAAATTCCTGTTAAAAGTGTTTTAATGTCAAAGACATTAAAGTGATAACCCAGGGGACTTGGGAGACAACACAGACAAAAGCAACAGGCACAGACAAAGCAGAAAGCAGCAACTGTGGGGTGGAGGAATTTTCAAGCTGCAGGTACACGGACTATTTCTAAACTGCTCTGAAAAGTATCTATAAAAAGCCGCTTTATTGTCATAGACTTACTTAGCTGTAGAGGGATTCAGGCATTCAAGTAAAAAATTAGGGAGGGGTCTATCAATCAGGAACCCCCAAACTGAAGACCTGTCTGAGGTGGTGAAATGGTTGAGCCATGTCAGCAGCATCACCTGACCCTCACTCATACACACAGCTCTTCCCAGTTTAGCTGCAGGAAAGGGTGAAGTTGGGCAAACAGATCTCTTGCTGTTAAATGTGGCTTGTATTATACACATGGCCGACTGCTTACTATTGACTAAAACAGTAAGTCCTGGTGATCAACACTATCTCTTCCCTTCACACTGAAAACCACTATAAAAATCTTATCAGAGAAGAAATACACAAGATTGCAAATGAGATGCTGCAGCATACAGTAGTAGAGAGTGTAAGTAGAGCACGATCCTCTCTGAACTGGCTTCTTGTTGCTTGGCTGAGATGCCTCAGAGTAACTGGAGACAGCATCTTGCAGAATAAGAGAGGAAAAGAATTAGCAACTGTTTTCCTCCTACCTTGTGTTCCTGACTGTGGATTTGCTGCCCTTCAAAATGTTATGACTAATGCATAAAGCGTTGCTCCTCTCCAGACACTCAACTTTTCAGTAGCTAGAGACTTTAAAAAAAAAAAAAAAAAGCCATGAATCTGTCTTTGGCTGTAGGTCTCCAGGCATGTAACCTTTACTGTATATGCCATGCTGGCATTCGTTGTCTAGTCTGTGCTGTGTTTATCAGCCTCACTTACTTGCAGTGTCTCAAAGCCTTCTGTATTTACTCTTTACCACCCTTCCCCATAACTTCAAACCTAAATGGGAACAGGATCTTTTGGAGAAACAGCCCAAAAGGGCCTAGGCAATATTTTGTGCTGAATTTCTCTCCTTGGACCTTTATATATCATTGGTGTAGCTTTCAAGACACCTCTGGGGTTTTGAAACTAATTTTCCATCATCATTAGTGAGAACCTTATCCTCATGCTTCCTTTCATTAATGTCTAATACAGGAATGAGAAGTGCTGTATATGCACACTCTTTTTAACTTGCTGATGCCATATGCAAATAATTAAACAAGGCACAGAAGCAATGGTTAAAAATTCTGCAAAACTTCCTCATTAAACTAAGCAATTATCTGCAAGAAGAGAGACATCTGAACCCTCTCCCTTCACACCCGTGATAAAATCTCCACATCTTGCAGATGTTTAATTTTTGCCCAGGAGGGGAAAAATCACATTTAATTACCATCAAGGGTGAGGACAACATGGTGGGTGCATAGATGGTGCCGTTCAGCTTGTATCTGTCAGTGAGGTGGCTGTGACTTTGCATGTGATCTGTTTGGATACTGTATGCAAGGTCACAGCTCTATGCAAAATCAGTGGAAACATTAATTGAGTTCCAGCTATGTCATGTGCTACTGTGCAAAAAAATGATTCATGAAACTCTAGAGCCATGATTTGCTGTTTGGTGGCGGTACAACTCAAGCAGTTAATACTTCTAGCTGTCTCGTCCTGTCTGCTGCATTACATTGGCATAATGTCTTTGAGCTGGGTAGTGGAGTGAACTGAGGAAACAGATTCAGCTGAGAAACAGTCCATCAGAAAAGAATGGCACTGAAGGAAAGTCGTAATTGTGAGGATAAATATATCTTCAAGTCGCTAAATCAGATTAAACCCCTCCATGTTCTGTTCCTGCAGTACAGTTTATCTATTTAGTCAGCTGCACCATCCCTGTCACTTTAATAGCCGAGATCTTCGCAATCTATAGTCATGAAAACAATGCTGCTCGCATTTTACAAATGAGAGGCTGAGGCAGAGAAACCTGAGGAACTTGCCTAGAGAAGTGGGAAGTCTGTGGACCAGAAGATGCTCAGTTTGGACCTTCCACAGTTCAGGTTAATATTCCAGCTACTGAATCCTCCTTTTCCTTAGTTGCTGGAGAATAATGAAAAAGGTAAAATGTTTGGGTTTTTTATATAAGAGGGAATTAAATATGCAAATCTGAAAACAGGAATAGATTTTTTTAAACTTATAACCAGAAGGTGTGTAAATCTGACAAGGACTTGAGTTAAGCAACTGTTTTGCACTAGCTAGGATGTAGGTTAGTGGTTTCAGCAAATACATGGATAATTAACTGAAACTCCTTTTATTCTAGCTGACGACATAAAAACAATGAGAGAAAGGAAAAAAATCACCGGGGAGTTGTGTGGCGTCTTGCAGGTTTTCCAGTACAATGTACACAGGGTTACAGTGACGAGCTTTTCTAGTGCTAAGGAAGGGGTGTCAGACTGGCAACACCAAACTCTGATGTATTTGCTGAAAAGGAACAATATGAGAAGAAGTAGCTCAAATTCCCTTTTCCAGACACAGTGAACAGTTGTGAAGGGAAGGCAGTGTCCATTTAGTCTTTCTCTTTCAGAGGTGGTACAGCCTACTGCATGGGCAACCGCTGAGCGGGGTGGGCAACCGAGCAGGTGCTTGGGTGTTTCCAAGGCTGTGGCACAGAAAAGCAGTTTGCCTGTAGGGAAGGGAATCTAAGCTGGATAGGTGCAATATGTAGCACTATATTATTATGCAGATGTGCAATATATGGCAAGTACATAGTTATATGTTATGTGCAATATATAGCAAGGATACCACTGCTGTCCCTCCGGAGTGTCCCCGCAGGTCTAAGCACGCACAGAGAGGGTCTCTGTCCAGTGAGGACTGTAAGGTGAAGGGAGTTACCTGCTTGCAAGCTCCTCTTTTCCTCACTCGCTCCAACAGTTGGTAACAGATTACTAAAGCAGTAGTGAATCCTGTGGTTAGCAAGATGTGAGTTAATGAGGCATCTCCCAGGAAGCAGGAAGTACCTTAACGCAGCTTCTCCCATCATCATATTACTTTATTAGTAAAGTCGTTGTTAATTTTCCTTATTGTAATGGCAAAGCCAAAACTTTTATTGACATAACAAGAAATTTTATAACAAGAGTTCCCCAGTGAGGTCTGTAGGGTGCTCAGCAACTTTTTTCGATGAGTTCCCGACAGGTGTTTTATGAGGAGCAAGGTTAGCGCTGCGGGATAAATGCAGTTCTGAAGTTTCTGGAGCAGGCTGGGAGGTAGATGTAAAGTGTGTTTAACAGGGAGCAGCAACAATCAGAAAACCACCACTGGCAAAAGAACTTGCTGAGGTGTCTGTTGCTGCAGCCTTGTTTGCCAAATAAGTTGTCTGTAAACTCTGCCATCATTAAAATTCTCCACAGTGATAACAGCACTTTCCCTGGAACATTTTGTTGAAGCTTGCAAATGGAATTATCTGCTATGACTGCTCTTCTGAGCAGTGTAAATCTTCAACAACAGTCCTAAATAAACCTGTGATATACAGTGCATGGAACACCTATTTTTATAAATATCTCTGCAGAGGAACGCTAGAGGTAGGAAGAATAAATTACAAGCAAGAAAATGGCATTTTAAAATGTGCTCTAACCCTGTTTGCTCCTACTGTCTCTTGGCAGTGTTCTACATTAACTTTGCCTGAAAAGGCAAAGGTCACAGCTTTTGTTTACACAACACAAAGTTTCTAAATAACAAGCATTAAAGAAGTGAAGTTTTGGAAGGGGGAAAAAAAAAAGTATGAACAAGAAATAATAGTTTAGCCTCTGTGGCCAGAAAGATATCAGCACTGGGAATAATATGCCATTTTAATAGAGATATGTAAACACTATCACCTGAACATAGTACAAATACTGGACTCCCCACTGGGGAAATCATATCTCATTTCAGTTGAGGGACACCAAATTACTCTCTGTTGCCTTGTAAGTGTTCAGTGCTCGGCACCTCACCATGCACAACTGCGTTTGCTTTAGGCTATGACTGCTCCTCCGAGATCTGAAACGACCTCCCTGAATTTGGGTGTAATCCCAGGCATGAAGTACTTCTTACTCTAATCCTAAACTACCATTGCATGTAAATGTCCAAAGCTGAATTTAGTGCCTGGAAAGCAAAGGGAATGTTTAGCAATGGCCCTTTGAGCACCCTCTGTCTTCTTGTACTTTACAGCTCGGTCTCACATCAGTGAAGCTTGGGCTGTTTAGAAAGGACCGAAAAGCTTTGCCATATCCCACTGCTATAACTCAAAGAATCTGCTTCATCTTGCAGCACGTACAGGAACAGGGAACGAGTGTTTCTCTCCTGTTTCACGCCAGCCCAGCCCTTCTCATTCTAACACTGCTCGTTTTGGGATGGAAGTATCTGGTCAGGCAAAGGAACCTATAAAGTTGGTGTGGGGTAACAGCGGTCCAGGCATCTTCTCATAGAGCAGGTAACAAATACAATAGATCTTACCCAGAAGAAACAGTTGCATTACACTGTCCAAAGGGGATTCGTAACTGTAACCTGGTATGGAGGTTATGATGCTCTGCTATTGTACCTTTAAATAATGCAGAGCAGGGATGATAGATCCAGTCATGTGCTATGAAGCTTGTATCATTTTCTACCTGTCTGGAAGATGACTTTTGTCACCCTTGCAATATAACTCCTATGCAGCTGCTGTGACGCTAGATGTGCTGCTGGCAAGGGAAAACACACAGCTTTTTAGGCATTGGCTATGGTGAAAGATGATTGGGAAGAAATATAGAATTCATTTTCAGGATCACCTTCTACTCACAGCAAATGAGAAGTACATATGGATGTTTTCATTTTTCACACTATACTGCTGTCCCATGTGGCCCAGGCTTTGTAACTACTGTCAACTCAACAGTCAGTTGGTATTCATTACACCAGAACCAGAGCAAGGAATTTCTAAAGACCTTAAGGAAAGCATATTTGGTTTCTCGTGCTTGAGAGAAACTTTGGAAAAACCCCAAGCGTGGAAAGAAAATGGGATAAGAATTTTTTGACTTTCAATGAGCCATATCTGCACATACACATTTCCTGTGTTACAGTATTTTAGAAGGACTTTGGAAACTTATGAGATGTGACTAACCCCCACCCTTTCCCGGAGATGTAGTGGAGCTCTACTTCTCTTTTGTAATTCAGGGCTGTGGTAATAATACTTGTATTATACTCTCAGTTAAATTACCCTTCCCAGAGGCAGTGCTCCAGCCTGCTCCTATGGGTACCAAGAATGATGCCTGTGAAAGAACAGGTGAAACGGATTCTGGTCTGCTCCATCCTCACAAGCCCCAGCTGGTAGGTATTGCTCTTATCAAGAGCATTCAAAGTCCTTGCAAGGACCAGGGTGAAGCTCCTTCCTTGTCTTTGCTTCAGCCTTTTTGTTGCTAGTCTCTCTTATTTACTTGCTGAGTCTGTAAGTAGAGACAGCAGTGCAGAGACCAGGAAGGGGGCATGCCTGGTGCGGGTGAGTGGCACTGCCAAAGGGCCAGCTCATCCCACAGGAGATGAGAAGAGCAAGGAAGGGGTTGCTGGCTGGAGGATGTAGGATGCAGGAGAGTTATGGGGAGGAGGCGGCTGGAGATGATAACAGCAAAAGCATGGAAGTAGAAGGCTGAGATTGCACAAGGGAAGCTGACCCCGGTGGGGAATAGCACCTGGATAGCAAAGCTAGTGAGGGAAGAAACAGAGACAAGTAGGACTCTCAAAATAGAAAAGACACCAGTGGTGTGAAGATAAGGGGAGAGAAAGCTGTGGATTTTTTATCCTGACTGTGTCCTGCTCAGGTAAATCACATTCTACCTCTTTTTTTTTTTTTTTTTTTCTCTATTGTGTGTAGCGAGTGATATGACAGTCTCTGCTCCCTGCCTGTGCAGCTCTTGAGTGCTCTGCATTGCCAGGCTATTGCCATCCAGCCTCAAAGCTTGTGTCGTCCTGGGATGGATGATGTGGCCTCTGCTAGCAGGCACACTGCCCTCTTTGGTTTGGAAAACATTTTGGAATCTGTTGGGTTGAAGGGTGCTACACTGATGTATTATTCTCTGCTAAAAGGATATACCTGAGCAAGAATCAATAGCACAGCCCTAACACACCACTCCTCGCAGGGGAGGCTCTTGGATCCTGCCCAGTGTTTGTAAAGCATGTGTAAATTAATGAATGTATTCATTATTAATAACAACACAAACATATGAAAACCTTTTAAATAAATACTTGAAAGATTACTAAGCCTACTACCAGAATGAAGTCTTAAGGGTTCTCAGCAGCAAAATGCAGTAGAAAATTGTGGCTGAAAGGAACAGATGTTTAAAATTAATGCTTTCAGTGTGTTGAACTAAAATGTAATTCAAACACATACAGAAGACATATAGACTGGCTTTCAGTAGCACAACCCCCTGAAATACCTATACAAGTAACCTTGTTTTGGATCAGCAAGGCTTATTCTATTTATTAAATCAATGAGTGTAAAGCCCATAGACCATTTTAGTTATCAGCCTCTTCCAAATGAATATCCCAAGCATTTCTAATCACAAACATCTGATTTCCATTATTTTGACCTCCTCCTTTGGCTGGATCAATAATGTCTGATGTAATAATTTATCAACATATACTGGGAAAATTATCGATTCTACTTGTACACATTAGCTGGGAGAAAAATATGTCAGGCTCTCCCTTTCGTCTAAATGCCCTTCTAGATTTAAATTAAGCTGCACTTGGTATTTGTATGAAGGATATTAGCACTGTATGTAAAACAAATCACTGCAGCTGAAATGGATGTTTTACTTGCCCCGGTTCCCCTGATACTTTTATGGCACCCATCACTGCAATATCTGTTTTTCATACTCTAATTGCTTTGTGAAATCTCTCGCTCCTCCTCTGCCTCCCACCCCCATGCATTCATGCAGTGTACTGCAGCACAGTCTGACACTTTTCATCCTGCCTCTTGGGGAGGCTGAACTTAAGGCCAACTGGAGATTTTATTTAGTTGAGAGATGTACTGTATAGGTAGAAAGCTTTCACATAAATCCTGGATGTTCACAAAAGGATCAAAAGCTTATATGTGTAATATGCTATGGGGTAGGATTAATATTTGGCCACAGTATGTTTTTAGGTGTGGGGTTTATTGGTGAAACTCATATTTGAAAGAAGACAGTGAAGAAAAGCTGTACGTTATGAATGTTACACTATGCTGTATTTTTGAACAGTACCGTGCCTGGGAACTATCAGTTGCAATTCATCTACAAAAATCAAACACATGGAAATCTGGCTAATTTTATTTCTTAACAGCTCCATACTAATACAGCTTGGGGAGAGGAAGATCAAAATGCTAAAACAATGTGCTGAGTCATTAAGTGGAATGAGCCACCAGAACCATCCCTTCCTCCAGCAGCTATCATCTGTCATCAGATTACTTACCTAATGCATATGTTGTAATAGCCAACCGTAGTTTCTTTTTCCTATCCTTTTGTTTCAGATGAAGTGACTTAAATTGCAAATGTTTCTTCCCTTAGATGCAAGAGCATAAATCACGAGTAATACCGAGCTCTCTGCCTCATATTGATTCTTTCGTGAACTAAGCCAGATGGGTTCAGATATGAGCATGATCTAATATTCCCCTTAGGTTGATTTATAGATTTCTTTGTGCATTACCTGACCATAAATGAGTCTTGCATTATTTCTTGTGTGCCTGTCAAATTAAAGAAAAATATTCTCGTTGACCTTTAAACCTGCGAGAAAAAAACGAGCCAGAGACATTCTACTGCATGTATTACAGTGATCTTAGTGCTTAGATGCCAATTAAGAGTGTGTGATTATGAAAGAGGTCTAGTAATTTGTGTTGTGTGTAATGATTTCATTTTCCTGTAACGCACACAGTAGATATACAGACAGTAGCATAAGCTACATTGCAAATAACCATAGAAAAGACAAAAAGAGAACAATTTGGCACAATTCATTCCTTAATTTATAAAAACTAGCAGTGATTGCAAGAACAGAAATGTTTTTTTGGAAGAAAATAATGTTCTTTAAAATGTAGGCACAGCAAGCAAAAATGCAGAAATGACTGCCGCAGAAGGTGTTAATGCTGTTAAAGGAAATGAGCGTCATGAGGCATTTGCTGACCCCAGAGACCTCTTCTGTGAACAAAATGAGTTTAATATGTATGAAAAATAACAAGCAATATATCGTGAACCGATCATTAGGGCACAACTCTGGGCTCAGGTCTTGCAACCAAATTCTGGTGGGAGCTCCTAAGTTTTGTCTGAGCAAAAAGCTCATGCTTAAACGAAAGGGACTGACCTCAACAATCCAGCGCCTCCTCCCACAGTTTGCAAGAGCGTTTCTATAATGTAATGAGCCCATTATCTCATGTATTTATTTGTAATTAATGCTTCAAATACAGTCATTGATAAAGAAAATATTTCCATCTTTGCCATTCTTCAGTTTTTTGCCCAGGTGAAGGATGGTAAACATGCTCTGAAACTGCTCAGCAGACCAAAGCCCTGTCATATTTCTATTCAGGTTGTATCTCTATTCTGCATCTGTATCAGGAAACGACATTTTCAGTAAGAATAAGATTTTAGTTTCTGTCTTCCAAGAAAACACTGTTTTAACAAGTCTCCATGCTACGTGGGCATGCCACAAAACCTGGCTGGTAGCCCTGGCTCCAGAAACTGGCAGACCTGTCTGTGTTTTTGGCTCTGTTTTCCGGATGCCACCCCATGGTCTGTATCACCAGAAAAATCCCTTTTTAGATTTTTTTTCTCCACCTCAGGTATGTTTAGACTAGCTAACCTGTTCCTACAGTTGAAAACAGGAGTTCAGGAATATTAGTGTTCCTTTCCAGTCTCTTGTTAAGGTCACTCAACTATTGAGTACCCCATTTCCCAGCCCGCGGTCTTTGTTATTTTATTCCTAAATGGCTCTGCTTCGGCAAGAAAGCTTTTCTTAATACTTCCAATTGGCCAAAGGCTGAAGTGTAGCCAGTGCTTTACATCTGTTCAGAGATGCACCTAAACAGTTTATCTGTTTTGGGGGGCAGTATATTCATGAGAGACGGTCACAAGTATAGATATTCTTTGGTTTGGATGCTTTATTTTAATTCCAGTGATGGATCACATTTGTTTATTTTTATTACAGTAAGCTTCCAGTCCCTGAGAATGGGATCTATGGTGCTAAAGACACTTTTATTATATGAGACTTCAAGTGATAGTCTTTGCCCTGAGGAGCTCACAATAAAAATAAGCAGACAGATAGAGAGATAAAAGACATGATTCAGCATCAGATGTAATTTGCTGCATGAAGCTGATCCAATTGTATTTGAAGGCTTTATTTTACAGATGAAGAAACTTAGGCACAATGAAATGAAATGACTTGCAGAAAATACCAGAGAAGTCTATGGAAAAGTAGGAACTAAAACTCTGATTGTCCCGTAGCTCACAGGACAACCATTCTCTTTGAAGCAGGGGGAACTATTTATGCGTTATGTGAACACAACTATACATGCTGTACATCCCCATCTGTACAAATTGTACATCCCTACACAGTTCTGCCATGCAGCAGATTTTTTTTATCCCTGTGCTGTGCGTAAGCCTGGCACTATCTCTTCTTCTGTGAGTAGTTCTTATTCAGAGATACTCTCTTGACTTCTAGCACAAATGGTGCTTTGAAGAGATATGTTTGCTGCATAAAGACATAGAAAATACATCTAAAATCCTTATTCTGGTCAGTGTATTTATATGAAAAGTATTGTGGCAATAAATCAAAATGCAGTGATTGCCATTCCCCTTCCTGTGGTGATTTATAATTGTGGATTTACATCTGGCTAAAAGACACTGTTCAGACTGTCTAGCTTGCATGGTAATAACTGCAAGCTCTCCTCTATTTCCTTTTAGTATGGCAATGGAGACTGAGAGCCCCTTCACTTTAAACAATTCGATGAACACATAAAATGAGAGTTAAAACCTTCTGCAAAATACAAAAATAATAAAGCATGATCAAAGAAACCCTAAATCATAATGACAGTGTTATCCAGTGTCAGCTAGAGACACGCACTGACTACTGTGGAGTTTTAGGTGAAGCATTTCTCTATCTGGTAAACAAAAAAACCCCCAGAAAAACAGGAAAGAAAAAGAGGAAAGAGGCAAGGAATTGAATATTCGAGATTTTCTTAATAGAATTGAGAGACTAACAGCAGAAGAAAACTATTCACCCCCTGGTACTATGGAGTTTTACTTCACAGAAAAAAATAGGATGGTGGAGGATTGAGATGTCTTATGCCCTTTAACAACATTTCTCAGCCTGGACAGTATAAACATCCACAAGTCACCTTCACATTTACAAACTATAAACATAATTATATTTGGTTCCCTTTGTTAAACCCACTCAGAAAGGATTGGGGATTTTTGTTAGTTGCCTGGAAAAGCAAATACACAAGGCTGAGGGCTGGTAGCTTGCTGTTGGTAGAGTTGGATGATGGTATTCTCATTTGAAAAGTAAAATAACAGACTGACCTGTAAGACCTTTACCATTTAGCGAATAGGATCTTAATAACACTGTCTGGTGGAAGAGTTTTCTGCTGCCTTCAGGACTTCAACTTTCTTCCTGTCTTGAGATCGGTAATGGACAGCCTATGACTCTGCTCCAGCCCCTAGGCAGTCCTCGGGCTGCCAGGGAAGGGAAATGCTGTAACCCATGCATTTCCCCTGAACATTCTTCTCCCTACTTTAGTGTCCTAAGAATTCGTTTCAGACTGAAATATGTCTTGGAAAGACTGAAGATAAGAAAAGAAAGCCAAAATTTCCCTCCTAAGTTCATACAGATATTCAACACTTGAGTCATCCAAGCCAAACATCTTTGCAATCCATGATACCCTTCAGGGGGGATATGCTATGCTTTACAGATCATCTCTGCACAGAAGAGAAATACTGCCATGTTGCTAGATACATACTGCCCCTTGTAAGGCAGGGAAGAGATGAACTAAGTTGAGCTTTTTGGTAGTATCCATCACTACAGTCAAATTGTTAAATCCTTCTCCTTGTCTAATGGTTTATTCCATAATAGAAACATACATAGTAGTGACAGAGAAAATCACTTGGGTCATCTAGTTTATCCTTGGCTGGGAGAAAGATTGCTTTTTGCATTTGTTGTCTTTGCAGACAATACCTCACCCAAAATTACCACTTGACCTAAAGTCTGACAGAGAAATGGAATATTACTAAGATAAACCATACTCGGGTGCCTGGTTTATTGTTTGTGTAGCAGCAGAGAATGAGATCAGGGTACACCTTACAAGATGAAAAGCGGGGAAGAACTGTAAACCTTCCTCCTGCCCAGGGAGACCAGCTCAGGGGAGATGCTGAGGGAAGGAACAGGAGGAAGCAGAGCATTATGTGTCTGCAAACAGCACTGTCCTAAGGGGGTGGTAATCTGTGAAGATTGTTGGGAATCACTGGAAAAGGAATAAATGCAGTAGTAGACTCTGGGGGGATCCTAAAGCACTTTCCTCCCCTAATCCAGGGGATTCTCTGAGAAAGGACTGGAGTTTTGTTGGTTTTTTTTTTCCCCCCATCTCTTTTCCCTATAGGACTCAGGAAAGAAGTCACACTACAATGTTGATCTCTCTTCCTCCTCAAATTGTAAAGAGGATTATGCCCCACAAGCCTCTGTACAACAGCTGGAAGCTGCAGTTGCTCCTTAGTACCAGACCCCCTAAGGCACGGTTTTGTAATACCAGCAATGGTTTTCCAGGGTTTCATATGTGCTCTTATACCACAGGTTATGATTTCATTTCCAGCAGGTGTTTGCTTTCATAACATTCAAGGCAACTCTAGGCAGTGAGAGGGAACAGCAAGGCTTTGCCATGCTTTGATCTGATGGCCAGGCTGTGGGAGACTCATCAAATACCTCATCCCTGCCGCTGGGAATTGCTGCAAGCCGTTCTCTGGTCCTTCTTGGTCTCCTTGAAAGAAGACTTTCATGGCCGGGCAGCCTCCTGATCTCCATTTCACAGACCCCTTGGGGGATCGATGGCAGGTCTCCTTTCCGCTCGTCTGGCTCCTTCTCACTCCTGTGTTCAAGTCGTGACTCTTGCTTTCAAATTTACACCTTTTCCTTGCATGCTTTTCCCCCTGTTGCCTCACCGGAGCCTCTGAACAGCCCAGATCCCTCTTTTCTTGCTTTTAGTGGTTGCACATTGTACTGTCTTTGTCTGATTTTATTTCGTATGTTTTGCAGTCAGCATGGTGTCTGGGATACAGGACTGACTACATTGAGAGCAATGTCCAGTGACACAAGGTCAGGAAAATCAAAACAAATTAATGGATCAGTGTCTTACCATGGATAACGCCTCCCTCAGACTTCCCCTGCCCTCTTTCACCCTCTGCCTTTCATGAGGTGGCTCCTTCTGCTTAGTAAGAAAAGAGCCCAGCCTGTTCCCTGGGTTTTGGACCAGTGCTCATACTGGGGGCCCAGTCTGTGCTTCTGCTCTGGCTTGCCCAGCAGCTTGCCCAGACTAAGCCATCCCTGACATCTGCCGAAGGATGAGAAAGACCTTTGTGTTCCTATTGCATGAAGAACTTGGCTGGACAATCTTTTATACAAAAATTAAGAAAAAGGTGATATTTTGGCCCAAACAGGGTAGAGATTGAGAGAAGAGAGAGAAGAAATACTGCTTTCCAAATTAGTTTGTTTTGCTTACATTCCATCACAGGGCTTTACCTTTCCTCTCTGAATGTTGTCAGTGCACAGGGACAAAAGATGTGGTATTTTGGTACACTTGTATTTAGAACAGCCACAACAAATTAGAATCCAAATCATATCCAACCTATCATGTGATTACATGGCAAACTTGCATAGCCAGAGATCCTCTGCACCATGCTCAGCCCTTGACAGAGCTCTCTCAAGCAATGTGAGTGATGAGCTCCTATTTAGGAACTGACAAATTTGTGTGGATCAATGATTATTAAAAAGAAAATGTCATTAAAGAGGACAGATCGGTGCAGTATCATCCAGGAGCTGTCAATGTCTCTGCTGGGAAAATTAAAATAAAGTCATCTTACAATGCATATTTCAAACACTTTGAATTTAATAATTAACTAAAAGACAGAAGCAGTAGCCTGTTTCCAGAGTGCATTTTGGTGTCCATTAAAAACACTGATTCTGTGAAAGGCAGGAGATTATAACTTCTTGTAATTCTTGCCAAAGCTTGCTGGGATCTTTCATTTACAGTGTTTGTAAATTGAACTGCTGGGTTTTTTGTTTTGTTTTTTTCATGAGGGTAGCAACTGACTAAACATCTTCCAAATTAATCTCAACTTAAAAAAAACACAACCCAACCAACCACCAAATATTTTATTTTGATACTTGTAAGAAAAAAATATTTGTATTGGAAATAATTTTAAATTCTGAAGATGTCTGTTTCAATGATAAAAATGAAATGCTTGTCTTTTGGACATACCTGAAGCAATTCATTCCCCCACTAATTTTGGTTCAACCCCTGAACAGAAAAAAATATTCAATCTTGCAGGAACAAGCCCTGCAGATGTTAGTTGTCCACTTCATATTGTTGTATGAAGCCTGTCATGGCTCTGCTGAAACAGAGTGAGGTGAAGCGCTAGTAAAACCGGCAGCATTGCTAAGAATAAACATTCACACAGTATGAAGATAGGAGATCTAGAAAGTCTGTCATGTCCTTTGTGACAGCAGTCCTCATATGCAATGCTATTGGTAGTTATTGGGGGTTTGGGTTTTTTAATAAACCAATGTAGAACTAAGAATTAGTTATTTTAAACACAGCATTACTATTACAGGTATTTTTTTCTCCTCATAATTTTTCAGAACTGAGACCCTAACTGCAAATCCTAGTACAAGCCCAGGACAAAAAGTGACAGTTGTTTCAAACAATAAAGAACTAAGTAAAACCAAAGGACTGGCACAGAGTAATAGGGAAGTACAAGGAAGCAGCTGGAGAAGTACTGGTTAGTTTGATAGATTATTCTGTCTTATAAGGGACATCATTAGTGTCAGGTTCTACACAGGCATCAGAGTGAATGGAAGATGTACAGAAATCTAATCCCGGGCACATCCAGAGAGCCACACATGCTACGGTTTAGGAAGTTTTTTCCATGTACCTGTACTTTATTTGAAATATTAATATGGTTTAATTTTACAAATTTAGGTTCAAACTTCTCCCTTTATCTCAGCCTTCCTGTTGCTCTGGGGGAGCTGTAATTCTTTCCCCTTACAAAGGTCTCACTCCCAAGCACGGTCTCCTTTTCCATAATGTGATACAACCTTTTCCTGAGGCTTTTTGCTTTTTACATTTGTCATTTGTAGATTTGTTATAAACTTTAGAAAAGGCAGCAAGCTGAGGAGGCAGTGCTGTGTGATGGAGCCCAGTGCCCAGCTGCTCCGTGGGGTTGGCTGGGGACAGGTGGGGCAGGGTGGGCTGGGACCTGCAGCTCCTGTGGGGCGCTGAGAGGCTACGCAGGGAGATACGCCAGCCAAATCCTAGTGCCCAGGTTAGATAAAAGCCATCTAGATGGAGCATTTCTACTTTCACAAAACTAAATATCCTTCCCAAGAATTCTGTGTTTCATGACAAGTTTTAAAACTGAGATTTTTAATCTTAAAAGAAACCAAAATTAGAATTTTCCATGGGACAGAAATTCATATTTTAGTGATAAAGTGGAGGAAATCATGGAGAGACTGAATGGCTGGGGGTGGGTAGTGGATTTTACTTTCCCAAATGGCAAAGACATCCTTACACAGGGCACAGGCATAGTCCTGAGGACAGTCCTCCTGCCTGTGTGAGCAGCTGCCCTGTGCAGAAGGCTGCATCTAACTCAGGCAAGGTTTTTGAAGCAAACAAAAATTGACCTTAGGGGTCTTGACAGTCAGTTGCCTTCTTTAGCCTTACTGCCTTCTGTTGATACCTTGGCAGCAAAATGGAGAGTTATTTGGTATATTTTCATTTGCAAAATTAAATTTAAAGAGGAGAGAGATAATTTCATAAAGGAAACCATTATAAACAAAAATAGTCCCACTGGGTAACGGGGGGAAGTATGTGTAAATCAATATAAATAACGGCCATGTAAAACCATGATGCTGTGTATTTCTAGTAACCAACCTTCAAAAGAAGATGATGAAAACAAAGGAGGGCAATGATACGTGGATTAGAGAACATAAAATGTGAAGAGGCTGAGAAAGCTAAATTCATACAGTCCAGTGAAAGAGACGGCTCGGGGGAACATGATCACGGTCTATAAATACCATCAAGGTAACAATAGAAATGAAGGGAGGGAATTATTCACAGTCTTAGAAAATTGTAGGCCAGGGAGCAATGGCCTGAAGCTAAGAAAGAAGAAGGTTAGGTGAGCTATTGGGGTGGGGGGGGAGGAAGCCCTGACAAAAGAAAGTGACAGGGCATTTTAACAGCTGAACGGGGAAAGTGCCCGGTGTAGCATAACTGCCAGGTTTATGCAACCAGTGAGATGACATATCACTGGAAAAAAGAGAGAGGCTTTAATCAGACACACGAGCCAGGTCAGACTGAAAGAGTACTTCTTGGTCTCACAGGCTATGCTCCAGCTATGTCATATAGTGCTACATGAACTACAAGGCAGAGCTTTTCTTTGAACTACCCCAGCTGCTTCCTCTGTTGCTCTCTCTTACATATTTCCTTTATCCATCATGCACCCCCTCCTTCCTATGCAAACGTGGATGAATTCCTTGTCATCCCCTCTTACTGAGTTTGGCTCTCCGTCCTGCTGACAGAGGTGTCAGGAGAACTGCAGGAAGAAGGAGCACTTGTTACTGAGGCAAGTCCAGCCAAGAGGGGTGCTGATAGGACAGATTATAGAAGGAAATCTCAAAGTCACTTCAGGATGAGGAGCTAGAGATTTGCATGAATAATACCAGTAATCATATAAAAACACCCCTATCTGTAACACTGAAAAGTTGGAAGAAAGCACTGCCTCTGTTCAGGTCACCTCAAAATCCAACTCTGATTGGTCTCTAGTGAAAGAGAAAGATCTCCAGGGCTGAGCGGGACTTTTCGAAGAGAAAGCTTTTCCTGGGGGCAAGGAGTGAGTAAGACCCCATGAGCTCTGGTGGTGGGTCCCCACTGCACAAGCTCTCCCTGCTGCTTCTCTCTGCCCTAGAAATGCAAGGGAATGAGGTCAGCCAGGTCTGCGACAGGCTGATATTAATTCTCTAACGTGGGAGAGAAAGGTGTTTCTAACGCATGCCTAGCACAAGTCATAAGGTGTGCTAATAATAAACCACAGCGAGTTCACAGTCCAGAAGATACCCTGGAGGTGGGGTTTGGTTGCTTGGAGCGGCGTGGGAGGAAGCAGGAAGGCTGTTGCTACCCACGGGCACAGGGCTCCTGCTGCAAAATGATACACAATTATCACAGCTCGCTGTTGGTTGGCATCTAGTCAAACTCCTGGGTACACAGCAACCAGTACCCAGGGTGGTTTACAGCACAATTACGGAGCTACTGCCAGAATAAATACTCAGTGTACAGCACAAAAACCTCTTATATAGAAACCTTCCATAAATACTGCATGTTGCCCTTTCCCTTGCGGGAACCACAGCAAAGGTACCTGCACGC
Source organism: Athene cunicularia (assembly GCF_003259725.1). Classification (NCBI taxonomy): domain Eukaryota; kingdom Metazoa; phylum Chordata; class Aves; order Strigiformes; family Strigidae; genus Athene; species Athene cunicularia. Next base: position 8,469,864 of record NW_020799113.1, read on the forward strand.
CCCTCACTGCTGCTGTCTAAGGGCCTTGCCACAAAGCTCGCTTGTGGGCATTGCTCCCAGCTTGCCAGAGACGTCTTTTTGCCTTTCTCGGTGCTTTCTTTACAATCAAGTACCTACGGAGCACTGCTGCATGGCTTCTCGGCCCCTGCCACCCGTGCTTGTGGGACTGGGGGTAAAACAAGAGCTGCAGCGCTATGTGCAAAAGCAAATAGGAGATACTAAATGTGAGCCTGCTGCTTCGCTAACACTAGGGCAAAAGAAGCATTGGAGTAACAACATTGTATCTGAACCAATTTTGTACCATTTTAATAGTTTAATTTTACTTGTGGTGTTAGCCAAGCAGAAATGCCTCATGAATCTATGCTGAAGTTCTCCAGTTGAGGGTCAGCACTTTTTAGATCAATCCAGTTGATGAATGTATTGCCAGTGGTATCTTAAGTGATGAGCATCTTGCAGATGGATTTTCTTGGTTTTGTTGGTTTCTTATTCATGAAGAACTACTTAATGATCCTCTGATGTCTTCACAACAGATAATAGAAGCAGCATTTCAGAAGAAATCTATGTAAAGTCAGGGGTATGACTGGGTTATGGAGAAGGTTCATTTATGGTAAATGCCAGTCACTAAAAATATCAGATGCAGTACTGTGAAGACCAGAAGCAATGGAAAGTTTTGCTTTTCTTTGGTTTTAAAGCTAAATCTGTATCATTTGCTGTGCTGAAAATCTCTGACAATTACCGGTGAAATAACAAATCTAAATGACTTTTAAAATAATGATTTAAAAAGTATTTCACATCCAGATAGGTATGTGCAAGCAAGTATTTCTAGAAGGTATGTCCTTGAAAAATCTGGAAAGAATAAAGGAACAGAAAGAGCTGCATGGGTCTGCTGCACCTTCCTCAAAGTTGCTTTCCTTCAATAACTTTGTTAAAACAATCCGCAGTTACATGTATAAGCTCAAATGATCGTATTTCTGAGTAACTACTTAACTGAAGGGAACCACAGTCATTCTAAAGACATATCTCTGTTGCAATCTATAATGAATGTAATCTTCAAGGGGCAATAACTTCTCTCAATTACACAATTTTTCTGTTAAAAATGGCATATGTTACTATCTGGGTTGTCAGCTCCTCTGGCCATGGACACACACATTTCTCAGTAAAGCATCTTAGGCACCCCCAGTATGCTATCAATAAGATCAGTAATAATGTTAAAAGATTTTTTTAATCACATGTTAACATAATCTTTCAAGTTATTTTTTCAGTATAAATACATAGGGCACAACAGCTGTTTGGAGATCTCCAATTAAAGCTGGTTTGTGGCTGTCTCTACAGAAAATGCCTTTGGCTAACATAATTTAAACTTCTTCTGTAAATGCATTTTATGCTTTGAAGTTGGCTAATAATTTCTGTCATTTAAGAACAATGTTCCGTGATTTGCTCCTATTAGCAAAAGCGAGAAAATGAGCATTCCCCTTGGCTCCCTGCTCCCCACCTGCCTGTGTGCTGGGGCGCTGGTGATCTGCTGCCCTTGGTTTACCGAGAGCTGCCCTGCTGCTGGGATGGGGGGCGGAAGCTGTCGAGGACTCTAGGACGGCGTTTTTACAAAGAGTGCGGACAGCCAGGGGAACTTCAGAGTTAGGTCCCAAGGTCACAGCCAGAATCAGGAAGGAGAACTATAAATTACAAAGCACTGGACTGCAGCCAAGCCCATGGGAAGCTGCGTTTAGCATATCATTCTCTAGGCAGCAGGACGAAACCTTAACTCCCTTTCAGACAGAATTTGAATGAAATTTGTTCTAAGACTGAAATATCACCAACTGACTTGTCATGCCAACTTGGAAACGGATTACAGCCATGGGGGGAACCCCTTCCAGTGAGCCCAAAATGGTGATGAGGATGATGATAGAGCCCTATCAAGTATTCAGGAAAATCAGATTAATTTCTGTGCTAGCGACATGCTGATATTATAACAAAGTCCTTGAATAAACTCCTGACATTAACGTAAGCTCAGATTCTACCTGCGTAAACCAAAGGTCAAACAACAAGCTGATTCTAGTATTTTGAAGTAAAAATGCTGCAATGGATATTAATAGAAATGTAGTTAAACGCAGGTAAATGTGATGATTTATTACTTGCAGACCTCCTGTGCAAGGTGCAGAATTAGAACTTTACGTGAGCTACAGGCTTCTTGGGCAGCGTCTCCCATGTGTTACTGAGCATATACGGTGTCTCATGCTGGGGGGGCATGCGGAGTCCTCCAGAAGCTGCAGCATACGCAAAACAATGTGTACTGCTATTCCAAAGCATTAAAAAAAATAGTTTTTATGAGAAAACGTTTAATTAATTATTTTAAGGTTGCAAAAGTTACTTTAGATTTTAACTGTTGAAAAAAAGACAAAAATTAAATGATCCATGTAAGTTTTCTGTATCATAAGTGTAAAGCCTCTGCATCTCACTGTTGTACCAGTAAACTCTGAGACCTGTATTTAAATATGTGAGATAATATTATTGTCAGTCTCTGTGGGAAAAGGGGCAGCTTGAAAGCAAATCCCCTCCCCCTTGTCTGCAAAGGAAGAATACTGGCATTAAGTGCTGAGACAGCTGCCATCCTTCCATCTTGGCACTAAGTTAGGTGATGGAAAGCGGTGAAGAGATGCTAGAGAGTTTGGGGAGGGCTGCATAAAGGCAGACAAGAGTAGTAATTTATGGGACAGCAGCTTCCTCAGATGGATTGTACAGCCGTAACTAATAAGGAGATGTGAACCATTTTGTTAGTAACCTACAACTGATTCTTTAAAACACTGTCGCAGGGCTTTGTGACCAGGGAAGGAACTACTAGCAAGAAACACTAACAGTGTAGTGCAGCTGATCTGAATAGCTGTAGTGAAAAAAAGCCAGAAAAGAAATAAATTAGCTTCTGTAGTTGGAGAGGGGTTTTTTTTGGATGCGAGTGTATTAAAGTATATTTTGGGGGAAAGCTGGAAAAAAGAATCTAAGTATTTGTAAAACATCGTAGAGATGGCAAGGAATGAACTTTCCCTAGAACTGGCAGATTTGGAAATCTGTGTTGGATGGACTAAGTTCTGGAGTGGGAGATGCAAAGATGAAATAATACTTGGTCCCGCTGTGTCTTATATCCCAATGCTGTGATAACCTCCAGATAAACAGGCTTCGGTCACTGCAGATTAGGACAGGATTATCTCTTTTCTTGAGAAACCAGGCAAACACATTTCTGCCACAAGAAAGGAAAGGCTGCGTTCTCTAAGTATTCCTTTCTCTGAGCCTTTGGCATCTGCTAAAATGGAGAAAATAACCGCTCTTCTGAATTGCAACACAAAGAAGAGATTCACAGCATCCTCCCGTGTATGTGCCTGCAGATTTATACGTTTTATTGACCAGGATGCTACTTTTACAATTTCTTCCTTTATTTTATAGATCTTTTCACAAATGGATTTTGTGATCCCTAAGAAATGAGATGTCCAAAGGTTTACAAAACAACAGTCTTCAGGGGGTTTTGCCAAACGAAAGAGCAACGTGGTTTTTATTCCTCCTTATACGCTAGTCTAACTTCTGATGCACCCTTTAGATTTCTGAATTTATATTACTAATTCAGCTCATACTGATTTATATGCTTTAAGCAGATCAAGCAGCTCATGCAAAAAAACCCTGTTAAAGTATATTAAATAATTATTTATGTAACATCTTTCATTAAAGAACTTAAAAGCAACCGAAAAATTAATTTATCTTCTTTGAGCTAAGTAGTATCCTCATTTCAAGATATAAAAATGAAGGCATATTAAATCAAATATTCAAACATAGGCGTCTAAAGTTTGTCATCTAAACATACGTGTCACCAGCTCTACTGCTTTGATTCTCCCGACTCAGAAGGGGATCGTTTTTGCATTTGGTGGTCACACTGAGTAGGATGAGAAACCATCCTTTCTCAAACTATTTCTGTGTAGGTATTAAAGGGACCCAAATTTAAAAACCAGGATCTCCCGTGGCTCAAATTAGTAACGGTTAAAAAATAAAGTAACTTTTAATTAGCTCCTAGCTGTAAGTGGATGTCAGATTGCAGACATGCAAGTTCAAAAACCACTTGGAAAGTTTATGTGACTGGTCCTGCCACCTTTTCCAGTGTGAGCAATTACTGCTCTCTCAGGGAGTGTCATTTACTTACATTAACTGACTTTCCTGAGTTTGGTCACTGTATGAATGGGGGTTGGAAGGTCGGGCCCTGGGGGATTTTATCATGGTCGTGCTGCTCTTTGGCAGCGCTGAAGACAGAGATCAGCCCTCCTGCCTGCCTTCTGTCTTCATCACAGACAGAATCTCCAGCCCCTTCTCCTGGAGCAAGGCCTCACCTCACGAGCGAGGCTTCTTTCTGATGAAGAGTGAAAGACCATTTACGGATGCTGTGATACGCGCTTCAAATTAAGTATTTTAAGAGAGGTGCAATAATTGCCAGGTCTGCATATTTAATGGACCTTGAGCTATAAACATGCTCAAAAAGTGCCTAGTTAATAACAGTTTGACAGTGAATTGGCACTGCACTAAGCTCCAATGCATCAAATTAGCATTGATCCACAAAATGTTACTGAAAGGTTTCTTGAATCTGCCAAGTTTTGAAGTCCATTCAGGAGAAGAGGGCTTTTCCCCCCACCCCGCCTTTTTTCAAAGTCCTTTCTAGTTCCCTACCAGGTGTCCAAGGGCACTCCTTCAGAAATGCTTTAGAAATGTTAATTCTTTTCAAACTTTGTTTTCCATCCTCATTCAGGAGTGATCAATTCCTCTCGGGGTGTTTCTTCAATGTACAACATGAAATCCTCTCCCACTCGCTCTGGGTCGGAGGAGCAGGGATGGGACGGAGCAGTGCCCAGCCGAGGTTCAGCTGGGCTCTGTGCAGATGATGTGTGTTTCATATTCTGGGCTGCAGGTGCTCTGCTGCTTCCAGCGGATGGCTAATAACTTCCAGGTGGGATTTGAAGGAACTGGCACTGCCCCACTACATTCCTCTATGGCTTCGGTCCTGGCAACCTCAACAGCTTCCCCTCTCCCTGCGTGATATTAATACAGCTGCGCTCAGTGGACCCGACTATGCTGGAACACCCTCAATAAACAGGAAAGCTGGCACGCTCTGCTCTCTGAAGGGTTCATGACTCCGCGGCAGTTTCAGCTCCGTCTGCCAGCGCTGGGGTTTGTTAACCTTCCTGGCAGCCTGCAAAGCCACTCTGCTCTGGGGCGAGCTGTCGGGGGACTGGCAGAGGCTGGCTGACAGTCTGCCACGAAGGGGAAGATTTTGAAGGAGGCTTATGCTGCTGGAGGAGGCTCGTCCTGGTTGGTATCAGCTCACTTTGCTTGCATTTTGCTCTATGGATTTTCAATAACTATGATAGAAGAGCATATGTTGAAACAAAAGAATTAAGATATAATGGTGACATTTTTCTCCAGAATTTTTACCTTTGTCTAGGCAGGGATACAAATGGTAGAGTAGGGTTCCAGTGTCTAATCACAGAGCTTTCCTTGAAAATGCACTGTAACAGCTATTGAAATGTTTTGCCAGCAAAATCCATGTAACAGCACCTGTGAGAGAGGCTCGTGACATTGGTTTTTATCCCCTGAAAGAATGGAAATTGGGTGGCTTTCGGAAGAAAGCCATTGAATGGGCTGTTTAATGGTTGCTTACTATTAGGGATGCATGCTGCGGTGTGCTTACCAGGAGGTGGCATGTGCCAGCACCTAATGGCTCCAAAAGTGGCAGTGCCAGACTGGAAGGTTGTCCCCAGCATGGCAGGGAGCATGCTGCAACGGTGTCCCTCCTTGTTCCAACCATTCTCACCATCCTCCTGCTCTGCTCTTCACCAGTGGGGTCATGGTGTAAAGACGGGGCCCTGCCGTGCCCTGACTTGCTCTTCTCACAGCATGTGCTCCACCGCTGAAGCCATGGCTCCAGGTTTACTGGTGGCACTGGGAGCGGAGGCTCTGCTCACAGAACGTCTCCCTGCAGCGAGGCTGCTCCGACTCCTGTTGGACTGCTTTGGTTGTGCCTCTCGGAGATGGAAAATTCCCAGAAATATCCACGGGACCTCATTTATTTGTGCTTGTCCCCACCAGCTCCCACTCAGCATCAGAAGCAGAAGGAGGCTGAAGGTGTTGCTCCTGTGGCTCAGCTGAAGCCAGAGAGAAACGTCGGTTGCTGTGTGATGACTAAGGCTCACATGCTTATTACTTCTATCAGTTAGAGCTCTTAATCACTTTGTGCTGTTTCATCCTATAACATGAATTCACTTCAAGCTGTGAAATTCACCATTTTTGCCATGACTAATTTGTGAAATCTGCCACCTTCCTTCATGGTTTGCTTTGTGCCCTAGTTAGGCATCATCTGTCCGATTAGGGAAATGTGCGATTTGTTTCTTGCAGTTGAGGCAGTAGAATTTCATTCCACTCCTTTCTCCTCTTTCCACTCAACTGTGATTTCATCACCACTTTTGCCTTTTGATGCGACGGGGATGGAGCAGCACAGAAACCGTCTTTGCTGGGTTTGCAAGTCCTGGCTTTTTTCCTCTACATAACCTGTGGGTAGGGCTCAATCTTGCACCAGTGGGACTCAGCCTGAGGCTTTAAAGCCTGGCTTTGGTGAAAGCCACTTAGGTCTATTATATTATGTTTACCATCTTACTACATTTCTCCCAGCCTGGTTGCTGCAATGTTTTGGAAATAGTTTCCCACCTGCCTTGCCAGTGCCTTGTTTCACGATACATTCATCTGTTACTCTTTATATTGAACATTGCTGGCATTTCTAAATGCTATAAATGTACCCAGTATACCATAAAAATACACAAGCAGCTGACTGGTCTTGCCTACAAGAAATACTATTAATCTTTCATTTTTCACATGCTCTGGGCAAGATCCAGAAAGTGCTCGAGGAACATCTCATAACTGAATTGGGTCCTAAATTCCGATTCTCACTGCGTCTAAAAATATTTTCCTAAACTCTTAATGTCTTAATTGTTCTCTGAAGACATTGCCAGCTCATCCATCCTTTTACCTCTAATTTACACCCTCTTACAAACCCAGTGAAATATTATTTTAGTATTTCTGTCACTGAAATACTGTGATAAATGGTCACCTTTTAAGATCAGTGGGAACAGTGTAATGGATGCACAGGAGAGCTTATTGACTTGCTCTTGCCAAAATGGAGTCCTGCCATGAAGTTCAGAGGGATCGTGAGCTGCCCTCGATACTCCTCATGCTTCGGATAGTACTTTTTAATGGTAAAGCTTATGGGTTTGTGCTACACAGAGTTTTACGAGATAATGATAGGAGAACAAAAGAAACCCTCCCTCCTAGCTCTACTCATTTGCACCACGACTTCCCTTTCATCTCTCTCTTTCTGTATTCTGCCTTTTTTTTTTTTTAACCAGTTTCAGAGTCTAAGTTAATCACCTCCCTGTCTGAAATGCAATCATGTAAATAAGATCAGCAGCACTATTTCTATTAACAGATAAATAAATGGACAAATCTCTGAGAATCCCTGGCTGTAATTAACCCCTGATCAGAAACCTGGAGGAGGAGGTTCAGGAATGTCCCACGTGCGCTTTTGTCACTTTGTCTAGGTGTCGGATAATGTACGGGCCTGATCCTGCTTCTGCTCATACGGCTGATCTTTGAATGACTCTGAGAGGAGGATTGTGCTTGGTGCTCAGCACCCCACGCTCTTCTCTGTATCTCCTGTGTTGAGCACGGGAGTCTCGCAGCCGTACTAGCCCAAGCTATTTACTTACCACCACTGTGGACTAATCAGATGGCAATAAAAGCTTTTACTGTACCATCCTGTTTGTGATCAGCAGAAACATAAAAAGCATGTTAGCAAATTGATTTTTGGCATTAATTGTGAGCAAAGAGCATTATACTGAGTACGGATAGGTTGTTTTTTTTTCAGGCGGAAAAATTCTATTTTTATATTTTAAAAGTGATTCTGGAAGATGCTGAGCTAAGCCCAACGGATATACTTTTCAAATACCATAAGGCAAAGAGTAGTTACTGAATCTCCTCAGTCTTATTAGCTTACATAAACATAAAAATTTGAATAATGTTTAAAAAGCTAAACTCTCCAGATAATCCATAATCAGTAAATGTTCATTACTGAGATGTAGCGAATATGCATGAGATTTCCCCGGTGGCATTTTGGTTACATGATTTAAAAGGCGTAGCAAAACCCTCCTCCACGCAGCGCCAGGCAAAAACTGCCACAGGCTCCAAAGGTCACTCAGCCGTAGCTCGGACCTTCCTGGTCCCCTTCAGGAACAAGCAGGAGAAAATCAGAATTCACTGTCTCGTTTTACAGCTCTGGTGATTTATAAATAAATCATTCCCACATGATGATTGATGTCTCCATATAAATAATTAAGTCTTGACCTTATGTTATGACACCTGCTAAATTTTTTGGCACTTGAAACCAGCGCTCAGGAGAGATCCTTGGCATTGGATAAATAAAGGTGGGACTAGATTCCAGGCAGAGGGGGAGACAGGTTTTTGTTTACCCTCATTTTGTTCTGTTTGATTCCATCAGCTAATTGATGATGATGATGATGATGATTGTTATTAATCTCCGTTGCTGTCTGTGGATTTAATTCCTGCCTGTGATTGCTGTTTGAAAGTTTGCTCCATTAAAAGCAGACTTCGATTAGATTTTCAGTAGCCACAGTTTCCCAGAGCCTCCTCCAAATCGCTGTGTAACCTAGCCCAGGCACTTTACACCTATTTTTGTTTGTGATTTACTTCGCTCAGTGGCAGAGCTCCAGTAGCCTGGGTGACACTGTCATTCTGCTCAACCAGGCTAGGTAGCAGGTGTCAGCAAAAGTTTAATTTGGAAGCTCATGAATTCAAAAGAAGAGCTTAACGGTTATCCCCAACACAGTGAGCTGCTGTGGCCTGCTCCTGGAAAAGAGAAAATCCCGGGGACATGAAAGGAATTGATGAGACGCCAGGCATCTGACAAAATGAAACCTTCTCGGGATAAACTGGGGATAGCTTTTTCATCAAATGGCGAGCATCGTTAATAAACAAAATGGATTTAGCAACTGCATTTCTGATTTTCACTTCTGAGACCATTCGGGTTTACCAGTCATCCTCCCTCCCTGGTACTGTATATACAGCCTATTCTCTGAAGAGCTGCAACTTTTAGGTCTTGCAATAAAATACAGGCATTTCAGGGTAAGTGTCTAACATAAAAAAATGAGCATCACTGGGGTTTTTTAAGTATGTTAATCTGCACATACCACAAGTCAGCTACAGCCAGAAAGCGACATTATAATACAATTATAATAAGAGGGCTTTCCTAACTCCTCAAAAGGCTTAAAAAAAAAAAAAAACCAACAAAACCCACACAGCTACGACTGGGTATCGCGCTGTTCCGGGCTCCTTCCCCAGCTCCCACCGGGAATCCCAGAGGGCAGCGAGGTGCCCGGGCCGTCCGGTCGCCCAGCACTAGCCCCCCGCTGCTAACGCGCTCGCACAAAATTCTTTGCTGTCCGTTTGCCGTGTGTCGAGCGTGCCCGTCCCCAAGGGTGGAGGGAGCGGTAAGGTGGCACTGCAGCTCCGCGTCGCCGGCGGCACCGGGCAGCGGCGTGCGGGACTTGCCGAGAGGCGCACCCACGGCAGGGCAGCGCCCGAAGCAAAGCCCCGCACCCCGCAGAGCACTCCGGAGATGAGGAGGCGCCTTCATCCCCGCACCTGCCCGCGCGCAGCCTGGACGCCGGCTCAGCTGGATTTCCAGTCCAGGGAGACGCCGGCATTTATCACGAGTTTGCTTTGGATCCCGGGATTTTCGCTACGGAAACCCCAGGCAGACCCGCACCCGCGAGCAGTCAGCCCGGCTGCGGCGCCGGCTCCATCCCTCCATCCCCCCCTCACGTCGGGGTCCCGCTGCCGGCGCCCCGCGAAGCCCCGCGCCCGCGTGGGGCTGGGCCGGCCCCGCCCGGCTG
>NW_020799113.1:8479899-8534981 GCF_003259725.1 Athene cunicularia
ACACGTTTGCGCGGCGCCGGCCGCCCCCCCGGCCGCCTTCAAGGCTGCTGAATTATGCATTGTCTGAAGGGCAGATTGCCGCCGTGCGGAGCGGGGGGCTGCCGAAAGAAGTGTGTGTGTGTGTGTGTGTGTGTGTGTGTGTGCGCGCACACGGCCCCTGCCGGGGGGCTGCCGCGGGAGCCGGTGCCCGGCGCCTCGGACCGAAACGTTGCAGCCCCCGAAGGGGAAGTTGCGGGGGGAAGGTCCCGGGCAGGGCGCTGGGGAAGCCTCGTGTCCCCGCTGCCCCGTGTCTTTTGGCTCTTTTCACACCCTCAGTGTGGGTCCAGGAGGGCGTCCCCTCCTCCGGTCTGTAATTTACCATCGGTACGGCAAATACGTCTGTTTTGAGACTAGTTGGCAAGCGCAGTGGCCCACACTTTCTCCCCAAAGAAGGTGAACACAGAGCCCAAGGGGAGAAACAGTAGAAGTATTTGGAAGAGAATTGAAGTGATGGTGCTCCCGAACATTCGTTAAAGCAGATGTGCTGTAGCCGGGGCATGGGGGGACCGAGGTGCCTTGTCTAGAGCCTGGAATGTGAACCGGGACTGACTGCACGGAAGGTGCCTCTTGCACTCTCTGCTGGCTATTTCCCACCCTAAAATGCCAAGAGGCTTTCCCCCCACGTCTGTGCAGCAGAATAAACAGTCTAGTAAGAGGAAAACCAGGGTATAGCTGTAATCTCCGGGAATGGCCTCTGTGCCATGCCTGGCTATTGCTAGGTGCAACGAAGTGGCCACCGGATGAAATCAAGGAACGCCAGTGCTGGACGGAATCGTGCCCCCAGAGCCCGTGCAGCGGGGAGATGCGCTGTGCTCTGCGCCCACTGCTCAGCCCCGGGAGCAGCGGGGCCCGGGATGGCCCTTTTGGCCAGGGACTCGTGGAGCTCGGCTTGGGCAGCCGGGAGGGAGCGGCCGCAGCAGCGGGGCTTGCCGACAAACAAAGCCAGCCACTTGTGTTGACGTACCCGCCAGCCATCCGTGATGAGACGTTGTGCGCGCACAGTGTTCAATGCGTGTCGAGATGGATCCTACCTACAACCCTCTGAATAGTTCCAGGTGTGTCTTATAAATAAACTAGGGCATTTATCCTGTGACTAGATTAACAGAAATACTTGGTCTCCTCCCTAGCAATCAATTGTTCCGACTAAGTAGGTGTTATTTATTAAAGTATTGATTAGGGACCCAATGCTGTAGTCTTTAAGCAAGCCAGCTCTTTGCTGATAAATGGAATATTTGATTGAGAGTTTCGAGATCAGACATCATGTAATTCTATTGTCATAGGAAAAAAAAAAAGTGCACGTGATACAGCTTTCCGGGGGGAGATGCATTCATGCCACTTGGAGTTCAAAGGAAGAATAACACACGCTCCTCACGTGAAACAGCAATTGCTCTACTTGAGCACCTTCTGTCATATCCTTTGTGACGCCGGGCACATAGGCTTTAACAGCAAAAATAAATAAGTCTAACTGGGGAAAACGCATTGAGTTACATATATAAATGTAAAACATGCCTCAATGTCTGTTGCTATGGCAGGTGACCGGGGAGAATACGGTCCTCCAAGGGCCAACTCCTGTTTATGTGGCGTAAGGAAACTGTCCTGCTGCATCCATGGTGGCCACTTTTGCGAGCAGGCTGAGCAGAATGTGGCTCTGTGTTCTTTATTCAGGTTGTTATGAAAAATGCTTTCAATGAATGACCTTGAAAACAAAGCCCAAATAAGAGTCCTGGCAGTATATCCAGTTACAGCAAGTTCTCTGTCCCCCTCCCTGCAGGACTCACAATTATGTTTTTCTTGAATTCTGTCTCCATTAATTGCAAAACATTATTGGAAATTTGAATAATAAGGTATCTCAAAACAATGATTTCTGGGGTTTATTTTTGTATTTGGGAGAACTGTTTTTTATTTTTTTACCCTCTCTGTCTCCAACAGAACAGAAGGCAACGTGAATCCCTTTTGTTTACTTCTTCATTTCTGCTCCTGACTGCTTAATAACAGAAGCAGGTATGTGGCTGTAGTCTGGTGCTAGTTAGTGGCTATTACAAAGTTAGGAGGAAGAGCAACAATCAAAAAGCCTTGGTTTTGAGAGGGTAGAATGAAATAAGAGGACAGAATGGAAAAAAAATTAATCTGTATAAGTAAAGAATATACTTGGTGAATGCATATGCTATAACAATAAAAGATTTTCATTCACATATTTATATGAAATGAGATTTCTAATAATTTTGAGATTAAAATATGCTAAAGCAAATGCAGCATTTACTGAAGGGACTCTTGTATTATTAGGTGTACAGACTCATACACTCAGGGTGTAAAGAAACTTCCCAGCATATAATCTAGTATTGTGATCTAGTGATACTAGTACTGAGTTTATAATCAGAATTGCTGGTTATCATACATAACAAATTGTCACTTAGAATCCTATCTATAATCTCACTTCTTTTAAAATTGGAAGGAATTGTTTACCTTTGTTTAGTCATAAGCAAATGCAACTTATATTTTCAGAATGTTTGCTATGGAAAGCTGGAAAAGATTTGGGGGACAGTGAAATTAATTGTAAAGTTTGTTTTTGGTGCTTTGACACATGTTAAATATTTCTGGTGGAAAAGAGTGGGAATTATCTATCTCAGTGATTTGGAGCTTGATGTTTATAGCAATACTATCTGAATGCTTTGGAAAAAAAGATTATTTCCTTCATCCTGCCAATTATTTGAAAATAAAAAGTCAAAAATTTTTTATTAGATATTATAGGAAAGTTCATCTTACATTGAGTCTTTATTCATCTCAGAAAATTGCACAGAGAGAAATGAAGAGAACATATGGTGTCTTCTATCAGTCAGTCATCATTACTGCTTCTTCACACTATGTCATCACCCCACAAATAGCAAATGAGTGTGAATTTCTCCCTGCTGAAAGAGAAAAGAGAAAACTGGCTAGTGCAGCCAAGTAAAAAAAAATAATAAATATTACAATAGCATCAACGGGAAGATTATATAAAATATTAAAGACAATGAGAATGCAGAGGGAAAAACCCCTAAACTGTCAAACAATAGTATCAAACCTGCAAATGTTGAGCTGGAGCAGAACTCATGAATTTCTCTTGATTTGATAACCAAGCTTGAAATATTGATGGGACACAGTCTCTTGCCCATTCTTTATGAATGATTCTGTGCTATTTGAGGTGCTCAAACAGACAGTACTCAAATAAGAACTGCGAGGAATGTAATGTAATAGTTTGTCTCTGGGGCATCCATAAAATCCTGAATTTCCTTTTTAAGCAGACATCTAGGAAAAATATAATTTTATTTAATTCCCCGATGTTCCTATTACACTTCTAGTGTAAAGGTTGCAATTCAAATCCTTATCTGCAAAACCTCTCTGCCGTTCTTAAAGTCTCTTGCAAAGAAACATATGACAAAGCAGCCTTGGAAATAGCTGCTATAGGAACTTAATAAACCCCAGCACTGGAAAGATCCATCCCAGCTTTGGAAGGGATATTTCAAAATCAACTCCTATAGAAGCAGCAAAAGCAGTTGAGGTTTATGGCAAAAAAATTATATATATATATATATATATATATATATGTGTGTATATGTGTGCATATGTATTTATATTTATCTGCAACCTGGTAGATTTCCTGAGATCAGGCAGATGCTCAGCACAGAAAAAACTGTTCATTTTTTCCTTCTACCTTCCTCTCCTTCCCCCCGTGTTGCTGAAATACCACAGAGACCCAAAGGTAGACCCTGGGAATAAAGCTCCCTGAGAGGTACATCCAGAATAGTGCAACAAAGCAGCAAATTAAAAGCCTTATAGGAAAGTCTAAAGCAAATCCAGGCCAGATTGTCTCCCAGATCTCTAATCCTTCATTCCCTTTGGATCCTTCCCTCGAAAAGCAGCTCACAACAGGATGCTAATGCACCTGGAATTGAGCCCCATATGTAAACTACATGGGGGAGCAAGCTCATTGGTAAGCTCCTTTCATTTTGATGCCCCTCTGAAACAGGTGCATAGAGGATGGTTAGTAAAGCTGTGGTTCAGACCACTACCTGGAACTATGTACACACACGGACTAGAATAACATTTCTTCTATGACCAGTGCCAGGATCTGATATTATTTTCTTGATGCTGCTTTAGAGTAGCCATGCCTGAGTGTGGAAACGGGGTTTTCCTCTAAAGGTCATTTCCTAAAAATTGCTTGTGCTGCAGCCAGTGAGGGTGCACTTGGCAGCTTGGGGAGTGGGACACTGTCAGCTAGGGTCATGGAAGAGGGACAGGAAGAAAGCAAAGAAAAAAGTGAATTTTCTGGGAGTTAACCAAAAATAAGAAAATCTTAAATAATTCCATGCGCTCTGCCCTTGGAGCAGTGCTTCTGCATGGGTAGTATCTGGAAGGTAGGAGTGGCAAGGTTTGTATAGAGGCAGTATCTTTATCAGACCGGGGAATATCAGTGGGACAAATTGTTGGGTACACAAACCATTCCTTGGGAACAAAATAAAAATCTCTGGAAAAATTATAGAAACTCCAAAGACGGAGTTGGAAGGAATGTATTAGATCATATGGTTTATCCTTTGGTAGCAGCAGCAAATCGTCCCCTAGAGACAGAGGACATAGTTATTTCATAAAATATAGCCAGAAAGCTCAGAAGGAACAATATGCTTTAGACAGGAAGCCTGAGAAGCATTTGATTTAGTCTGAGAACAGCCAGACCTACCAGTCTCAGAATCCAAAAGTTACCTTCAAAATTACTCTTTGGAAACTCCATCCATAACCTGGCGTAACCAGGAGCTGTAGCTTTTGTCCTCATTGCACTTGGTAGGTGCTGTGAGGGATTCTTTCGGCAGGACGGACAAAGGTATGTGTTGAGATATTCCCCACAACGACATATAAGGGTGCGGGGGTTTGGAGTATTTTACTGCGCCTGTTTTGTCCATCCCGGAAGAGTGGTGTTTGAGATGGAGTAGCTGCCGATGGCCCTTTGAAGGACTGAATCTGAAGGGCTTGATTCTGTCACGTAAGGTTGCTCTCTAGGACATAATTTGTTGCGAGTGAATGATGTGCTGTTCGAACTTTGGGTCTCCACTAGATGTATCCAGTTCTGGCATTTGGGGCTCTTTAGGAATGACTTGGCTGTCCTGGATGGATTTGCTCTGTCGCTTCCAGACATCGTAAAACTCAGGGACAGAATTTGTACGCACCTCGTATGCAGCTCCTTATTGTCCATGTTTGGGCAAGAAATGGAATCCTGATCCATCTGTACCGTGACAGACTTTGCTGTGCCACAGTTGGGATGACCCTGAGCATGTTTTTTCCAAGTGGATGAGTGGAATGAATCATACGAGAAAGATGAATTGGAGAAAAATATGCGTAATCATGGCCAGCAAAAGTGATCCTAGTGGGATCACTCCATCACTGAAGAAATGTGTCACAGCTCTTTCATAGGTGACATAAGTTCTTTTTTTAGGCTGTCAGGAACAGGGGCAGATCTCCTGACACTTGCATTCATTCTTCTTGTTTTCATGGGTTTTGTAAGTTGGTGGTATGACTCAGCAGAGAGAGAGAACATGCAGGCATGTAAGCTCCTGAAGAAGAACTGTAACAAACAGTGCTCTGCCTAGCCCCAGGTTAGGCCTGGCTCCAGCTCCCTTATCATGGACCTGCTGTCTTTCCAACCCCTCTTGCCTTCCGCTCCTTTACTCTGGGGAGCATCCCTCTGCACTGTCCATTCCACACACCTACTGCGAAACAAAACCGCCTTTGACCAGATCTCCAGTCCATCTCTTTTCCTTTGCTGCTGCTGTCTTTTCCCTCTCATGTTACTATTATCAGTTCTACTGATGTTTGGGGGTTTTTTAACATGTGTTGTGTGAAGAACTGATTTTGTGTGTGGTTCATGCAGAGGGGGGCTGAGCCTGTGAATGAAGCCAGTGTTTCTTATTCTTCCTTCTGTCATTGTTTTGCATCTGTCATGCTGTTTTCAAAAAAACCATTAAAACAAGTACAAGTATTGCAGTCAACTGGGATTTCACCTAGTCTGCTTTCTTGAATATCCCTCCTGTGAAATGGGAATGTCTAACTCTGGAACAGCTATATGATACAGTTTCGTTATTTGATACTGCTCCTTGTTTCTCCTGTACTTTCACTGGCTGAAATACTGAGAAGAGAAAGAACAGGGGTAAAGGGGAAGCCGTAGATTTAGGTCTGGCTTTGCATAACCTCATTGGTTGGATTTTGTTTGCAAACCCAAGGGTGCTTGAGATTCAGGTCACTTCTCTCAATCCCCCTGCAGTGGTAGGCGTGTGTGTGAATGCATCAGAGAGGAGAGATAAATGACTCACATTATGATCCATCTTTATTTCAAATAGTACTCAGCAAAAGCGAGAGGGCTGCTTTTGTGTTGCAAAACCCTGTCGATTTAATTTTTATTTCGCAGTCGGGCGTGGTTTGGGCAGAGGTACTATATATCTTCACACAGAGAGTGAGGACAGCACAGACCTGTGATTTTTAGTTTAGCCAACTTCTCTGAGGAAAGCTAGCAGATCAATTTAGAAAAAGCTATCTTTGGCCAGTAGATTTTTTTCCTGAGTCTTCCCTCTCAGTTTTCATTTCTGAACAGTCATCGTCATCTCGTCTCATTAGAGGTAATGGAATCTGAAGGGTGAGAAGGCAGAAGTCCTGGCTATTGACATATGTGATGCAAACTAGCTCTTATTTCCTTTGTAAATTGGGGGTTGTGGAATACTGTAGCAGATGTTTAGTCAACTGGGGAAAGTCTGCTGTTGTCCTTTAAAAGTCAGCTGCTGCCTAGGTACACTGGTTTTCTTCAGTTAAAGCAGTGATGCTTCCAGAATCAGGCTTCCAATGTTCCCTGAATTTTGAATCACAGAAGCATTTCCAAGGTCATTTCCTGGAATACCTTTGGATTTTCATCACTTTGGGCCATCTGGACTAGATGAGCAAGGTGATATCAGTGAACTCCTTTGTGAACAACTATCCATATGACAAAGGGAAAAATGCCTTTAAATGTTGTGAAAAGGGGAGGCAAAAGCTCAGAGCAGAATCAGGATTTCAGTTTTATTTTGAACTGAGCAATGTAACCTTTCAAATTCACAAATCATTGTCAGCTCTTATAAACCTTTATTAGTCCGCTTGGTTTTGATTTCTGTTTGTATTTTTACTATCTAGGGAAAAACAGATTTTGGCATCCTTTAGTCTGAACATTGTCAACCGTCACTGTAGAAATAAGGTAGGAATTACTTGTGTGAGCAAGATTTAATTGACTGGACACTTAGGGAGAAGAGAAAAGGAGGAAAAAGAAAAAGGAGTATCTGTAGCTTGATTCAAGCATTCTGTCCATTCTGGAAATAAAGGAAGAGAGAACACAAGCTGCTGCATTTGTGTGATTGCACTAAAATAGCAGCTTGTGTTTACATTTTAACTTTCCATTCCGAGGCTGCTGGCTGCGTAGCTGGAAGCGCAGATTTAGGATGTGGTGAGTACCTGTTTTGTGGGCCCTGTTACAGTGCCCCAAACAGCCAACACAAAAACACCCTTTTGATGTGAGTGCCAGCTTCTGGGGCAAAGGCTTATGGCACTGGGGATTTAATTTTGTCTTTCTAAATGCCAGAAAAGCAGAATATGCAGAAATAGAAAAGACAGAAATAACACCTGCTCCAGCTCTCTCAAACTGATTTTCCTTATGCAGTGAAAGTGGTCAGCAAATGTTTGTGCTACTGTTAATTCAGCACTGCATTGAAATCCTCCTTTCTATCATCTAGGGCCAGAGTCTGCCCTCACATTTATTTTGGATGGTTTCTTAGTATGTCAAATGTGTGGTTAGGCTCCAAGTGCGACATGGTAAAGCATGCAGCGGTACCTTATGGTGTGGCAGACCTCAAGCACCAGCTGCAGTGTAGATGCTCTCCCTCTTGTGTCTGATTCACTCATACTGGTCCCTAATACAGATGATCCCCTGGATGGCTTCCCCAAACACTGAGGGCAAACCCAGCTGCATGCTGGAGATGCTGACGACTGTTCTTTTTTAATATGAAGCTGGTTTTCAGTTATGGAGCTGTTCTTAGGGTTGAAGGAACTCCCCTCCTTTCCCTTCCCTCTCCCCAGATTTTTGTAGAGACTGAGTGAAGACCAGACTTTAGGTTGTCACTTTGCAAATCAAGCTGTTTTCTAATGAACAAAACACTAATGAACAAAACACATTATTTGCCCTTCTGTACCTTAAAAAGCAAGGATAGAGATCACCGATAGGAACTCTGATAAAATGTCAATCCTTTTTCATTAAGCATGCCAGCTTGCATTGTAACCTCGCTGCTGCTGCTGTCAGAATACAGGAAACTTTTTGTTTGATCCCACAGGGTCCTTGAAGTTTATTTCATTACAGAGTATATTATCTCCTAATAGAAACTAGGTAATAGACATAGCAAGAACTAGCAAACAGGAGATTTTGTGTCAAAAGAGAATTCAATTTTAATTAATATTTTCAGAGTAATTCAATTGAGTCTTCAGGAGGAACCTGTTTTTGCTTTTCCCCTCAGTTTCATATGCTGATTCTGCATATTTTATGCACTGTAATTCGGTAGTCTGAGAGTACATCTAAATAGAAAGCAAGAGATACATGTTAGACTGCATCTTGGGAGATTTGCTGGTATACAAGGATTGGATCTTTTCCTATTAAGAGGACTACTGCATTTTGGTGGCATCAGGAAGATCGTAATGGTTTTTCCTGTGTTTCATTCTCCATTCTTCCCTCCCACAGTGTACGTACAGGTATAGTGTATCTATGTGTATGCATGTATATGAACACATATATAAATATTCTGTAGTTTTTCATTGGCAAGAAGACTTTCCTTTTCTGACTTTTAATTTAAACGTGAGAGACACGTTTCTTTGTTACCTCCTCTGCATCCATTTAGCAGTGCAAGAAAGAGTTATGTGTCAGCAAGTATGGGTGCGGTGTATGTGTGTTTAGTCTCTGTCTGTATCTACAACCTCCTAAGCCTGATGTAGTAATTCACACGCAGTGACAGCCAGTTTAGAAATGATTCTCTATAAAACAGAAAGAAAATACGAAGAATGTATAAACTTGTAGTGTTATCTCCTTCTAGCTAGTTGTCTTCCACCCTCCAAACAACTACTTTCTACATTTTTATTCTGGTCATCTTTAGGACTGAAAAAATGATCTCTTGGCATCACTCTAATTTTTCTGACGTGGCTTTCAGTTAAAGCACTTTTATTTCACAGGTGGAATCGTATTGATTATGATGGGAATGCATGTCACCCTGATGTGCTCTGCCCCCGCCTCCAGGTTGGGAGGGTCTGTCCTAAAAGGATGTGGGTAGAAGGCAGGTTAGGATTCACTTGCTTTAGGTGTAAAAAGCACAAAATTATGTAATCTCAGAGTAGGAGTTATTTACTGCCACCCACTTTACGCAGGAGTATCTATGGGTTTACCATGAAAGCAAGAGGCTGGTTGGCCAAGTGTGTGCAGGAGGGCAGTCTGTGGGGTGATGCGTGGTTTCTGAGCAGAAAGCCAAGAGCAGAACAGGCTCCCCCTCCCTCTCCCTCTCTCATTTGTGCTGCAGCCTGTAATAGAAAATAAATTAACATATTCATTTTAGTCTTAGGCGAGGAAGAGTGACATATATTGCTTATCTGGCAATACAGGGTGTCCATATCATCTTTGGAAGAATGGGGAACATGCAGGCGAATAGAGACACCTCTGCAGAGCTGGAGCCTGATGAAAAGTGTGCAGTACAGCTATTGAAGTGAGAGGAGCCGAGGGCTCTGGAATCAGGCATTAAATGCCCAATTTATTTTCCATTTAATTCTCTCCTTAGCTTTATTTAAAATTGTTTTGATAACAGGAGGCTTCTGGATTTGAGAATTTAGCATGGGAGGGGAGAACACTAAGATTATGTATTGTTGTTTCTGTAGGTATATCTAGTATTGCTTTTGTTGTACAGTGCAACTTGAATTCAGGTGCACTGCTTCCCCGCTCTGCAGTAGGTAATATACCTAGCTGGAAAGCTTCAGTGGGATGGGGCAGGGAGAAAAAAGAGAAGGTTGAAGGGAAGAAGGAAAAGAGAAAAATGGATCAGTAGAAAAATGTGAAAAAAATAGTAAAAGCGATAAGAGTGGTGAGCAAGAATGAAGGGATAGGACATACGTTAGAAAAAGGAAGGGAAAACATGAGTGGCTTGAGGACACTGGGAAACCTCATCTTTCCAAAAAATGAGACTGTCCAGGAACCAGAACAAAAAATGGTGCTAGAGCATTGCCTCACGGGCTGAGCAACAGCAGGAGTGAGAAGGAAAGCCTAAAAGAGATTGAAGGGAAAAAAGAGAGTGCTTTTGAAAGTAGGTGCTCCCGGTAACAAGAGGGAGGTGGTGCTGCTTTCTGTCAGGATGCAGAGATGCTGGTCATCCTTTGCTGAGACAGATACAAATGTGTGGCTGGACCTACCACGAGAACTCCCTGTTTTCCAAGAAATACATTAAAATAACTTGACTACATGCTACTTATGGGCTTTTTATCTGACGTGCTGTAGAAACCTGATTTTCATTAAGTGAAGAGAGAAAGTGAATCTGAGCTAATAGCCTAATTTATAAAATAAAGCATTTTTTCCTCAGCATGCTTAATGAAGGAGTTGAGCTAAAGCAAAGAGGGCAGCAGAAGGCAGCCCCACATGTCCAGCACAGGATAGCAGTGGCCACTGGGCCAGCAAATTGTTAGACCCAGCAGCTATTAATTAGCATTTGTTTTGGGGCATTTCTGAAATTCCTGTTTCAAGTCACGTGTCTGCTCAGGCTCCCAATGGCAGCTGACACCAAGATGCCGAAACATTGCTAGCAGTCCTCCCAGCGGCGGTGGGTTTTGGGAAGACTTTCCCCGCAGTCCCTGCACAGGCGAGGTGGTGTTATCCTAAGATGTGATACTATTGATGGCCCTGCTTGTGTGGGCCTTTTCACCAGCAGTGTTAGTGGCTGAAATTTGATTTATCGAGAACTCAGACTTTCTCATCTAGGGCCCCTCTTAGCCCAGGTGAACTAGGCTGCCCTGTCTACGCTAACAATGTGTGTCGTCACATAAACCTTCACCTTCTCTTCGTACCCACACTGCCATGCCTCAGGGTAACCTTACCCAGAGAGTAGATAATGGACTAGCGGAGCTAATGACTACACAGAGGAGTGAGAAGGACAGTTGTGGTGTAGAGCAAATGTCTGGAGTCATCTTCTTTGTCCACACAAAGAGCTGTGTCTCTCCAAAAATAAAACAGATCAACAAGGGTGAGGATTCTTTGTTCACTTGCTTTAAATAGTATGGGAATGATGGATCTGAGAAAAACTGGACTAAAAATATGAAAACTTAGAAATGTCCATGGATGAGTCTTGAGAAATGTGCTTAGAGAATTAGATAAATAATAAGGAACCCAAAGGAAAAACCCAGCAGTGATCAGAGCTCTCCATGACAGGCTGCAAATAGGAGCTCTCTTTTTCTTGAATGAAAGTGAAGAGGAAATATTAGGAAATCTGTTTACATTTTATGCTATCGCATGGTATGGCTGGCATCTCATCTGCTACCTGTTAAGAAGCAATGTTTAGTTACAGCATCTTCTTTACTGCCATCCTTTTTTATTTGAGCATGTGTAATTTAAAGTCGTTTGAAGAACTAGCAGTGTGAAACAAACTGGCTGAAGTGCAGAAGGTTGTTTCCTTAAAATTTGTGCTTTAATAATGTGCAGAAAAGGGCTTGCTTAATTTGCCCCAGGCGGTCTTTGATTTTGCACAGTTCCTTTGAGCCCAGCTTTGTATAAAGCTGTCTTGGGAAGGCAATAGTCACCACGTTTCCTAAGGAGGAGAGGGGCCAAGTCCACTTCTGCCTACTACAGGGACAGTGGGGTGGCACCAGCACTGCGTTTGGCCCTTAAGTGAAGAAACCTATTTCTGAAGATGTTGTGTTTACCAAGTGGGGCTGAAATGAAGAACCTTGTCAGACCTTTCATTTCTGCAGAATAAACTGTGAAGAGGTTTCCCCTCTCTCCTACCCCCATCTCACAAGCACTTGGCTTAAAATTAATCAGGACTCACTGGCCCAATTGCTGGCAGGTAGTTCAGAGCTGACGTCTGCTGGGGAGAGAGGCCAGCGCTGTTCAAAAAACCTTCCTCAGAGCATGTGCAGCCTTGTGTGGGGCTGGGACATAGGTGCTCTGGGACCTTCCCTCCCTCTGCCATGGACTTTGCCTGCAGTGCTATGTCTATTTTAAAGGCTTCCAGGATGTTGTCTTATGTTTCTTGTCAGAATGTGAACCACCAGCATCATGCCTTGGGTTGCCTGCCTAAGCTGCAAACTGACAATTAAACCAAATTCTTGATTTGTGCAAAATGCTCTGGTCTCTCCGTCTGATGTGGGGTTTAGTGACACGCAGCTGTCCCAGGTGGATGTTCTGAGAGGATGAACAATCTCCTAATGCATTTCCCATCCAGCATCCTGCGCTGCAGCTGTGCTGGTGGTACGGCCGAGAGGCGTCTGAATGTCACTGGTAGAGGAAATGTGTCGGGTGCAATCATCCGTACTGCCTTTAGCAAATTCAGTGGTGGATTCAAAGGTCTAAAGCTCCAGTAAATAGAACAAAACAACAGATAAAAGGTCTGAAGTAAAATGTTCTAACTCAGAGCTCGTGGATAGGCTCATCCTTGTCCCAACTTCAGCATTAACTTTTAGCTTACTCCCTTTATTTCCTTCCTTCTTCAGCTGGCTTTGCTGTGGGTCTTCAGTGACATTCTTTACGTTTAGGAGGTATAAAATCAGTAATTAAAATCCTTACCTCTGTAATTTACCCTGTACTGACAAAGATTCCCTGCTGAAGGCCCTGCCAGCTCTCCAGCGCAGGCAGGGCTGGCAGAGATGGGGCTCTTGGCTGGGAACATAGAGCTCCTCATTCTCGTGAACTCTGAGTAAACTCTGCTGAAAGTTGCTTTCTTTAGCAACTCTTCAGCAACCTCCCTGAAGACATGCCAGCATCCCCAAGGGTGCCATTACACCACTGAACTCTAAGTTCTCCAGCGCATGGCTGTCTCATGTCGTGGAGCTATGGCGTGTCCTGTCCAATGGCCCCAGCCCTCCACGCAGCTCTAGGAGCTGTTGCTGCATGTGCACGGCCTAACCGCAGTAAGTGACATGATAGTGCTGTTCAGGCAACGGTATCACTGAAAGCTACTCCCGTGCCAACCACCTCAGCCATTTTGCTGTAAAGGGCTTCCAAGAATGACAGTGGGAGATAAGAAAAGCATTTTAATTTTTGTTGGGTTTTACTTTTGCTAGTTTTCAGAACAACATCAGTTGTTTTTACTCAAGCTGTCAAGGAAAAAATTATTGGATTGAGGTAGAGGCCAAGCTTAAGACATCTCAGGTGGACCAGGAGCTGAAAGAGTGGTTTCCCACATGCAAGTGCTTCCCGGGGCTCTTGCCTCCACCATTTCCCTGCTCTAGCCAGGTTTTGTCCAGAATCTTGAGGTGCCTAAGCAGAAGAGGGCTGGAATACCGGGACACCAGGAGGCAATGGGAAGAGGCAAGAGGAATCTGGACAAAGCAGCACTCCATCAGTGTCTAGTCCATGGTGTCTGGGAGCAGAAGGTGGGTATTTCTCCCTTCCTGTCTCTGTATAAGGGAGAGCAGGGCAGCACCATTGAAAGCTGTGGCCTTGCTCATGAGCAGCACGTTCTACTCATTGTGGCGAGGCTGGACCACCAGGGATCAATTCTGCTGCTGGAACAGGGATAGCCAAAGCTTCTGTCATAAAGGCGAAAGGAAAGAAAGCGGTGTGAGATCAGATACATGCATGTTCTTGTATTTTGGAAAGTCCAAAGGGATGGTTAAACTGCCCAGAAAAATGGTTCGGTCCAGTTTTGCACCTTTGTTCCTGGGAAGCTGGCAGCGTGCATGGAAGCCTGCTTCGAGGCAGACTTGGAATGGGAATTGCTAGTACTCAGTAATTGCCGTGGCTTGTCCCTGTAACGTACTGCATTCATAGCCAGGCAGGATTCTACTGGAAGCGCAGCAAGACACAGTCCTGATGTAATGCAGCCCCACGCATGCTGCAAATGGGGAGGGGAGGCGCGGAGAGCGGCAGGGCAGTGCCTGTGAGCCAGCCGGAGCGGGCCGAGTCCCCAGGGCTTCCCGTGCCACCCACGGCCGTGCTGTGACTCCCGTGCGGTGGCTCCTGTTTGGAGTCAGATAGTGTTGTCTGTCTGACAAGTGAAATAATTGAATCAAGTACACCTGGCGTGTTAACAACTCATTTTGAGTCTCGAGAGAAAATGCAGCCTTTTGAGCTAATACAGCACGCAGTGCGGGGAGGAGAGTGACATGCTGGAGGAGGGTTGTAGCTGCTGTTAGCGATGTGGTTTGCCTGGGATCTGAGAGGGTTATTAAAAGCTGCTGTGTTTTACATTTTGTCTACCCATATCTATATTTTACTGAAAATGTGACACGTGAAATGTAGATGAGGATACTTCAAAACTACCCGATTCCAAGAGCACTGCCTTCAGTGTGAATGCCTGAATTTCATCAGGCTTGAGGATAACTTCCTGAACAAAGACAGGCTGCCCAGCCACTGGAGGAAGTTAAACACAAGGGGGAAATAATTTTTTTGTTCAAAGTGCTGCCAAATGATGGATACTTAACGAAGCTTGCATCTAAACAAATATCTTCAATATTTTTCTAGCCATATTTTATAGCTATTGCTCTTGAGACTGGCCATAGTCTGAAGGACAGACATAATTCTATGAGCATCTGCCCATGCAGCTCTCCATCTCCCCCATCCTGCTCCATTCCTCCACCTGCACCATTACCCATCATTGCCCTGGGCAGGGGAGAGAAGCAGCATCTTGGAGAGCAAAGACAGATGCATCTTCCTCAGTGCCTGCAGACTGTGCATGAGTGCTCTGTGTAGGAACAGGTAAATGAAGAGCCTGATGGGGAAGGATAAACTCATCAGAATAGTCAGCAGTACCAAAGATACCCCATAAATGGCATGTCTTAGATGAAAGTAGCCACAGCATGTCAGCGGAGGTGCGATGGGCATATCCTGCTCTGAGTGGTACCCAGCAAGATAGGATTAACTTCATGGAAGTTAGCAGATGCTCCAGATTTGCACCAGCAAAATTACAGATGGAATTGTGTTTCTGAGATGTTTGAAGGACAGTACTCATCTCCAGCAGACCAAGTGCAGTCGGATCCAGCCCGGAGAGGGAGGGCTGGGGCACCATTTTACTCTTTTTCGGTTTTTAATAACTCCAGGTTTTAGCACTTCCACTTATTATTGCAGCAGCTGACAGGGGACCCACAGGAAAATCCAGTTTTATTGAAACTGAAAAGGTCAGTTTTGTTGAACGTTTCCATGGTGAAAATAATAAATTAAATATATTCAGACTTTTCAAGCTACTCAGATCCATGAGTTGGGCTGACCAACTGGAAGATTTTCCTGCAAGCTATTTTAATAGTATCTTGTTGCACAGCTTTTATGCGTAGGGTGGGCTTGAGGTTTTTTTCAGAAAAATATTTTTCTCTTTGTTAAGACAGATTCTTCAATCTTTGTAGTGCTGTCCACGGACAAACCACCATCAGGAAGCTTTGCGAAGGGGTCCGAAGCCCACTGGGAAGGCAGCTTTTCATTATCGCCATTTCTGCCTCACCACGAAGGCCCCGGTTTGCTTCCCCCTCAATTGTGCGTGCAGGCGCCCATTGACTGCCCTGCTAATAAGCGTTCTGAGCAAATATTCCTCCATTTGCCTCTGGCAAATGCCACCTGGGACTCAGCTGTTTCCCACTGATGTCAGTGAGGTTTGCTTTGTGTTCGCTGTGGGTTGGGTTGGTCCATAACAGGATACATTTTATTAGGGCTCCGATTGATTTTGGTCTCTTGGTCAGGCGAGTGCGATCTCTCTTTCATTCTCTGAGCATTGGAGGGTATTTTGCAGCTACTGTCAACTTGGTAAGGAGAGATACAGACACCCTTCTCTGGGGTGGTACACCTTGAAACATCTCTTCTTGTCTGCAAACCTGCAGAAAATCCCTGCCTCAGCAAAGGCATGCTGGAGCCCGACAGGCTTCTCTCTGTGCAGTGCCTCCTTGGATAGAGCAGCTAACACGTTTCTTGTTCAGTGGTTGTAACTAAATGCCCAGTCCAGCTCTATGAATTTTCAAATAATTTCTCATCAGTCTCACATACTTTCTATATTTCTTTTCCCTTCTGCTTGTTACTGAGGTGCCATAGGCATAAAAGTAAGGGCTTCCCTCAAAGATGAACTTTAAAGAGTTCATCTGCTCCTACCACTCACTGCTAATTAGTTCTTTCTTCTCATAATTTTGATAAAGCGCTCTCAGTAACCAGCTATGGTGGCATCTCCTACAGGGTTCCTTACCTTCTGCGGCATACAGCACTGTCACTGTGGAAGTCTTTCACATGATCACATAGAGTGGGGTCCTGTCACCTCCTCTGGCTATCATCATATGTGATATTATTAATGAATTATTAAAAAGGTGTAGAGAAGAGATGGCACTGGGAAGGGAGAGCTCTGCTTCACATTTAGGCTGTCCCCCCTATCCTGATCTCTGATATCAGGGAAGTCAGGGCTATGACTCCGATGCTGTACTACCAAAGTCCGATGTATCTCATGCTGGATTTCAACCTAGAGACTGTCTGAGTGCCCAAAGGATGGGCTGGCTGTGGTCCAGTGGACTGGTGGCGCTGGCAGCTTGTCCCTGTGGGGAGCCTTGGGCACCACTGAGGCGGTGTGAGATTCCTGCCACATGTCCTGGCAGCTGGCTCTGGTGGCAGCACGGTGCAGAGAGGAGGGGAGAGCACATCAGTGGGAGACTCCCTGCAAAGACTGGGACTGAAGTGATTTTGGTTTATAACTTACTTTGCATGGATGTTTGTACCCTGAAATAATCCTTGAGTAGGTGAGCCAGTACCGAGGGAACAGTCTTTGGGCTACTCGACTGCGCCCTGTCACCGTGTTCATCACGTGTGTATTTTGGGTGCTGCCCACACCAGCCCCAAGGGGCAGTGAGCTGTGGATCCTTCTCGTCCCAGCACCGAGTGGCACCCGGTGGTGGCGCCCAGCCCGTCTGTACAGGCAGCAGGCCCTTGAGGTGGCAATTGTCACGTTAATGCAAGACCTGCCTGAGTTTTATAATCCTCAGTCTGTGCCCTTCTCTCCCTCCTACCCCAGACTTTTTTTTTATCACGGCTTCTGCTGTGGTTGCAGCTCACCCCTGCACAACCTTTTTACCACTCAAGCAGCTTTTCTCTTGGAATCACAAGAAGCCAGGAATGGCTGATCTTGTATTTTACTTGCAAGACACAACTGTATGTAAATTGAGGGAATTAGCTTTGTTTGGTTTTTTTACTTTCTCTTTTCTTTTTTTTTCCCGTTTGCCCACAGTAGACTGCAATATGTATAACATGGTAATCCTTGTATAATATACTCAGTTTTTATAGCTCCCAGTTTTCCTGTATCCTTATACCTGCCAGTTTCTCAACGCGGTACCATACACCATATGGCGGTGTGTAGTTGGTAGGAGGTTGGGTAGTGCTCCCCATCTTACCTACCTTTCCACCCTCCACCACAGCTGCTGCTTCACGCAGAGTACTCTCTCCGGTGGGTTTTTCCCACATTGCACATGCATTAAAAATTTCCGACCTAATAGCTTTTAGCTATTATAGCTGCCTTCAGAGGCATTCCTCAGTCTATCCAGCGAAGAGCCATTTCATTCTGCATTCAGTGCAACATAAATGGAAAACTGAAGACCTGGAAAACAAGTACATTGCAAACTTTGGTTACCCACTGCCACTTTGAGTTTCTATTCGCTCTACGCTGCACACACATGTTACACATACTTGCTTTCTTACTCACAAGGGTTTGGTTGTTTATTTCTCGGGGCAGACAGTTTTGCTATTAAAATCTGCAGAAGGTTTTGTTTTTAAAAACAGATGAACACCCGCAAGTTGGTGTACGTGAATTTGTTCTTTTCCATTTCTCAGTGACAGAAGTTTAAATGTAGCCAGCAAACTCAGAAGAGACCAAACATCTTTGTGATAAAAATGATGACCTAGCAAGTAGCTGGTTTAGTCTCAGTTTCTTAGGCAATATGGTGAAATCGGCAGAATTATTAATTTACTACACAAATGAAATAAAATAGGTCCTTACCCCTTTCTCCCACTGCATAAATCCAATCCACTGTGACAGAGTATCACTGTGATGTATGGTATTGTAGGAAGACATTACCAAGATGGAAAGAAAGAAGAAATACTCAAAAATTATTACCACCAATCATTACTTTACAGCTGAACTGGTGGGTCTGCTTTTACTTGGGAACTGTACACACTCATGGAAAGACAACACAGGCCACAGGGAGGGAAGGAGAGGAATTATCCCCATTTGTGAGCGTAAAGACATGAGGAACAGGGACCTTGAGGAAGTCAGTCAAGATGAAGCAAGAAATCTGTGGCAGAGCTGGAGCTCACTGCAGAGTCCCAGCGCAGCAGTGCCTTATCTGAAAGATCATCTTTCCTCTTATTAATAATGAATATGATCTTTCAAATAAGATTTTATGTATGTTTAAATTTAATAGCTCATCCTTCAGGAAGGGCTCAATCCTGCTAGGTACTACATCCGATCTGGCCTGGTTTAGGTCTGTTGGGAGATGAGGATGCTTCTCTTTTCCTGAATCAAGCCCTTAGCGAAGCTGATGCTATTGACAGATTACCGTTTATAGCTCTTTATTGCTTACTGTAGGTTTATTGCAAGCTCCTTTCCTGCTTAGTTCTCCTTCTCTCTCTCAGAGCAAACATAATGTACAGCCCATGTAAATATAAAACATTAAGCAATTACTGGGTTATTTCAGATGCAGTGCTAATAATACATCATTTCTGAAAACCAGAGCTTCAGATGTAGGGCATGCTATATCAGTCGTCTCAAACGAGACTCACTGGAAAGTGAGCTCAGCCATTACTGTTGTATCCCTGAGTTATTACTCACTCACCCCAGGAAACAAAGGGGAGTCCCAGAGGTTAATGTGGTTAGTAAAGCAATTTGAGGAAGCTGAGCTTGTATCTGCTTACACAGTGTACAGAAGATATTTAAACAGCAGACTTCCATCTCCTGGTCTTGTCTGCCGACTGCTACATCACTGTCTTGCTTTTGTAATGACTGCCAGTCTTCTGCTGAAATAAACGGTGAATTTGAGAATTTTCTGCGTACAAGGTCCCTCGGGCAAATTGCCTGGCACCAGTTTTAAGAGGCTGGCTTTGGGTTCTTGCTGAAAATGAAGAGTTTTGAATTTGCATGAGTTTTGTGCCCTTCTGTCCTGCTCAGCCCTGGGATATGCCCTGGACACGGCCTGATGTCATGGTTTAAGCCCAGAGGACAGCTGGGCACCAGGCAGCCACTCGCTCACTTCTTCCCCCTCCACAGTGAGGAGGAGAAAATAAAACAGAAGGCTCAGGGATGGAGACAAGAACAGGGAGGGGTGACTCACCAGTTATGGTCATGGGCAAAACACGGATTTGACTGGGGAAGAAAAACCCCATCAATTTAATGTGAACACCACCAGGACTAATTTACCAATCAGAGTAGGACAGTGAGAAATACAACCTCATCTTAAAAACACCTTCCCTCACCCCTCCCTTCTCCCTGGGCTCAGCTTTGCTCCCGATTTCTCTACCTCCTCCCCAGCAGCAGTGCAGGGGGGAAGGGATGGGGGTTGCAGTCAGTTCATCACAGTTGTTTCTGCTGCTCCTTCCTCCTCAGGGGGGACTCCTCACACTCCTCCGGCCCCTGTGTGGGGTCCCTCCCACAGCAGCCAGCCCTCCAGGCCCTTCCTCTGAGCCGAGCCCTGCCCGCAGGCTGCAGCTCGCACCAACCGCCCCAGCGCGGGTCCCCGCCGGGTGCTGCATTCCTCCCAGCGCCAGGCTGCTCCAGCGGGGGCTTCCCTCAGCGCCCCGGCCTTCTCCAGGCGCAGCCCCTGCCCCGGTGCGGGATCTCCCGTGGGCTGCAGGTCGGCATCTGCTCCCCCAGTGCCCTCCGCGGGCTGCCAGGCACCGCCGGCCTCTCGCCACGGCTGCAGGGGGCTCTGCTCCGGCACACCTCCTCCCACCCTTCATCCTTTCTTCGACTACCTCAGTGCTTGCATAGGTATTTCTCTCACAACTCCCACTCCTCCTCACAGGTTCCCCTTCTTAAATACATTATCACAGAGGCGCAGCCACCGTCGCTAATTGGCCAGAGGTGGGTCTGGAGCTGGAGGACCTTTGAAAACCTTCTCACAGGGGCCACCACTGTAGAGCCCTCTCCCCCAGTACCAAAACCACATCACACACAAACCCGTCACACATGGGCGGTGTGATGAGGGAGGTGGGCAGGGGTCCGGGCAGCAGTGCATTTCTGAAGGGGACGAGGAGCAGGGACGCAGCCGTTCACCTGGTCTGTATCTTCCCGGCCCTGGAAGGCCACGTCCCACCGCTTCTCCTCTGCATCCTCAGCGCTTGGTGTGTACGCAAATGGCAAGGAAATGCTATTGCCATTCCTCAGGACAGAAATACTGCCCCAGCCTTGTCTGTGGAGAGGGCTTGCAGTGCTTTTATCTGATGTGAGCAATGAACTGCTCCAAAACCCTTCTTGGGGCTTGGCAGTGCGTTAACACTAACACACCAGCAATACTGAGTAACAGTATATCTGCATCTCTTCCACTGCCCATGAACTCACGTGAAAACAAACACTGGGGCACGGAAGGCCCATACGGTGTCAATCTGCACATCATTAGCGCTGCCATAAAGTGGGTCGCTGCTGCCAGCTGAGACACTGGGTGCTCTCATCTGCTTCACTTTGCAATGCACACAATGTATCTGAGGGTGTTAAATTTTTTAATAAGTGCCAAAGGCACATTGGTAGGGCAGGCTCAGCGAAGTTTGTGCTGCCTGCATTATGCCTGTTCAGTGGGTAAACAGCAGAATTAATCTCCGGAGCTGTCAATCGAGTGCATCCACCAGCACTGAAGTCCCTAAAAAAGATGTTTTTAAAGAAAGGTATAGATGCATTGTGCTTTCTTGGAATGCAGAGTTGAAAAAAATAAACCTCACATGTGCTCAAAAAACATGCTTGCTGCTATTTATAGGCTTCTTTGCTCCACCAAATAATCTGTCTTCTGAATTTCTGAAGTCCGTTTGGTAAAATATTAAAATCAATGCATTGCAGGTCCTCCCTGTGTAGCAGGCTCAGAGTGACTCAGCGACAGCACACTAACCTCTGAGCTTTGCAAATTACTATGCCCTGCACTAATTATTTCTGTTTTGATAGATTTTGAATAGCATCTTGGCTGTTTCCAGTCAGGAAGAGCTCCTTGACAAGCCTGGAAGCCTCACTGTGGCACAGACCCGTGCTCTGGAGCCTGGCCTTTGTGGAGAGGAGCTGGCTGGCTCCGTGGATGCCGGCACTGTTTTTTCCTTTAGCAGTGATAAATGAGTTTTTACTGATGGATTTTTGGCTGGCCTTTTCCAGGCATTTGGCTTGCAGCTGAGCTAGTTGTCATAGCAGTAATGGGACTGCCTATGATCCTGATAAGGGGGCAGTTTGCTGAGACGGATTATCTTGCCCTTTCCTTTTTTACTTGGAATGTGAAAAATGTGCTGCTTATGTTTATTTGAAAATACCTGATCCACAATTCTGGTTTGGGACTCTTGGTATATGGGAAGGATTGGTATTGCAGAATTAGATGCAAATCATTAGAGTGGGCTGTGATTTTCGTCTTTGAACCTTGTTAAATTTGAAGTACTCGAAGGCACATCTTTGGTGCAGTGTCCATATTTAATTTGTGTTTGTGTAGAAATAAACAGTGCTCATTTATCTCTGCATCATTTACCAATTACATAAACAACATATATAATTATGATTCATTTATTTAGATTTTCTCTTGTGGGATTTCCATGAGCACAGAGATTTAGAGAGAATTAAAAGAATATGGCTAGGTTACTAGCAAGGCATTATTGCAGGCTTGCTCTGGCTGTGTGTCATTCCCATTAGATTCAGCTTGCGAGTGCAGTGGCCACAATCTAATTCTTTATGGACATGATAAAAATCTTCCAAGCTGAACATTAATTGACAGCCTGTTTGGATGGCCCTGATTATAACCTGCAACAGGACCGAGGCAGATTTGTTTCTGGGGAAAATAACTAAACCTGGGACACTGAGGAAGTCTCCACAAGCCATGCTTGTAATGCGCTTGTCTTGGGAACGTACATAATTACCCAGTGTCAGGCCTGTGCTTTTGTTAAATTCAGAATTTTAGTGCATTTAAGCAGTGGTGATCAATAGTGATTCACATCTTTCTCTCTTTCTGATGTGCAGAATGTGCTGAGCAGGGCTGAGGCACAGCTGTGAGTAACAGGCTGCTATTCATTCCTTTGGGAGACAGTGGCCTGCTTTGGTAAAATGATTATTTTTTGAAAGAAAAATTTTGGTTTCTCGTAGAAACCTTAAGAAGCTGCAAAAATATTTCTAGTTCAGAACTGGATAAAATTAAAA
The DNA here is from genome assembly GCF_003259725.1 of Athene cunicularia. Classification (NCBI taxonomy): domain Eukaryota; kingdom Metazoa; phylum Chordata; class Aves; order Strigiformes; family Strigidae; genus Athene; species Athene cunicularia. The sequence continues at coordinate 8,502,537 of NW_020799113.1, forward strand.
TGTTTTCAACTTTCCCATAAAAAGCAGACTTCTGAAGGAGAAAAAAAAAATTTCTTCCATTTCCTGTTCTATAACCCTTCCTTCAGTCATCCCCCACAAAAATTCCCCAATGCATTCATAAAAGAAAATTAGAAGGAAAAATTTCAAGCAACCTTAGTATTTACAAAGGGAATTTTTATCAGCTCTCAGTTTGCAGAAGAAAATCTCAGTCCTGCAGAAGAAGCAAGCCAGACATATCTCTTAATGAATTTCAACTGCAAGCATCAGTTTGTGATGTATTGGCCAAAGTCTCGTCAAGAGAGTGGGATATTGATAGCGCTGCAAGCAGGGGAGAGATTGGCAGATAGCCTCTCACATTTTGCAGAAGAAATGACAAATCCGTATTATTTACTATCCTTAAATGACTTGCCATAGTCTAAAGCTACCCTCCGTACTTAGCCAAAGCTCTCGGTGACTTACAATAATCTCACCGAGTTAGAGATTCAAACTGAGAGTGCTGGGACTGAGCCACACACCAGTACACCAGTATTAAGCACCCAGTCCTGATGGTTTATAAATAGGGCAGGAGAGGAGACCACCTTCTAATTTGCTGCTCCTCCAAGAGTGGCAGAACCACTGGATTGTCCCTGTGGGCTCTTGGGGCCACCAAACAATTAATCAGTAAATAGCAGAGGTGGGAAAATGAGAGGCTGGGAGGGCTTCTGGCTAGGAGAGTCCCATTCTGGTGCCCGAGCACCTCCGGGTCCAATTTCTGCTGGGAGTCGGGCAGGAAAGGAGCCTGCTTTGTCCATGCTGGCATGCAGGCTCTTCTCAGGGAATGTTTCCATGATTCTCCTTTTGGGGGTGAGGTGGGGGGAAGTTGATTAATTGACATTTTCTGACAAAACATGTTTTGCCAGAAAATCTCTACCTACTCCTAATCAGAGGGCTGTATCTGGCCTCTGTGTTTCAGGCTTCTAATTCTGTTTGGAGATCAGATTGTGAATTCTTACCACTGAGAGCAATTTCCTAAAAATCTGTTTAGTATTCTGGCAGTTTGCAGGATGGGAAAAAAAAATTTAAAAATGCTTAGGGGCATATTTTCTGCTTGGTGCACGGGGAGTTTTAACACATAATAACTGCAGCTGGGTGGGTAACTCGCTACATTGGAAATTTACTTCTTTGTATCTTGAGATTATAAGGCAAGGTGATTTTCTGTGTAAACTTTGGGGTTTTTGCCTTTTTAGATCTCAACTTTGTAACCGAGAGAGAGCAGATGAACTTTATAATGCATAGAGAAGGGAAACGTGCACTATTGCTTTAATCAAAACTGGCTGAAATAGCTCAGGTAGGCTTCTGCCAGTTGTCAATGTTATTTCTTAAAAATCACATAGTAATTGAATCTAATGTTTGTGCTGGAAGCTGAATGCATTTCAAATGTGAATTAAACCTATGTTATACAGAGCAGTGGTGCACAATTAAGGCGGTTCATAACTGAGATTGTTAGATTTGCATGATGCCCCCATTTTCAAGGCATCCGCAACATTCCTCCCAAAATGAACCCAATTACTTTAATAAACTTTCCAACGATTTGGGACAGAGGAGAAGTGAGGAAGACAGGACTTTAACGTGGTGGTTTAGGGAGGGGCAGCAGTACGCTTTGAGGTGAACCATCTGACAGTGTTTAATGGGACATTGGATCTGAACTGTGCTCTGTAAGGTTATTTTGGAGTGTACTTAATGCTTTTTCTCTTCAGAAAACTTTGATTCCCTGAGCAACGGTAAGATTTGTTCAAGGTAATCTAATTAAATCTAATTCAAATTAAACTTACGATCCACACATGCTGGAGCTGTGAAGGGTCTCAGCACCTGCTGCTTTGGTCTCCTGAACCCACTCCAGGTGAACCAAGTTACTAATGGAGCCACTGCTGAAACCATCCATATGGCTGCTAAATTTTCTGCTTCTTTAGCACTGGGTGGTCTCTTGGTGGGAGTTAAAACAGTCTGAAGGCTGCTCTGAATGCTTCTGGTGAATGCCTGCCTTTAGAAGAGTACCCCAAAGGGCAGTGGGGCCTGGGAATCACAAAGCTGGTAGGTAAAACAAGCAAAGTTTGATGTATAAAGAAAAGCTGAGAGAAAATGCAGTTTTTGTGCCACTAAGATGAGGAGGAATTAAATTCTGTCTGTGTCTCCAAAATATTCTTAATTAGAGCTGACTGGAAGATCTGATGTACTTTAGAGGTTTAGACAGTGACTGAGACACGGGGTGAGATTTTTTTGTTGACTTCCAGATTGCTCTTTACAGAATCACAGAATCATGTAGGTTGGAAAAGACCTTGAAGACCATCCAGTCCAACCATTAACCTAACACTGACCGTTCTCAACTCCACCTGATCCCTCAGCGCTGGGTCAACCCGACTCTTAAACACTCCAGGGCTGGGGACTCCACCACCTCCCTGGGCAGCACATTCCAACGCCCAACAACCTGTTCTGTAAAGAAATACTTCCTAACGTCCAGTCTAAACCCTCCCTGGTGCAACTTGAGGCCATTCCCTCTTGTCCTATTGCTTGTTACTTGGTTCAAGAGGCTCCTCCCCAGCTCTCTGCACCTTCCTGTCAGGTAGCTGTAGAGGGCGATGAGGTCTCCCCTCAGCCTCCTCTTCTCCAGACTAAACCCCCCCAGTTCCCCCAGCCGCTCCCCGTACGACCTGTGCTCCAGACCCTGCCCCAGCTCCGTTGCCCTTCTCTGGACACGCTTGAGTCATTCAATGGCCTTTTTGGGGTGAGGGGCCCAAAACTGAACACAGGAATCGAGGGGCGGCCTCACCAGTGCCGAGCACAGGGGTCAGGTCCCTCCCCTGTCCCTGCTGGCCACGCTAGTGCTGACACGAGCCAGGATGCCATCGGCCTTGACTCTTGGCAATGTTAACAAGCATGCTGGATGAGTTATTAATTTTAGTTTTAAAAGTTTTCAGAGTTCCATAGCTTTTACTACATTTTAAAGTTTTTTCCTGTTTATCCTACATTGCTAAAAATATGGAAGCTGTAACAATTTAAAAATTTCCTTAGCTCTTATAATATTTCTTAAACTATCCTAATCTGGAAAACAAATCGTTCCTCATTATTAGACTCAAGGTGTAAGGAAAACTGAAAGTACCCAATTAGCCTTTCCCAATCACTGCTAAGTTGACATGAGAGGGATGAAGATCATACTAAAAAAGCCTTAGTTTTAAAAAGCTTGTGTAAGTTGAAGAAGTTGTTCCTAGCCAGCACTCACAGCATACAATGCCCATGTCAAAATAGTCTCTGCACAGAGAATTGTGAAAGAACAGAAACAGAACAGAAAATTATCATCAGAGCTCTGTAAAATTCATGTTTCACTTTATAAGGGCCGATGCAATAATTTTCTTCTGATTTTGGCCTTTCTGGGTTTGACATTACAATGTTGTGGGTGAGGCTTTGGATTCAGGTGGAGGCAAAAACCTAAAAATAAACCTAATATGTTCTAAGACAGAAAATAGGTCTGTGTAACTTCAACATGCAATTACAGGTGTGCTCATGTTCACTCAAGCAGTTCCTATAGAGAATCAGTTGATAACACTTGCAGCATTAATTTAAAGCTAGTTACACTATCTGCCAAAAGACAAATCAGGCAGGTTTCCTGCAGCTTTATATTGCTCCAGAAGCCTTCTTCCGAATGAGTAGCTTTCTCCTACTGCTAATTCATTAATGTTATAGTACTGTGTATTGCTGTCAGAGCATGATGTAAGAGTTTCTCTGGGTGAATATTATCATTATGGCTATAAGCAGCAAAAAGCAAGGTGGTGGTGAAGTGGGGTTTTGCTAGAAACAAGTTTGACTCATGGTTGTGTCTGGGTGGTTCAGTGCAGCTCCAGACCAGTGATGCCTGTGCTGTGGCCAGGGGCGCTGCACCTTGCTGGATTTAGAGGTGGGTCCCGGTGGCTGCAGTAGTGTGCTGGTGTGCTTCACCTAAAGAGCCGTGGCTCTTACAGGGCGTGATCTTTTTGATGGTTTACAGGAGTTTGGGGGGGTTGGGCTGGTGATTAGGGGTTCCTTGGCACTGCCTGCATTTTAAGAAGCTATCTTCTGTAGGCTTTGAAGTAGGGTCTGTGCAGCTAACACAAAAGCAATCCCCAAGAAACAAGGCTAGACAGTAAGAGGTGAGGTTGAATGGGATAGATGTCCTGCAAGGGAGGGTTTTAAGTGCAATAATATAAGCTTGTCTGATCCTAAAATTTGATTAAGAACAAATAAAATTATATTGCTGGGCAGTCAGAGATTTCTCTGACCACTTTAAGCCCTTGCCTAGGGCAATCTATGAATATTCAGTGTGATGACCCTCTGATAATATTTCAATCACCTGAACATGGAAATCATGGCTTTTGTTATCCTTGAAGTGGGATGTTTTTCATTATTTTTTCCCCTTGATTGACTGGCACACCTTGAACTCAACTACTCAGTGGGTGACACTCCCTGATCATGGTATGCTGAACTTACCTACGCCTTTCTCATCACAGGATTGATTATTTGAAGTCTGAAGTAGTTGTGTGAGCACCTGCTAAACTGGTTTCAGATTATCTGAGTGGTTTTGTTTTTTTTTCTTCTAAGACCCCCTCTGCAGTGTCTGTATTAACCAGCTCTGCTGCCTTTCTCTTTGTGCAAGGCCAGGGCTGGTGGATTCCCACTGCTTCCTATTCTGTCAGCTGTGGACAAAGAAACCATTTGATTCCTTGTGTCTCTGCACCAGAACATTAGGCTAAACAGAAATACTCATTCACAGTTTCCATGTAGGCCCATTTCCTGACTCTGACCTTCCCGTTGCTCTCCTTCAGTCTCTTATCAACTGGTCCAGGTCTCTCCTGAGGGGCAATGCTCCACACTGGCTAAACTTTTTTAACAAAAGCCTTGTTACTCTGCACAACTTGCAGACTATCCCCTTATTTATACATGCATGTTTGTCTCTTTCAGAATTGTGGCATTCTTGATTCCCACTCAGTATGATTTACTATAATTGCTAGATGCTTTTCTAAAGAACTTCCAAATAATCAATTTTCCTCCATCCTGTATTTCTGCAGTGGAGTATTTTTGCATGCTCTAATTCAAATGCACTCTATTGTTTGTGCTAGTTCCCCAGCTTGTTGGGACCATTTGCAATTCTGATCTGATCTTCCCACGCATTTGCAGTCCCTTCTGGCTGGAGGTCATTTTCAAATGCACTGAGAATACTCTATATCCTACCTTCCAGGTCGCTCTAATATGGCATTGAACAGAACTGGCTCAGGACAAATCCCCAAGGAATACCTTTGTTTTGTGTATCCTTCCATTTTGACAGTAAACAATCAATAACTCCTCCCTGGCTTAAGTCACCCTGTCTTTCTTGCATCCACGTATGGTAGTTTAATCTACATTGTGTATCCATAGTTTATATAAAAATATAATGGGAAACAGTGTCAGAGACTTACTAGGTGAAGTATGACATTTACCCTTCTCCCTTCGCCACAAGGTCTGCTATCTTGTTGCAAAATTAAATGATACTGTTTTGACATTATTTTTACGTGACAGATTCATGCGCAGTGCTGTTCATCTCCTTCATGTCCTCCATGGCCTTACAAATCACTTGTTTATTTGTTCCAGCACTCTTGACTGCCCTTTCATTCCTCACTCTGCCATCCTCCCCCACGTTTCAGCACCGGCACCGTCATTTTCCGGTTGTCCTGTGCCTCCTCCGTGACTTCTCAAAGGTGAGCTCTTAATGATGTCCCTGCATGGATCTGCATAACGACCTACAGGCTGTTTACCTCAGGAACTAATTGGCTGAAGCAATCAGAAGGATCTAACTTACGCAAGCACCCGTAGGTCTGGGTTTTGGGTTTTGTTTTCTTTCCCTTAGTGTAGACAGTGATAGTTACTTCTGTTATAGGTCTTGATTGTTAACCATCTACATGGTGTTGATCTTTTGATGGAGATTACTGCTCAAACATTATACCATGTTTTGTGATTTCACTGATCTTGTTCCAGCCTATTCTGCAATTTGTTCATGCCTGCCCTGGTAGAGTCAGGCACTTAGTAAAGCCACGTCACGCCGGCTGGCAGGGAGCACAGAGGGAAGACCCTGCGGTGGGGTGCACCAGGGGTTTGCTGCCGGCTTTCCTCCCGCTCACCCAGAGCTGCTCAGCAATCACACAGAAATAAGTGTGCCTTAGTCACTTCCATCCCTTGTCCTAGGTCTATGCTAAGTCAGTGTAGACTAATTAGATGATCTGGCCCTCATTTTGCCATTTAGGAGGCAGAAGGCAACTGGTAGATCTCACAGACAGCCCTTGTCTTCGTGCCGAGCTGCTCTATTGCGTTTGTTGCACGCGGCTGTGTACGGCGGAGCCGAAGGACCGCAGCTGGGAGGAAACTGCAGACAATGAAAGTCCTCTGGCCTACCCGGTCATTGTGATGTATGGAAGAATTGTGTTAATGTATATAGAGTGGCTTTTCCCAAGTCTGCTTCTACTTGAATTTGATTTTGAAAAGAAGAAATTATTCTCCCTCCTTACTGCAGACTTCATAATGCTTATTGTATTCTCCTGTCAGGTCACTCAGTACCTGAAGCATCCCACTGCTTTTCTGCTGCAGATAAAATAGTGCCTTTTGTTTCCCCTTGTTCAGGCCTGACCTCTCCTCTTGCCCTGCCATCTGCATCCCTCTGACATCTCAATTTTTGTGGGCTCAGCCGGTGCATGAGGAAGCCTTTGTGGAGGATTTAAAGGAGACAGTCTCGTGGGTCCTGACATCCCCCTCCTAGTTTCTCAGCCCTTGGCCTCTCGCAACTGCAGTGGAATCTTTCCTCCAGTGTCCCAGTTCAGTCTGATTCATCTTCTTCCCAGCAAATCTGCTGTGAGAGCCCTCCTGCCCTCTGGCCCTCTGTGTGGGGAAACTGCATTCCTCAGAGGGCACACGTGCTAATGATGGCCCAGTCCCCAGCTCCCCTGGCCGGCTGGCGATGCTGAGGGAAATTCAGCTTGGAGGATATCTGAGCCATACTCAGCGTTGCAGCAAATCCCTACAGGAGTCACTCCTTTCATATCCCAAGATTGCAATGATCCTTTGGCCCTTGAGGAGTTATAGGTACAGAGTGGGAAGCAGTGGGGAAATTTTTACTTGTCCTACTTTTCTTACGTGTACCAAGAAGTCCGTGGGCCTTGGCGGATGCTCTGGAATTGCTCTGCCTGCATTTGTTGCCTGCGTTAGGCCATTTAGTCAATATGTGTGCACCATAGAAGTCCAGTGATATTCATCCTACAGGGGCTGTTCTCTTTACGGATAACTCAGGGCTCACCATTACGTCGTAAGTGACTCCTGATGTATGAGCTGGAGAGAGAGGAGGTGGTTTGGACGTTGCCCTTGCCAAGGGCAACCTTCTTGGGGAGCGCTTGCCTGAAGCGGCTGTATCCTTGGTAGGACCTTAGTTTGCCTTGCAGCTGAACAGGAGTCTTCCCTGGGGTACGATAACATTTCATCTCTTTAGGAAATATTGGTTTGGCTGTTTTTTTTTCCTCTGGACTTCCCAGCTGCTCTGACCAGGATCCATTCCCAAATCTTGATTTTTATTTTACTTTCACTTGCCTCCTTTCTGCTACTTGATGCTCAAACTGGAAAAAACTAATAAAACCTTTACAACTAATAAAGCACTGCTGCTCTTACCCCATGCTTTTCTCCCTGTACCTCTGTTGTATATTTCTTTACTTATAAGCACTCCATCTTATTTTCTTTCTTATTACTCCTCTCATGCTTGTCACTTACCCATTCTGAGATTTTTCTGCACCTGATAGATCTGGTAAATGAGAATTGGGTTGCTAATAATTAGATAAATTTCTGTGTGAAGACAAAGTTAGAAGGTCAACTAGCTAGTTCTGAAGGAAACTAGTATGAGTTAATGTATAAATCAGAATTTGATGTAAAATATTTTCCTATTGCTATTTTAAAAAAGAAAAGGACATGGAAATATTAAATTCTGTTGAAAGACAACAGTGTAAAAAATAGTAATTTTTTAAACGTGATAAGTCGTGAGTGCATGGAACTCACTACTTTTGGGTATCAATATACAGTGATGTTCAGGGGGAAAAAGTGAGGCATTTATTTATATGGCTAATGAGAATTCATGCCATTAGAGAAGATTTAATTAATAGAAGAAATATATATGATGTATGCTTAAGGTACACTTATAGATGTGTCTGTGTCCATTTAGAAATCAATCCCCTGGCTTCAGACCATGAAGCAGCCACCGACAGGAGAGAGATTTGTTACAAAATACATAGCTGGGCAGCCTGTGGTGCAGGTACTGCCCGAGGGACCACTGCTCTGGCCGCAGCAGTTCCCGGCACCGCAGGCACACAGTGGAGCATCTCCTGGCTGGTGAAAGCACTGGATGTTTTAGGCAGCCTGGCTGCATGTGCCTGCTGGCTTTTTTCAGGATGGTAAAACTGACATCTCTGTATTTCAGAGAAGCTTCAAGAAATCTCTTGATGAGAACACACAGCTAGATGGAACTTTAGTTCTGTACAACTTTCAGTATTAAATACACAGGCTATGAAGGAGTTTGTGCTGTGCGTTCCCAGTGCACACCACAAAGTCCTTCTGTCTGGGAGAGCTAATATCTGGAAGATGATTTACTGACCACACACCTTGAAACATCTTGCTGCCCCCAGATGTGTGCACATGTATATAAATAGATATTAATCCTAAGAAGCATTTTCTCCTTTTACCTTTTTTTGACTATTAAACACCTTTTGTCACTGTTTTGCTTTTTATTACTTATTTAAAGCTGATGTTAACTCGCAAATTAGACCCAAGACCCACCACAAAAAGCTGTCGCTGGGTGATGCAGAACAGCATGGTATTTGATTGGAAATAACCGCAACTATCGCAGAAATAGCATTGGCAATAGAGTAATAAAACTAAGCACATCTCTAGAGGGCTTTACATACTGCATGATCTGAGCCTTGTAAATCCTCTGTCATGCAGCAAAATACCAGTATAACTCATTTACAATAGAAAAGCTAAGGTAGAGAGTGTGAGTCAGTCTTCAAAAGTCAAAGCGAACTCTCAGCAGCTGCAGAAAGCAGTTGGTGGTGGGTGGGTGTATGCTTATTGTCTTGCTAGTCTCCGGGTGCACGGGCGTGGCGGGGCATCTTCCCATGCTTGGTGTTACACAGGGTAAACCGGAGATGTTTCACCCAAGGCGTGTGCCTACAGTCTGGTAAAGCGGAGGTGGGAGGTGTATGACGTTACCCCACAGGGCTGTTGGTCAGGAGTGCCACTGTTCCACAGCCCGTGCTCCATCAGCATCACAGCAGTGTGGCCAGCCTGTGACAAAGCCAAGGTTTTGACTGTGGAGGCATCCACATCAATAACTTTAGAAGAACAGATATTATTGTAACTCTTTGATAAATAGCTACAGCAAATAAGGGGCAGATAAGATGCTGTGATAAAAAGACAAATAGGTTACATGAGATACGCTAGGAAGAAAACAAGTTAGATGGCTTTATAAATCACACCAGGAGTTATGTGACACAGAAGTTTGCTCTTTGCTAGAGAAGCTAATGGGGAAGTATGGGCATTGCCTACAACCAGAAGAGCGGGACAATGGTAAATGAGAGAAGTTAGGTGTAAGGACAGCCTCCAGGATTACAGGAAATTATTATCATTTTATCAATACACCATTTAGACCTGGCAGTTTAGTCAGGCCTAGGCTTCCATCTATCCTTCCCCTTTTATCAGTTACTTCAGCTTAAAGAACAGCATGGAAGTTCACAGAGAACTCGGGGTCCCTGCGGAAGCTCCAGGTGATGTTAGTGGTCCGTGGAGCAGACCCTGTATTTTGCTTCTCATTGCTGCTGAAGTGCTGTCTGCTTCTGGGATCACACCTCATGCTCAGGGGAAGTTGGGTCAGGCATTTCATCCACTGTCAAGTGAAAGGGTGTGTGGCACAGCTCCATCCATATGGCAGCAGGGTAGAAATCTTGGTAGGATCCTTTTTTTGCAGGGATGTGGGAGCAGAGAAGGCAGGAGCCAAGTGGGGGTGTTGTCAGGATTGCTTGAAGTCCCTCTGGAGCTGCTGTGTTTCATCCCTTTTTATAATCTTCTTGAGCTAAATGACACATTGATAAACTGTCTAGGATAAATAGTGTTTTCCAGACATTACCAGACAGTGGGGACTTTTTCAATGATCCTTTGTCACCATTTAAGATCAGAAAGGTTTGTAACCAATGAAATTGGAGGAAGAAAAAGCTTCTTGATATTGCAGTGAGTGTTTAAGTATCCCATTGTTTAGTTAACATGTTTTGACAGATGTGGTTTCAAGATGCATAAAAGTCTAAAAAAAAAAACCAAACCCCAAACCTATATAACCCTCATCAGTCAAGGACTGGAATTTAGATTTACTTCTTGCTGAATAGAGCTATTGTGTTGTACCATGAAGCTAGTGAAAATGCATGGCCATAACAGCGCTTGGATTTAAAACATTATATACCAGGTGGACTTACAGGGAGTGATCAGAATACTAAGTGTCGCTGGTGGTTTACAATGAGACTCAGAGATTATTTGTTTTAGGAAGAAAGATGAGTAGGCCCGCGGTAAAAGTGTGGAGAATCTCTGATTGGGGGACACATGGTAGACAGGCCAAACATCTTTCATTTTGATTAAGCAATATCAAACACTGAAGTTGGATTGCTTGTTCCAGTGATGCTGTTGCTCCCTGTGTGTCATGGCAAGTTAATCTGTGCCTCTGGATCAGCAGTAGCTGGGGGATGACTTTTGGCATTTGGAGTATGTTTCATCACTTGTTCCCCTTCTCTGATTTCTCTATTTGAAGTAGGATCTATGTATGAGAATAGTCGGTCTGAGCTTCGATCTGTTTCAGGATTTGACCCAACGTCACTGTAATGTCCGCCATGCAGAACAGAAGGCTTTAAAAAAGAGCATGGCACAGTCTGCACCAGTTTTGAGCTGGGCTTTGGTAAGGTTTGTACTGCTGTTTGATTTTCCATGTCCTGCAAGCTTCTACTTGTAGTACCTGCTGTGCTAGGGCTTCAGAGGCGCATCTCGGGGAACCTCGCCCCTTGCTGAATTTTCAGTTTCTTATCTGGTCCCCACCTCGCTCCCTGCAGATAAAAGGTGACATGCAAGCATGTCATGCAAACGTGCCACTTGCATAAGGAATTCATCATTTCCCAAGCAGTACAGACTTCTAGCCCACAATGAGCAGAAGCAATAACAGTGCTGCTAAACAACAATGTTTGTAAAACGGCACTTTTTGGCAAAACGAGCTTGCCAGCACAGTCCCTCCTTGTTGGCCAGCAGGGCCTTCTGGAAGGCTGGCCAGCCTTGGCTGCGGGGACGTGCTGCTGGTACATGCATTTGGCAGAAAACCATACTGGGAAAAGCAGGCACAACTACTGATTTGGATGTAATTACACTTGCTTACACTTGAACTGAGTTTGATCCTCAGCTCTGTGGTAGTATTTAGGTTTCTGGTGCTTTGCTGTGTCTGCCATGTGCTCAGGCCACCTACACACAGAGGCGATGCTGCGGTTCCTCGGGGCTTACAGCAATCCTGTTAGTTAGGGTTTTGTAGTGGGGTTGCTTTTTTCCCCCAAATATATTTAAACAACTAGTAGCATCATGCTCTGCTCTACTGAGCCAGTAATGAAGAAACTGAATGCAACAGGAACAGCAGGAAAAATATAGCAAACATGTGGGGGATTAAACAAAAGGCATCTTCTTATCTTACCAGCAAAGCTTTTACTGAAATATTTTTACAGAAAGAATTCTAATGGTTCTGATTTTACACAGAGTAACATTAAAAATAAATGCAAAGTGTTAAGCATCTTAAAATTTCAGTCACTAGAATACTTCAGGCTCTGGCAGTATCTGAATATACTTTCTCTTGTTTGCAAAACTATTGCAGTGGTTTGGGTATTCCTAGGGTAAAAGGGGAATGGTCCTGATGGATGGAGTCCAGGTTGCCACTAGTGTGTTGTAAGTCTCCTAGCCGCTAACAAAGAGGTGCTTGCTGCTATTGTTTGTAACCAAGAAGGCTGAGGGCTCCCCAAGGTTCTGATTCCTGTGCTCCTGGCCATCTGTAACTTTCAGTGTAGCGGCATGACACGAGCAAGAAAAAGAAAAGGAAAAAACATTTGATCTCTATGAGCATTTTAAAAAATTGATCCAATAAAATGTTTGATGAATATATTAACTGGTCATTTATGCAGCTCTATAAGCTGAAAATAAAGATGGGAAGGAGGAAGGTGAATCTTTATGCACCTTATTCCAAATAAAACAAAAAAGTTGTCAGACCAATTATTTGTCAAGTATGAATCGAGCAATTTCTTGGTTGTCTGTAGTAGTGTGTCAGATAACTACACTTAATTAGCATTACTTTGGCTCACCAGGGCATGTTGTCTTGGCCTTGAAATTCTGTAAGCTAAATTATTAAGCTGCTCATATTCGTGATAAATTTGCTCATTTTGGCTACATATTGCTAGACATCCAAATAGATATATGTCATTGTTGGGTTTACTCCTGAAGTGTTAGCTTTTACCAGATCCCCTTGGCAGATCCTTCATAGCAGACTGTGTGCTGAAAGGTCATTTCTGTGAATATCTTCCCATTTGCTTCCATTTACTGTAGCTGATGCCTTGAAGATTTCTGTTCCTTCATCTCCTTGTTACCCAATTTGATTTAGTTGTTAGCCTGTAATGTCCCTGAGAACTTAAAAATCTTGTCCAGATGGACTGATGGCTTATTATTAATAGAAATAGCTTTTCAGAACTCATTTGTATGTTTTGCTGGTAGGTTCTACCCTATTATTGAGAGTTCATGTCTGCTCTAATTTGAGAAAAGACTTTGATTCTTAATTTTGTACCCAAATACTGGGATGCTAACTGACAGCATCACCTTGCTTTCCTTTCCATTTTAATATACACAGCGTTTAAGGCTGACTCTTTAACTGTTAACTTCAGTGGAAGCTTTGCCAAATGAGGATGGAAGATGTTGGCTAGTTACTGGTGTTGATGCTGCAGAAATATCAGAAGTCCATGTATTGTATCTTCCACGCTTTAGACAAGCATGATGGAGGACACAAGATCAACAAAAGGAGAAGAGTCTCAGGGAGCAGAGGTGGCAAAGAAGCTACAGGACATGGAAAGGGAGAATGTACAAATGTGGGGAGGAAGATCGGAGTGCAGAAATGGAAAGAGGACTGCGCAAATGGAAAATCTCTCTAATACCCAGCTCCCACAGTATCATCTTCAGAGGCAGCTTCTTATTTCACTTGGCTTTCTCAGAACTTACTCATGTACATGTAATATTTGATGACTTAGGCAGAAATAAGTCTATTTTCAAAGCTAATCTTTGCATTACATATTGAATCCATTATAGATTCTCTTCTGCTTTAATGAAAAGCTTGCAAGAATAGCTTAAAAAAAGAAAGAACTTACATCGTAAATCAGACAGAGGCAGTTGCCTGGAAATTAGCATGAATATGTTGCAGTAAATACTGCCCCAATCAAATAAATGGTAATAGTAGCACTATTCAAAGGTCTCAGTATGAGTAAAAGAGACATAAGTGTATTCTGAATTTTGTGGCATTTTGTGCACCTTTATAAGGGGCAATATTTCCAGGGCATTTAAAGGACACATTCTGTCTTCTTACGTTGTGATGCAGTTTCTGACATAAGAGCAAGTCCCACTTAAGCATAATACTTGGATAAAAAAAAAAAAAAAAAAAAAAAGTGGTCCTTCTATGGAAGAGAGATGGAACTGAGATATGAAGGAGGTCCGCTGTGACTCCTAAGCAAATGCATGGAAGTATGTGCCTCCATGTACTGTATCCTCACAAGAACCTGTCCAAAGGATGTATCACAACAGTTCTTCTGGTGGTTGCATGTATAGGAAAAGAAAAAAAAAAACCAACATGTAATCCTGTTCTCATGCAGTGTTTTCACTCCAGACTACTGTTCTACGTTGCAGTCCTCACCTACAGAAGGGAATGATTGCCCAGCAGAGTGAAATAATTGGGTCAGGACTGTGATTACACTGTAGTTTTACTTTACTAGTTAAGCCAGTATTTTACCGCTCAAGATTCAAGAAATTTGGATTGGTAACAGAAATGAGAAAACAGAATAAGAACAGCAAACCAAGTAAACTCGGAGCCACTCTGTGTATCACTTTTCTATCTTCTTTTCCAGGGTTTGCTGGGCTGTACAAGTGTTGCCTTGTTGTCATTCCCATAGCCAATACATTTCTCCATAAGGGAACAAGCCTTTTCTGCTTACCTGCAAGAACAGCATACTCAAAGTAAAACTTATTTATTTATAGTACAAATGGAAAGGTACTTAGAGGAGTTCAAGTATGTAGCATGAAATGGTAATGTTTTCTTTTACATCACAGATGTAAGTGATGTGTTGTCATCCCTCATTTGGAAGATCCGTCTCATTGTGGATGTCCTAACCCACCTATCCCTATGCAGAACATCCAGGCCTGTACGCACTGCGTTGTCATGGGTACCCGTGCTTATCCATGAACTCTGTTCAAACAGAGCCTAAACAATCACATACCTACACAGAGAAAAATTCTCTTTTCATCGAAAGAGCTGAATTTGTGCTCACGTTCCTCTCAGTCTCTGCAGAAGCTGGTTTGCTCAAACGCAGTAATATGGAGCCAAATGTCAGCTGCAGCTTTTGAGTCAGGGTGGGGGGAAGGATGATTTTTTGCAAGAGGAGAGGTCTCCTGCAGTAGACCGAGTGTATTGGTCTCATGATCTTGCAGAAATGGAGGACTCCTAGGAAATATCAGGGTTCAGTCCTGCTTCCCGACTACTCTAGCACTGGTGGTTGTGGCCGAAGGACCAACGGAGTGCCTACCTGCTGGCTGCCAGCTCCTCTCCCTCTCCTAGGAGAGGCAGAAGCAGCAGATTGGAAGAAAATCAACACAAAATAAAGTATGAAGTGAGGATTCAAGCTTCCTGCCCCTCCTTTTCCACCTACTCTCTAGATATTTCCCAGCCTGTGGCCTATGGGTTCCCAATTTTTGATGGAAAACACAGGCTGATCTTGAAATGTGACAGCGATTCAGAGGGAGGAAGGAGAGACTGCCAGATGGCTCAGCTTTGCACCTTCTTCAGTTTGCAGGATAACGCTTCGTGATTTGCCATAAATTTATAGTTTTCCCCCATCTCTGTGCTGTGGAATGAAGCTAAACTTTTGGCCTCTTGGCTCCATCTTTCCACGTAGTAGCAAAAAGATGTGGTATCATGGAGGGGGAATGAAGAAAGTTTGTCATCTTGTATGCGTATGTGCAAAGGAGAGAAAATGGGGGTGGGGGGTGCTATGAAAGGAAAAGCAGCTCATGAAGAATATAACTAGCAGAGCTGAAAACACCCCCTCAGTGCCCACAGTGAGCATCTCATTCCGCTGAGAGTCTGGCTGGAGGTATCTTAAATCCGTAAGAGACCGGAAGGAACTATTTATTCACATGATCATAATCTAAGATGAGATTATAGCCTGAATTCATGAACTTTCTTAGGTATATTATTTGCTACTATACAAATCCAAATGGCACTTTCTTTCCTAATTTTCTTTGTTCTCTCCCTCCTAGTGCAGCGTAAAGCTGTGAAGCAATTCCACTGAGGCATGGTGGGCCACTAATCTTCACTCAGGGAAACAGCAGGATCTGCTGTGCTTCCAGATCTGTGTTTCATCATCCTCCTCTGTCCTTCTTCTGGCCCCTCTTCAGAGCTTCTAGGGAGAAATTTTTAACCGTGTTGTTATTCACTTTCCACGCTGTAACTAGTAGGAGTGTGATAATGTCACATTATGTGATTATTTTTGGTGGTTGTCATACTGTAGTTATTTACCAGGGACTAAAGAGTAATACGACTATAAATAGTCATTGCATGACCTTAATACAATCTTTCTGGTTTATGAAAATGTTAATTTTTTTTTAATGATAATCTGCACAAATATAGTATGTATAGCAGAATGGAAGTCAGAAGTAGTTAGAAGCTCTGATTTTTTCCAAGTTCAAGAGAGAATTCAGCACGGAAAACATGTCAATAGGAGGCTTCTGGAGCATGTGTCACTTTTGCAGAGAAAGTAAGTTTATGCATGTAATTTCCATATTCTGATAGAATTCTCAACCAGGCTTTTAAAATTACAGTCCTAAAATCTGAAGCAATGTTTTTGCACTTCCAAGTTCAAGTTTTGCGCATGCACTAAGCTATTTAGCAGGGCAGTGTGGCTATATCATCTGCGCACACAGAAAGCGGCCTCCTGCAGCCTTGCTCCCCAGCATTCTGTGCATGTTTTGAACAGAAGTCTTCTTGTGTCACTGGTGGAAGGAGGAATTCAGCCCAGGAGATGCTTCAAGTTGGTCATCGACTCCAATGCTGTCCTGCTGCAGTTGAGGAAGGACTCATGGCCCTACACACCCCCATGCAACCACCCCAGTTTCCATCCCCAAGCCCCCCAGTATCTCCCTTATTTGTGCATTTTCCATTGCTTTGGTACCTGTGCAGCAGGAAAACACATAACGCCAAGTGCTCTGTCCCCAGGGATGACAAATTTTTTTCAGAGCCCAGTTTTCAGTCCATCTCCCAAAATAAGGACTTGTGGGCAGGTCTCCTGCAGCTGTCCCATTTAGGCAAGTTGTGGCAGGAGACCAGAGGCTTATTGTATGAGCAGTTAGCTACACTTAATATTTTGGATGTGATCTAGATGCATTTTATAAATCAGTCAAAATGTAACTATCAATAGGTTTTACACTCTGAAATCTACGCAGCTTTTCGGTACAATGTTATGTTAAATGACTTGCTGCTGAGCAGACTGCCGTAACCATTTTCCCTCCAATATGGGATAAGTGCACATAACCTAATATTTGCTATTGTTTCAGATAGACTTCTCAAAACGTGCTGCTTTGTTCAGAGACATCCAGACTTAGGTTTGGCTATAAATTTTCTGTAAGTGTGCAAGCAAATTAACTTCTACTTAGAAATGTATCTAAAGCATTAGTTTGCAAACAACTGTATGTGCAGAATTTTTGTTTTCTCAGGAGAGATATGTGTGAACATGCAGCTGAGGTAAAAATAATTAAAACCTTTATGTTTGCTCCTGTTTTATAAGTTCTTCAGTGCTACTGCATTGGCTAGGAGGGCAAAGCTGCTTTTGCTACAGAACATATCTAAATGGAAATAAAGATATCTGGAGGTATATGTACTGTGCTGCATATGCACTGGTCAGAATAATAGCTTTAATATAAGAATGCATACTTTCTTGACAGCTCCTGCTATATTTTTGGTACCCCGACAGGGATTTCAGACACTGAGGACAAATCCCTTTTTCTATCCAAAAATACTATTCAAATGAAAATTGTAATTTAGACACAAAGGCATGATTTAAAATAATCTGTGCAGGTTGTAACAGGAGTCTGTCCCTAATAAAACATTGATCTCAGTCTTATTTGTCACGGTTAATGTGGTTTTTCTTGCAAAGAAAGAACTGTCTCCAGAAGGTCTGGTTTCAGCAGTAAAGCAAGATGAGGAGGTTCGCTATTTTCCAGACTGCGAGTTTGTTTTATGGGGGGAAATTGTATTAAGCCTACATTTAAACAGAAACTCAGCAGGAAAACAACATTGAAAATAAGCATCAGTTTCAATCATCTAAGATTTGGGGATTTTTTGAGGGGTTTTTTTTGTTTTTATTACAAGACTTGTTGGTAAATCTGCTAGGACTAAAAACTTGCAGTCTTTGTAAAAACAAGCTTTGTTTTTTCAACTCTATCTCCAAAGTGTTTTCAGGCCCTGGAGTGAATTGAGATGGTTCGTTTGAAGCAGGAGATCTTCTGATTGCTCTTTTCGTAGTTCTGAGCAGTATGTCGTGACAATCATCACAACAGGTGAGCCCAGCACTGGGTGGATCAGGAGTTCCCCAGAAGGCTGCTGCAGTGCTGGCTGTGCGTACCCAAGGGCTGACAGCTCTCTGACCCTTACAGGGATGATCCACAGCTCTCTCTTCTGGTCACTGCCTCACAGAGCTACAACTACTGGACCTTGGAAATAAATAAAGCAATGCCACGTGTACACGTGTGTACACCCCTCCATTAGCTAGTGTGAAGAAATTAATTGTGTTAGAGTGTGATCCGGTGGTCTTGACACAGTTACAGTGGCAGGAGGTTTTCCTGATTAATGTCTACAGCCTCAGTCCTTAACACAGGCGTGTTATCTTGGTGCTTAGAAAACTACTTCAAATGAGATACTGCTAAAATATATTTAGCAGGTTGAAGTGATTTCAGGAGAGATAGGCATTTAGGCAGGATTTTCAGGCAGATTGTCTCAACATGGGCCCTGGTTTCTTACTGCGGGGATAGGTAAAGCACAGAGCGGGAGGCAAGGTCTGCATGGCTCTCCCCTGATACCACAAGTTGTCCTTAGGAAAATGCCGTCCACTTGAATTTTCTGCTTATGAAGTGGTGTTGTCCAGGAGACAAGGGATTTCTTCACCCCAAAATGGGTTTGAACTTGCATCTCCCATGTTTGAGAGATTTGTCTGAGGCACGTAAGATTAGGATCTTATTTTAAGCTGGTATTTTCCAGTTAGCCTTCATCACGTTCCATGTTTGTCCACATGTGAACAAATAAATGTCATGCTTGAATTCAAACTCCCAAAACTTGCATGTGGGAGAGAAGCTGCTCTTAGTTCTACACAAACCCTTGGTTTGTGCTCCTGCACCTCTGTGCTGCCAGTTTGTCAGGGGGATTCCAAGTTTAAGTGGAAGTTGTTGAGTAGCAGGAAACTTTTGTTTTTTGCAAATTCCAGGAACAGGGAGGGGTTTGGAAATCACGTAGCATTTTTGTGACAGATTAAGATTTAATACTTCTTAATCATTGCTGTATGTGAACAAAATGACACTATTTTGTAGATTTTAAAAATGTCATGAGCAGCATCTCTTTCTTTTTGGCTCTGAGAACTGATGCAACATTGCATTTGTTTGAGCTTTCACAGCATAGGTTTGTCAGAGTAACACCGGATCATACTATGACCAATATTGATTGTTCTAGTACTACACAGGGTAGTAGCTGTTGCAAATACTTTGATCATTGCACTTCTCCATAGCATATACACTGCTTTTATGAATACTTTAGAGAATCCCAAATAAATAGTTTCAATCAAAGGAACATGGGTGAGGGAGTCAACCGTGGTTATGTATGTGTAGGCGAGAACAGAAATCTTGCACCTGGCATGGAAAGGCTTGTACGTTTGTATCACCCAGCCCATCTGTTTATCAATATTATGATTGCTCAAGAAAAACTCTGCGTTTTTTAAACCCTTAGTTTTGATTTTCATAGTTTTGTCAGTAATTTATATGATTGGCAGAACTTTGGATATAAAAGCCTACTTCAAGCACAGAAACATTAGATCAGCCGTGAGATTTTATAGCTACTACATTTGGATACTTTTCACTTGCCACCTAATGCTGAAATGCCAGGGATTCCATTTTGCAACTTGTCTAAAAAAACTCAGCAAAAGTATTATACAGTACTTGTATACTCTGCTATACATTTGTGCTAACCTGGTACCACACATGGTTTTCATGAAGAGCACGAATACAACAGGACACGTAGTGATGAATCCCGTGTTTGCAAGAGGAGTGCCAACACCAGAGTCGTGCTGGCTGGTCGCGTGTGGT
The DNA here is from genome assembly GCF_003259725.1 of Athene cunicularia. Taxonomy (NCBI): domain Eukaryota; kingdom Metazoa; phylum Chordata; class Aves; order Strigiformes; family Strigidae; genus Athene; species Athene cunicularia. The sequence continues at coordinate 8,522,268 of NW_020799113.1, forward strand.
CTTTGAGCTGGCTGTCCATGGGCAGTCTACACCTTAGCCTTCCCTCCCTGTGTGGAATAGCCTGATTTAGCGTTGGCTCTTCCAAGTGATAGCAGGCGTTTGACAGGGCATCTCTGAGTACATCCTTAATTACATTACTCTTTCTCTGCTTGCTACTGGTATAGTGAAAATATTTTTTCATTTCAGTGATTGAAGGCTGTGTGACACCTAACCAGTGTCTACACAATAAAACTGTCGGTCCTTTTATCTCTCCATTATTCCTTAAGCAATCTGATTCTCTATTTTTCATTTCATATGTACATTGGCTGAAAACCTTAACAATATTACACTGTAAGTTTTATCTATTTTATGAGGTAGATTGCTCCAGTGCCTGTCCAAATAATAGCTATTTCTTCTGCAGGTTCTTTGCTTGAAGACTTAAAAGTCTTTGTGTATCTGCAATTACCATCTGTTAATCCAAGAGTATAATCAATCTAACACTTTCATTGTATTAGAAATGGTTTGAATGTTTTCTCTAATTTAATCTCATCTGCAAAATTTGAAATGTGGCTTTCAAGTCTGTCAGTCACGTCATTTCTATATATGATAGTACAGTGGAAAGGTGAGTTCAAAAGTTCAGGTGAGTAACTGTTTCTAAGCTCTTTTTGGGTTACATGTTATTTATGCTTTCTGCTTAGTCCTTCTCTTTAAAGCCCTGTTAGTTCCATTTGATGCTTTGAAATTCTATTCTGCTGGGTTTTTCTCTTCTGTGGGTTTTTTTGTTTGGTTGTTTTTTTAACAATAGAATCTCTTTTTTTCCATCTTGGTAACAGAGGAAATTAGGACACAAGGGTCAACCAAAGCCTTAGGTCAGTTGGAGTCTTTCAGTAAACTTCACTTAGTTTTGGATCAGGTCTTTAAAAAGGGAGAGAGCAGTAACTGAGATGGCAGCTCATCATCCTTGGCATGCCTGTTTGGACACAAGCCAGCACTGAAGAAAGCAAGATACAATTGGCTACCTGCTCTCCCTCCAGTGTTGCTTACCTTCAGGTAAATGTATAGGTATGGATAGGTAGATGTATAGCATTTGATTTGAAGTACTTTTGTAGTGTTTGGGGTACTTGGGATTCCTATATCCTACCATTCTGCCACCAAAATATTCACCTTCAGGCCAGTGAGCATAATAATATTCACTTGGAGATTTTGATAATTGGATTTTTTTAAGTATTTAACATTAAAAGTGTCAATCATCTCTCTTTTGCTTTATTTTTCTAAGCTGAATTTAGGTTTCTTTTTTTTTAAGGCCAAATTGCTGCTGCCCGTACAGTCTGCATGTGTTCAAGAGGAAATGTTCAAATGTTTGGATCAATACTGTCTTTCCCTGAAACGTCCCCGAGCCCCTTTCATCCGCAGGCACGGCAGCAGTGTCACGCTGGGTGGACACCCACACACTGCTTGCTACTCCTTCCCTGGCTTTTTAAGGAAGGACCTATTGGTCAGATTGAAGCTTGGCTAAGATCACATAGCTTCAGCCAGAAAAGTGATGATATTCATGTTCTGTTCCCTGGGAGCAGCTGGGAATGCCTGTTTGAACAGAAAATACTGTCTGTACAAAAGCTGCCTCCTGCATGGGGTTGGCCGGGAGCTATTGCTGCTATCAAATGCTCACAAGGAGAGGGGAGGGTGGGAGGGAAAGAGGCACGTTGCCTGCTCGTGGGTGAGTCGCAGGGTGTCTGGCTGCCGTGTCTGAGGGAGAGGCCTGGGGAAAGGAGGGGGGGAAAGGAGAACCCTAAGCTGCTGAGGAGTTGAGCCTGCATTCAATAGTGTAGGAATTAAAGGTGATGTCTCTCTGCATTCCCACTGATTTTGCTGAAGTTGGTGGGACCCCTGAAGGACCCAGCTGGCTGCCCAGGCACAACTCATTGCAGGATTGAATCCAGCTGATTATATTTGAAATTGTCTTTAAAATGGTGTGCTGGTTTGGCTGGGGTAGAGTTAATTTTCTTCACAGTAGCTACTATGGGGCTATGTTTTGGATTTGTGATGAAAACAGTGTTGGTAATTCAGAGATGTTTCCATTACTGCTGAGCAGCGCTTACACAGAGCCGAGGCCTCTTCTGCTCCTCACCCCACCCCAGCAGCGAGGAGGCCGGGGGTGCACAAGAAGTCAGGAGGGGACACAGCCAGGACAGGCGACCCCAGCTGCCCCCAGGGGTGTCCCAGCCCCCAGGGCGTCCTGCTCAGCACAGACAGCTGGGGGAAGGAGGGGAAGGGGGGACGGTCAGAGCGATGGCGTTTGTCTGCCCAAGTCACCCTAACACGGGACGGAGCCCTGCTGTCCTGGGATGGCTGAGCACTGCCTGCCATGGGAAGTGCTGAATGAAGTCCTTGGCTTGCTTTGCTTGCACATGCGGCTTTTTCTCTACTTATTAAACTGTCTCTATCTCAACCCCTGAGTTTTCTCACTTTTACCTTTCTAATTCTTTCCCCCATCCCACCAGAGGGGGAGTGAGCGAGCAGCTTACTTGGTGGCTGAGCTTAAACCACAACAAATGGTTAATCCATTTTCTGAGGGTCCATCATGTTAGTAGAAACCTAGTATCTTTGCTGAATCTATTTTTTGTGTGATCCTGGATTCAGGAGAGAGCTTGTTAAACTTCTATTTGTACTGTTCATCCCATCAAGGTTTCTTACCATTGTTGCACAAGAAAAGGAAACATATCAAATGAAAAAAATCCATTTTATAGTTGGCAAATGCCTGTATTTTGTCTTTGTATGATGTGTTGTCATTCATCATCTAACCTTGGGGAAATCACGGGCCCTCTAACAATGTAAGAGGCCAATAAAAAAGAAAATGATTTCAGTAAAATTGTAGCTAGGGATATGTAAAAGAGAAATGCCCCTGGGTAATAAAAATTACCCATGCATAATGGCTGTGAATGTATCAAGGAGGCGTACTGTATACAGCGCGCCGCAGCAGCTCGGCTACAGGGTGTCCCTGCTCACCAGTCTCCAGCTTACAAAGATGATGGGAGAGAGAGAGAGAGAGAGAGTCGGGAGAACAGGAGGTCAAGCCCAAAGAAAAGGACTGAGAAGCCAAGTACTTGGTAAGTGCTCGCATGTCTTTACCTATCTCTTTTGCCTCTTTGCTAGAACTGTCTCCTTTGATCTTGCCTTTCTCGTTATTACTCTCCCCTACAGAATTTGGGCTCAGTTCCAAGGTCAAGGCCTGCTCCTGCTGAACATCTCCCATATCCTTCCCCCGTTAGTCAGCCTGTCTCATTAGAGTCTGGCAAGCTTGCGTGGTGCTGTAGCAATGACATTCCTCACTCTTTCTTCAGTGCACTGTGGGGACTGTGTTTCTCTCCAGTTAATAGTTGGATACATTTCCTACTGTCATCCCCTCTGGGCTTGGCTGGCATAGCTTGAGGAGGCTTCTTAATGTACAGCTCTTTAGTCTTCACTTTAGTTTTCTGAGGACCTAGCCCCAATCCATGCCTTAGCTGTGGCCCTAGATATTCTGATCAAGAAGGCAGTCTTTTGCAAGAAACCGCTTTTCTCAGCAGTTCCTGTTCTGACAAATTGCAATCTCAGCAATCAGTGCGGGTTGTGGTGCAGGTTTGAAGTTTACTGGATATTTACATTTCATATTTTACATTTTTGTTTATCGCACTTTTTAATCTTACCGATTCTCAAGGTAGCGAGAAGAATAAATCTAACATTAGGGATAGGTCAATAGATTATTAGGTAAGTGGGACTACGTCCTTCCTCTTAGCCAGCAGTTACCAGGCGGTGAGCATTTGACTGCCCTGGGCAGTTGCCTACCCTGCTTGTCCGGCCAGCCTCTAATGAGCAAGAGCGACGTGCATAAAACAAGTCACCGTTGACAAAAAATTATTACAAAGGGGTAGTTCTGCCAGCTTGTGCTGGGGATTTGGGAAAGGTCCCTGAACTTTGACACTGAAGTTAGAAAAGTCTTCTAGAAGCAGTAAGTCAGAGCTCTTGCAGCACATAAAGCTCTTTGCAGATAAACAAGTCCAGACACACAATCCCTCCTCCTCTTCTACTGCACGTTACCCCAGTGACTCTTTAGTAATAGGAGTCTCCTTCTTTTCTGTGTGACATTTTCCATTTGCGATGACACAAAGGATTTACAGAGAAGGCCAGACCCTTCCCCATAGCAGCCACTGTGTTTACTGGCTCCCTGCCTCCCCGTTGTCCACTACAGCAAATTTAAGCTTCTTGTCTTCATCTGTGTAGCCTGTCACAGCTCCTAGTGTGAGTAACTGTGAGTTTTCTCTTTGAATCAGACTGTTGCTGAATCAAGTCCTTTGTATCTCCTTTTTCTGATTTTAAAAGGGTTTAGCTAATCCTGTTGGCACCAATATTTGAGCCAAAAAGCTGGGTAAATGAATCCATGATGGGCTCTGTGCTGCTGTAGCTGGCTTCCTCTGGTACCAAGCTAGGTGGTTTAAAAATAGCTGGGGTACCAGTGCAGTCATTTTTGTGCCTAGAGCGGAGTCATGCTCAAAGAGTCTAAATTAGTAACAACTTTGATGATTTTATTCCAGCTGTGCCAGTTGTTTATGTAGATAGCCAAACAGCAAACACCCACAGAGTTGTTAACTCTGCAAATCTTCAGGAAGTATTTCCTAAACTACTGCTGACAAATTTCTGACAAGACCTTAATCTCTGTAAAATCTATTGGATGTTGTCAAAGCACCATTAGTCAGCCTGTCATCGGGCCTGCTTTGCGGTGTGACTCAGAGATTTGCTTTCCCATACTTACTGCAGAAAAGTGAAACTCGGGAAACCCCACCCAGCGAGGGAGCTGTGCACAGCCCCAAAACGCTGATGAGCTGGTGGATGCTACCAAAATGTCCTAAGATGGGATTTCAGAGAGAAGCCTGAGCCTGGAGAGCTTTCTCCTTCTCTGTTATTTGTATCTTTGAAAACAAGTGAAAATTACCTCTTTTCAATCTTGGGAAAGCAGCACATGTTATTGCTTTTCTGCCCCTACTCCATACAATGCAAAAGGGGAAGGGCGGTATCACGAAAGGGGTGCTGCACAGTTAAAACATGCAATTAGTAGAAGTGGAAAAAAACAGAGTCAGGTCCCAGATGAGCACTGCAGTGTCAGTGGAACTCTTCTGTTTTATACCTGCTTTATACCTCCTGATATTCAGTATAAACCCCTAAATATTTTCACTGAGAAGGAAGCTGGGACTGGAGGAGAGCAGGCTGCCTGCTACAACTTGACAGCATCACAGGGCGAACCCTGCACTTTGCTGCTGAGCATCTCCCCAGTTCTGGAACTCAGTAAGAACCCGCATTATTATCTGAAGCTGAATTCTTTATCTCTGGCCATCATATGATGCCAGCCTGGTCTAGAAGAGTTGTTGCTGTCAACAGTAATAGTAGCAAAAAAGTTACCACATCTTCTGAAAATGAAAACAAATCAAAAAAATCACCTCTCCTGCCAGCATACAAAGCAAGGACACCAGGCAACAGTTCAAACAGAGCCCCTGCATACAAACAAAGATGCCTGTCAGGGCTTAAGGGGGAAAAAATAGCACAGCTGTAACACCACATTAGTGAAATTGTATGAGCCTTTTTATTTTCAAGGATGCAGACAGATGCCACCTGAAACATGGGATGCTTGGAAATACCACATGCACACACAATTAAAACACACACGTTCTTTGAGCTTCCTTTCTGAATGTCCTTAGCACAAATTACATTAACACTGCTAATGCTGATGGAAAGCAAGTGAAGCTGTCCTCACAAGAGTTTAAACCTGTACAGAACTAAAGGGCAAAACAGAGCTTTTGAGATGGCAAATAACCATTTCTTAGAAATCATGTTTACATTTGTGACTGTGAAGTTAAAACCAGACAATGATATTTGAATTTAGAAGCTAGGCAGCAGTGGATGGTGATTGTGGATATTATTTTTCTTGCCCAAGTTGAATCTCATTAAGCCTAATCTTCATGCATGCATCCAAGTCACTTTGTAGATACCTGTGTCCAGTGTAACTTCCGCAGGGAGGCTGCCAGCACCAGGCAGCTGCGCACAGAGTGGACAGGTAGATGTTCTGCACACAAGGGCTCAGTGTCTCTCCAATAAACTGAGTCTCACTCTTATCAAACTGGTAGTCTTTGAAAAATGCCTGTAAATATGACCCATTTTAAAAATAAATGTTAGTCGGTTGATTTGTTAAAAGGCAAAGAGGCATAAAACATCCTTAGTGCACTTTGTACTTCTGGCATCATTTCCACCGCCTGGGAGAAAGGCTGTATTTTGTCTTTTGGGGAGAGCGGTTGTGTAAAATAGCTATCTTTTACAGTCAAGAGATAATTGAATTCCCTGATTCACAAGCTCCTGGGTTTTATCTTCTCTGTCCTCTAGCATGTTATTGCACAATCCCCTTTGTTCCTTCCTAAACTCCCAGGTTAGAGCTTGCTCATGGGAGTGGGCTTTGGGCACTGGGTAGCATAAGATGTCTGACCAAACTGAAACAGTGCTGCAGTCACAGGACATAAGCTGTGATTCGATAACCTCATGGCCGGTTGCTTATCACTTTGGTTTTACGTTGAAGCCAGGAGCCAGCTGTGTTAAATTTCCAGTTGGATGCAAAGGAGATTAGATGAGTGGTTTGTATGAACAGGAAGTCATGTATCTCATCTTCTGCATTTGGTGCTGAGGGCGCAGCCTGGGAGTCACTTTGGGGCAGGAACTGTGATGACTTTTGGCCAGGAACAGCCGCACTACCAAGTTCACGGTGGTGGCAGACATGGCTCTGTGGCAACCTTGCTGTCACTTGGCCCTCTTAGACCAACTGCTCCCATACAACAGAACAGCGTAAGAAGGGAAAAGCTGAAGAATTGGTTGTTTCTATCATTAGAGAGCAGCATCAGAAGAAGCAGGTCTTTCTTTCCCTGCAAGGAGGGTGGGACTGTTTCAGGCAGAAGCAGGAAATGTTGCCCATGCAAAGTTTGAAAGAACTCATTTCAGATAACTGGTATGTCTGTGTAAGAGAAATCAATTTCTTCATCATCAAGAAAATGCAGATCTTGATAAACCAGTGGCTTAAAATTTTAATGCAAGATCTCAGAGTGGAAAATACTTTCCATATAAGCAGTAAATAATTAAAGAGTATTTTCTTACCAAAAAGTGGGAAATCTGACTTTAAATCCGTGTGAAGATATGAATCGTAATCTGCAAAAACCTGAAGACATTAATCTTTTGAGAAAATATTTACATAAGCATATTATAAGCTTGTCTGGGGATTTGTTATGCACTGGGTGGAGGGTATATTATGCAGACAGTAATGAAAGAAAAATTAAGATTTGTAAACATGTTCTGTATTATAACTGTACAATATATTACAAGGGTTCAGGTAAATTTGTGGTACCACAGAGAACTTGCATGAGAAGGGATGCTTTCCCATCGTACAGCTGGTCTTGTGGTCATATGTGCAGGCTAGATGAAATTTTCTGTCACACAGTACAGGAACTTCATAAGCTTCTTCCCATGCTTCTGCTCTAGAAGATGGTGCAAAGCACCTTTGGTTTTGCCCTTCAAAATACAGCCAGTGTGCCACTCCTCTGTAGAAGAAGGCTGTGTATTTGAAAATTCGAGATGCTGAGGAAATAAATCATGACTGATGTGAAGGAATTTTGTTCTCAGGTGCATCCACAGTAATATGGGTAATGCTGTTGTGGTAACAGCTGCAGTGATACATACTACCTTCATGTCCTAAACCCAGTGTTGTAAAATTTCACTACACCAATTTCTGTTAAACTTACATAGAAAAACCAAAAATGTCCATCTATCATAGTAACTAATAACAGTTATAAAAAAGAAAATACAGGGTAGTGTCTTATCTCTTATACCTGGCAATTATCTGTGACTGAACTACACTCACATCATGCAGCACATTTTTTATGAGGTACAAGGGCACACAACTCTTAGAAAAACAAAAGAGGAGTCATGGTGCCAGACACTACACAAAGGACACACAGACAGGTGTAAACTGTGCCCTCATGGCCATGGGTTAGCAAAAAACCCAATATATGAGCAAACAGACTGAAAATCATTGAGAAGTCTTCTTTTATTGAAAGAAAACAATATGTTGCAATATACAAGAATTGATTCTTTCAAGCTGCCAGACTTATTAGAGAAACATTACAGAGATCATCAGATTGGCCACTAATTCTTAAAAAAACCTAACCAACCAAACACCCTCCCCCGAAGTCTTCCAAGAAGTTTTGATAGTGCTGTTTTAATACATTTTTATGAGATAATAGTTCCCATGGCAGCAACCTATAAATACAGATGGGCAGATTGGTTTAAATGAAACAATGACAGTCTATACTAAGGAACTGCAAAAAACCACCCCAAAAAATAAAATTATGGAGATCAATCAATAGCTGGAGAAGCTACCTTAGACTGTCTGATCCTTCATGGGCACATTTTGACAATACTAGATTTTCTTACTCTGAAGTGAAAGTCAATGGGGAGAGTAATAAGGCAATGTAATGCTTTACCTTTCTTGTCTTTTATAATAATTTAGTTCAAGCAGGCTTTGGGAAATCGCACTTTTATTTCAAGATCCAGAAGATCAATACAGCAGTATACATTTAGTGCTTGAGGGAAAATTTACTCAAAATTGTTTCATGATGAAAATGCCAAAGGCAGATGCTTTTGTTCAATCTGTTACTTTGAAGGTACTTTGTAATCTTAATTCCAAGTTAAAGACTTGTGGCCATTGTATCAAAGGCAGCACACATATCTTTCAGTGATGAAATGCTAAGGATCTGTGCATAGTAATTCAATAAAAACCCCCAGTATTAACACATTTTAACATAGAAAACTGTATCATTATTTTGCACTAACAGCTGATTCTACAATGTATAAAATACTTCCACTCATACATACAAACTCTCTCTGCTGTTCTTTGCCTAGCTCTCCCATCCAGGCAAAGGTCACAAAGCATCTCAGCCAGCAATGTTTAGCTTCCAAAAATTTGGGGGAATAATCAGCAGAAAAACAGATCAAGCTGAACTTAGAAAAAAATTTTGTGTTTCCTGTTATTTCTGGTTTTGTCATGGCGTGTATAATATGGAAGCTTTCTAGATATTTAGGAAATGAGCTGAAACTTGTAGTGAAATCATGTATCCAGGTAAGGATTTACTAAGGGGGGGGCTATGGTCACCTTAGTCACTCAGCATTAGACCCTGTTTCCCACTTCATGTCATGACACCAGCAGCTCAAGATTTCTTACCGTGGTACCATGTTTCCAGTGTGGCTCTGTGATTCCCTCATGGCAGCCCTGGATGATCTGGCCTCTCACCAGCTGGATTTTCCCCTAAGCAGGAAAGTAGTGCAGCAGTCAGAGAGTATTTAGCTCTTCTTTTGACACCCAACCCGGGCTGGAAGGCAGAAGGGAGGGGTGATGCTCCCCTAGCCCATGCTGTCATCACAGCTGCAGCGTCCTTCCTTTTCTCACAGTTCATATTGGGCCTGCACCTGGCCCTGCTCACTTTGGATTTTCATCTGTTGTAATGTAAAACCAGGGGAAAATGTCTTTACCTGTGTTTGTAACAGTTATGTAATTTTCATATAATAAGAGGTTTATTAACATTATTTCTTTTCAGCTAGGATAACAGGAGCTATAAATGCACTCCCTGACAGTGCTGAACTCTGAGATCCTGCCTGGACAGCAGTATAAACACTTAAAATATAGACGGAAAAACAGCAGTAGAAAAGTACTGGTACCAATTTATTAATGCTGGTTTCTTGTCTAGCTGTAAAGTGACTGATTGTTACAGTAACTTTTCTGTTAATATTTCCAAAGTCTTATCTGCCAGGTGAATTGATGTCTGTGTAAGAAAATTTGAGTTGTTTTAAATCTTTACAATAAGAATAAAAAGAGCTTCTTAGGCAATTTAGTTAATTTTGGCTAACTAGTACATAGCCTGAGGAGAGACAGAGGGTCCTAAAAGGAGCAGGAGTACAAACTGTGTAGGAGCTCTGTGGAGAAACACAGCTGAGTCTCAGAGGTGAGGGAAAGGAGATTTTCCTAGGGACCCTAGGGGACTTTCTACAGCTGGATGTAATTCAGAAAGACACTGGCTGCAGAACTGCAGTTATTCCCCCCCTCCCAAATGCAATCACAAAATGGCCAGGAGATGCTTGGCTTGTTTTGTTTGGTTTCATTCTGCAGATTTGAATTTCCTCTATTTAAGCAGCACATTGTTCTACTCAATATTTGAATAATGGTTAAAGATTGAGAGCCCTTACCGTGCTTCTGGTGTGCTCACATGGCAGATTTAAACCAGATTTTCGACCAAGAATCTGGCCAGTGCAGAATCCCATCACATGCTGCAGTGTTGCATCTCCTGTACACCCAGACTACTACAGTGGGGTTTCTGAAGGTGCCAAAAATGCAAAATCAGTCCTTCGACAAGAGAGAGGATGTTCTTAACCACAGAAAAAAGTCCTTCTGGGAGATAAGTGACTGTAATGGTCAGTTGAACCTTGTTTTAGAGGGAAATGCTCTAAACTAGCTCTCAGATACTAAGATCTACCCCTGCATTATCTCATTTACAGAGTCAAATGCAGTGCAGAGAGAACCAGAATCATCTATGTGTGCAATAACGCTGGTCTTGCTCACAGTCTGGCTGCCAGTATCATTCCTGTGGCTGGCATTTCAACTGGCTGCCGGTATAGCTATCTTGCAAATGAGTTTAATTTGTGCATAGCGCAGAAGTTTCATTCTTTCAAATCCTGAGACAGGAGAATAGGATATTTTAAGTAACAACCAACATGAAATAAAACACATTTGGGTGTGGGGTTTTTTTTGTTTTGTTTTGGTTTTTTTTCCTAAGGAATGGAGTCTATTTTCTTCTGAGAATTAATACAATTCAGTAATAACTCTTCTAAATCTCAGTGATTGTTTTTGAAAGGCAGTAAAATGACCAAGGGGAAGAGATGAGGAACTTAAACAGATGAAAGAGACCCAGAAAACCCATTTTAGAGAGCAGAAACTACAGTGAAGGAGACCTTTTCTCTGAAGAGGGCAAGTGTATGAGTAGGCAAAGAGGAGCTGGGAAGGATGAATGCCCGAAGCCACTAATGACAGTATTTGGAAGAGTGCCTTGAAGGCTTTGGTCTTTTCTTTTACTGACAGAAGGAAAGGCAAAGGGAGCTTCCATGCCTCCTCCCACTAATTCTGGTGGAGTCAAAGCAGAAGGGAGCACCACTAGGGGACTGGAAATGGTAAAATATTTTGCTGTGGTTTACATATACAAACTTTTTCACTCTGTATAAACTGACAGAATTTCCTTGAAATTCAACAGTTTATCAATGATAATGTCTATAATGGAGCTTTATTTTTGGCTCCAGATTAATGGATAAGTATCGTTCCTTGTCAAATGGGTAGTCCATGAAGGAAGCGTCTGATTCTGTTATGCATTCTGTAGTAAAGGTCTGTGACCCTTGGGCATAAAAACATAAAGAGCTAGAGGATGACTACTTGACTTTTCTAGTTGTCTTCATTTACACGTTTCTCTCCAGACTTTCTGAAATCAATCTTTCCCTGTGATTGCCCTGCAGCTTTCACACACCACTTCAGAGCCAGCTGTGCATGAGTAGCTGCAGTTCTCTCCCAACTTCTAGTGGACAATTTGGCCAACCAAACAAAAGGGTTTTAATTGTGCATGTTTCTTAATAACGGTGCACTGATTTGTTATAACAAACGAACTTCAAGCTCCGGGTATTTTATGATCCCTTTCCTTCCCCCTCTTCCCACTGCCCTGCATTCCCTCTCTCTTTTCCAAGCACTTGTGGTGGAAGTAGACCCTCTGGGTGCATTAACCAAGTATTTCACAGTATCACAGTACTTTCTTTGGAGATCACTGCCAGAACCACAAAGAAGTGGCACTGCTCAGCAGCAGCAGAGCAAGGACTCGCGTTTTCCCTCCAGGAAAGCAGGGCTGCAGTATTTGTGACGAGCTGCCAGCTCAGAGCAGTGCTTACCACTGTTTTATTGAGGCACAGAGCAGCAAAACAATGTATTTGGGTTATAGAGCAGAGCTCCTATCCCTCATTCTTCATCCAGTATTTCATGCTTCTGGGTGTTTTCTTTTGCTGCAGTATGGCAGTTACTGGACACATGAACCGTGGCCTATGAATTGTTGGTTTCTTCAGGTAGCTTGTAATTTTGAGGCAAAAACAAGTCAACTCGAGTTCTGAAGAAATATGTCTGAATAGGAGCAAAATTCAGCACAGTGGGGCAGGTCTGAGGACAGGCGTTGGCTACAAGCAGACCATGCCTGAAGGCTGTGGTTAAACGCCTTCTCCATTTCAAAATGCAAGTGCAAAGTGTCTCTTACGGGGATTATAGCAGCACGGCACATTAAATGGATTTTTTGAGCAACCACTTATTTAGGGGAGCTTTGTTGTAACAGACAGCGATCCCTGTAAAAGGTTGTATTTCCATTACACAGCTTTTAGCTTCGAGGAGCCGACTTGCTTCTTTCACAAGACGCCAGCAGCACAAGCAGCGATGGTTCCCAAAGCACCTCTCCAGTTTCGGACGCCGCGGCCGTGAACGCCGCCCTCGGGTGACAGGGAGCCCCCGGCCCGGCCCTCGCCGGATCTCTGCCCGGGGCCTGCCGCCCTGTGGGGACAGCGGCGGCCTGCAGCGCCCGCCCGGCCCGGGGAAGACTA
>NW_020799113.1:8535031-8541802 GCF_003259725.1 Athene cunicularia
GGCTGGGCGGCCGGCTGTAGCCGTGCAGCCTGCAGGGGAGGCCGGGCTGCTTGCGCTGGAGCAGCGGCTCCCCGCAGTGAAAGCGGGTTTTGCGTGAGGCGGCGAGAGAAGGCACCCTGCGTGCCGGGTCGGCTCGGCGGTGCCTCCCCTCGAGCCCTGGGTCATCCTTTTAAGTTGCGTTAGGTTTGGGATATCGTGCGTAAAGGAGGTTGTGGATTGCTCAGTCTACGGCCTCTCCCACATTTTACAGCTAAATTCAGCCATTTCTTTCAGTGCTTTAAGAAGGTGCCATTAAAAGTGTATCAGGATGAGGGGGGGACTTTTCATAGTTGCTAAACGCAGGTCACGCTGCGACTTGGCTCTGACTCTTCTGTCTGTGGGTGAAGGTGCTCCCCTGTGGGGTCCTCTCCTGCCGCTGGTGGCCCCCAGCGCTGGCCGGGCGATCGCTGTGCGGAGAGGTTGGGCTGGGTTGGGTAAGTGGGACATTGAACGGGGCCGGGACTTCGAGTGCTTGACTTATTTACAAGGAGCAGAGTTCGCCGAGAGGAAAATACCCAGCTTATGCCTTAAACAGCGGTAGTTGCTTTTACTGTTTCCCTTGTATCGCTTATTTGCTTGCGCTGCTGTCAGCATAGGCCTCTTGCACTTCACAATTTTGATGTGGAAACAGCATTAAAAATTGGCTAGACTTCAGGCTGATGTTGTTAACTTGCTCAAAACAAACATAAATAATGATAACTTTGGAAAAGTAGTTTCAGTAGTTTCTCATCTTTGCTGAAATCTGGGTCCTGTCACATGGCCTCAGTAGAACAGAAATGGCAATCCATGAATTTTCTTCAGAAAAACTGGAAGTACAAAAGATCTGAAAAATGGGAAAACCAGAAATAAAATAGGACTTTTGGTTACTGGTGTGTTCTGGTGGTTGCATCAAAACAAATCCAAGATGTTAGATGGATCATGCAGTGACAGAATGTAAGCTTTCTGAAAATACAAAACTTCGGAAATAAGCATTGAAAATCAACAGTTCCAGGCAAAAGAAAAATATAAAGAAACAGATGGAGTTTAATGTTCCTAGCTACATTTCACTTCCAGTATAATAAAATAAAAGAGCTCTCGTGTGCGCTTGGGCCTAAGCGATCATAAAAATTGTGTATGATGGCCAGCAGGGAAACTGTCAGCTACTATGGGAGGCCTTTACCAGGCTGAGTGATGGCTGAATTCTCGTACCAGACCAGAGAAAATGAGGAAGCTGAGCTTCACTTGTCCTCTCCTGGTCGTGCAAGTAGCCATTTCTGACACTGACTAATGCTTATTTGCAGAAGCTTTATAGCTTCAAAGAGGTGTGCACCACAAAGCAGTGCTTGCATTAAATATGCTTCATTATCAAATGTGTAACTCTGCAAGAGGGTTTTGAGTTGAGTCTGCACTAACAGAAGAAATAGACATTGAAGGACCAGCTAATATATTGTATTAATTAAATTCTGGTATTTGTGTGTCTCTCCCATGACTGGAGTGTGCCATTTGATGGTTACAAGCTCTTTAGGAGGGACAGTCAGGGAAGGAGAGGTGGTGGGGTGGCTCTGTATGTTAAGGACGGTTATGATTGCTTCGAGCACAGGTGTAGTGAAGACAGGGTTGAGTGTATTTGCATTAGAATCAGGGGGAAGGCCAACAGGGCAGATGTTGTAGTAGGAGCCTACTATAGGCCACCCAACCAGGACAGAGAGATGGACGAGGTATTTTATAGGCACTTAGGTGAAATCTCATGATTGCTTGCCCTTGTTCTTGTGGGCGACTTTAACTTCCCAGACATTTGCTAGAAATACAGCATGGCAGAACGAGACCAGTCCCGGAGATTCCTAGAATGTGTGGGAGACAACTTCCTGACACAGCTGGTGAGTAAACTGACCAGAGAAGGTGCCCTGTTAGATCTCCTCTTTGTGAACAGAGAAGGGCTGGTGGACGACGTGGAGGTTGGAGGCCGACCAGGGCACAGTGATCATGAAATAATAGAGTTCTCTATTCTTTGAGAGGTCAGGAGAGAGCTTAGCAGGACTGACATCCTGGACTTCAGAAGGGCTGACTTTGTCTTGTTTAGGCACCTGAAAGGATCACCTGGGAGACTCTCCTGAAGGGTACAGGGGCCCAGGAAGGCTGGGCGCTCTTTAAGAAGGAAGTGTTAATGGCTCAGGAGCAGGCAGTGCCCAGGTGCTCTAAGAGAAGCTGACGACGCCAGAGAAGACCACCCTGGCTGAACAGGGAGCTTTGGCTGCAACTCAGGGAGAAAAGGAGAGTTTACAGCCTTTGGAAGAAGGGGCTAGCCACTCACAGTGATTACAGAGAGGCTGTGAGGCATGGTGGAAATCAGAAGGGCTAAAGCCCGACTGGAAATTAATTTGGCCTCTGCAATCAAGGAAAACAAGAAAAGTTTCTATAAGTATGTCTAGCAAAAGAAAGTCCAGGGAGAGTCTCCAGCCCCTGCTAGATGCAGGAGGAAATTTAGTAACAAGTGATGAGGAGAAGGCTGAGGTGCTTAATGCCTTCTTTGCCGCAGTCTTTAATAGCAAGGTGAGTTGTATTGATGAAATCCAGCCTCCACAGCCAGAAGACAGAGACTGGGAGAACGACCCCCCTGCAATCCAGGAGACAGTCAGTGACCTGCTGCATCACACAGACATACACACATCTATGGGACTGGATGGGATACACTCGAGGGTGCTGAAGGAGCTGGCTGGGGTGCTCACCACTTTCTATCATTTACGAGCAGTCCTGGCTGACCGGGGAGGCCCTGACTGATTGGAAATTGGCCAATGTGACTCCCATCTATAAGAAGGGTCGGAAGGATGATCCGGGAAATTACAGGCCTGTCAGCTTGACTTCGGTGCCCGGGAAGCTGATGGAGCAGCTCATCCTACACACCATCATGCAACACATGTGGGACAACCAGATGCTCAGGCCCAGTCAGCATGGGTTTGTGAAGGGCAGGTCCTGCTGA
Source organism: Athene cunicularia (assembly GCF_003259725.1). NCBI lineage: Eukaryota > Metazoa > Chordata > Aves > Strigiformes > Strigidae > Athene > Athene cunicularia. The sequence continues at coordinate 8,538,027 of NW_020799113.1, forward strand.
CAAACCTGATCTCATTCTATGACAGAGCGACCTGCTTATTGGATGAGGGAAAGGCTGTGGATGTTGTTTACCTTGACTTTAGCAAGGCTTTTGACACCATTTCCCACAGCATTCTCCTGGCAAAAATGACTGCTCGAGGTTTGGACAACTCACTTCTGCACACTTCGCTGGGTTAAAAACTGGCTGGACGACCGGGCCCAGAGAGTTGTGGTGATCGGAGTTAAATCCAGGTGGCAGCTGGTCACGAGTGGTGTCCCCAGGGCTGGGTGTTGGGGGCACTCCTGTTTAACATCTTTATTGATGATCCAGACAAGGGGATTGAGGGCACCCTCAGTCAGTTTGCAGATGACACCCAGCTGGGTGGGAGTGTTGATCTGCTCGAGGGTGGGGAGGCTCTGCAGAGAGACCTGGACAGGCTGGAGCCATGGGCTGAGCCCAACTGGGGGAGTTTCACTAAGGGCAAATGCGGGGGGCTGCCCTTGGGCCACAACAACCCCCAGCAGGGCTACAGGCTTGGGGAGGAGTGGCTGGAGAGCTGCTGGTCAGAGAGGGACTGGGGGGGTGATTGACAGCCGGCTGGACAGGAGCCAGCAGTGTGCCCAGGGGGCCAAGAAGGCCAATGGCATCCTGGCTTGTGTCAGCAATAGCGTGGCCAGCAGGGACAGGGAAGGGATCTGACCCCTGTGCTCGGCACTGGTGAGGCCGCCCCTCGATTCCTGTGTTCAGTTTTGGGCCCCTCACCCCAAAAAGGCCATTGAATGACTCGAGCGTGTCCAGAGAAGGGCAACGGAGCTGGGGCAGGGTCTGGAGCACAGGTCGTACGGGGAGCGGCTGGGGGAACTGGGGGGGTTTAGTCTGGAGAAGAGGAGGCTGAGGGGAGACCTCATGGCCCTCTACAGCTCCCTGAAAGGAGGGTGCAGAGAGCTGGGGGGGAGCCTCTTGAACCAAGTAGAAAGTGACAGGACAAGAGGGAATGGCCTCAAGTTGTGCCAGGGAGGGTTCAGACTGGATGTTAGGAAGCATTTCTTTCCAGAAGGGTTGTCAGGTGCTGGAATGTGCTGCCCAGGGAGGTGGTGGAGTCCCCAGCCCTGGAGGTGTTCAGGAGTCGGGTTGATTTAGAGCTTAAGGATATGCTGTAGGTGGGAACTGTGCTAGGGGAACGGTTGGGCTAGATGATTTCCAGGGTCCTTTCCAACCTAGATGATTCTGTGATTCTGTGTGATATAAACTGAGTGATTAGAGATCATGGACCGATATTGAAAGCTTGTAATTCCCTCTCCAGAAAGAACTTTGTTGTAGTAGTTACAGGGCAAATAACAGAGTTTTACACTGATTACGCTGTAATTGCACGTGTATTTGCAGGGTTGATCCACATGTGAGGCAGTTATATAGATGTACTCACTCAACTTAGTACAAGTGGCATAGCAATGACTTCTTATGTTTGGAACTGAAAAAGAGCTAAATAATAGTCATGGCATAGACAATACTGTATAGTCACAGGGATTTGTAACAGCTGGACTGGAAGGAATACGGAAAAAAAGACCAAGCTAGTCATAACCTGCTTATCTGACATGTATTTCTTAGTAACATAGCAATGGTCACAACAGAGCGATGGTTACACAGCCAGTCCTGTCTGTGAAGACTTCTTGTGATCTTGAGTACTGTGAGAGTTCTCTTCCCAGATCATTATTTGCGATAGAAAGTCAGGTGTACAGGAATACTCTTTTTTGTAAGACTTAAAATTCTCCTGTCCGTGCTAGTCTCTGAAAAGCGTTCTGTTTAAGCTGTGGAAAGCTTGTGCTGGGCTCATGCATGTGGAGGGACCCAGTCTCTGCAGGCAAAGCAGCACCTGTGGGTGTCTTGCCGTGTTATTAGCCCATCCGGGAGGGTGCTGCCAGTTTGGTACCTGAGTGCTTGCAGGAAGAGAGAACAAAGGCTGAGGAGGAAGCAGACTTCTCAAAGTTGAGCCCTTTCTGAAACCTGGCTGGTTTTCTCAGCAGCATTCCAGTTGTGAAAGTAAGTCTGTTGCCTGGCAAGCTTGTGTTGTTCAAGGCATGAATTAACATATGAGTGCTCAGCAGAGAACCCGAGGAACAGAGCAGTATTAGCATCAACACTCAGCCCAGCCCACCTGTGTCCTGCAGCCCCTGCTGTGGGGTCCAGCACGCTCAGCTGCTGTGACTGTCGCAGCAGCCTTAAAATAGAGACCAAGACCATGCCTGGGAAAAATACTGTACAAGTGTAAAACAGCTACAGGGCCAAATTCTGCTGTTGATGAATGTTGTTGCATGAAATTCAAGCAGGATCTATTATATAAAAGGAAGAACACAGTTTTGTCATGGGCTTAGATAAAATGTGCAGAACTGTGATTTTGCACCAGAATGTGTTTCAGGTCAAGTATTAAGATCCCAGTAAGACCCTCTTAAAGTGGCTTAGTGAGACTACCAGTAGGAATTGCTAGCTGACATCCATATTTCTCCTTGAGTATTGTTTTCATTGTCAAAGGTTTTGAGTGCCATAAAAACATTAATAGTAAACAGTGGAGATGAAGATGTGCCTTTGTAGCAGCTTCCTTTTTGCTCCAGAGTGTGGGAGTTAGGCCTGGAGAAGGAGGGAGATCAGACTTTTTTTTTTAAATCACAGCAAAAAAAACCCAGCTTGTGAAAGTGTAAACTTACAATGATGGTGACTTTTTTTCGTTCCTTAGAAGCAAAACAGAAGCCAGATTGTGCTACAAAATCTGCCTTTTTTTTTTCTTTTTTTTTTTTTCCCTCAGCAGATACAAAGATACGAGAGCAGCCTATGGCATAAGAGTATCTGATTATGTTATCTCTTCCCTTTTATACTTGCAATAAGGTGAGCATCTGATTGCCAGGCCCCTGCATGGTATTACTCCAGGGGGTTATCTTGCTTGGATAACAGTGTTTTCAACCTCTTGTGCATTGCTGAGTTGCCTTGCTGATATTTAGTTTAAGGTTTGCTGTCCGATTTAAAACTTTCAGTTGCTTTTGCTAGGATTGTATGAACTTCCTTCATTTTTCCTACAGGCATGGGTACCCCAAAATGAAAGCTTATACTGTGCTTCCACATTATGCTGATATGCCACAATAGGCAGTCTGCAGCCCTTGTAATGATCACCTGCCATGGTACTCGGTTATCAGGTGTGTGTGTGTGATGTAATAAAAATAAGCACATTTAGATTTTGTGCACCATCAACTGAACTCCTAGGCAAGTAGTTTGGAAATTGGATTAGCAAGAGCGGTCTTTCACCTTCTAAAATTACTTAGACTGTTATATCAAGTAGTTATAAACAAGCAAAATAAAATATTTTATTGGCTCTTTTATGCTGTGTCTGCAGTAAGAAATTACAGGGTTTACATTTCTGATGCTGATAAAGTCTTTCAGGAGGTTACTTTATGCAGCTATAAATCAAAGGTTACCTTTCAGATTGCCTATGAAAACCATATAATAATTAAGATGTGGAGCCGTGCTTCTCTAAGGTTAAGTCCCTTGGTGGTTTATTTCTTGTCATCTTAACATAGTAACAATTTAACTGCACCTTTCTGTCATCTCTTCTAGAAGCATATCTAATAGAAAATGACCATCATGCCAGTCAGTATTCAGTAAGCTGAGAGAAGTTGAGGTGGAGGGACTTAAATAGTAGGATTTTATTGATAAAATAGTATTAATCAGTAATACTGAAGTTCAAAAGCACAACTTTGCTATATTAAACATAGCAAAAAAAAAAAAAAAAAAAAAAAAAAAAAAAAAAAAAA
>NW_020799113.1:8541852-8686008 GCF_003259725.1 Athene cunicularia
TAGCATGTTGTATGTAGAGTTGAACTTCCTTTTCTGTTCTAGACTAAAGAAACAATCACTGTACATCTGAATCATGCTAACCACTGTCTTTGTCTTCCATTAATTGTTAATTAAAAAAATGTTTTCTAGATCCTCCTTTTGGCTGGGGAATGAGACCTTGAAAGTACCTGTAGCACTCTTTGCCCTGAATAGAAGACGACTGTGTGATCGCCTGAGACAGAATAAGGATGTCCAGAAGAATTCGGTTGTTCTGCTGCAGGGTGGAGAAGAAACCCAGAGATACTGTACTGATACTGGTATCGTGTTTCGCCAGGTAAGAGCTGAATCAAAACTTCAAATCAAGAAACTCTCTTCAACTGCAAGAATTTTAAAATAATTTTTAATTATTTTCCCTTTATCTCTCATGTGTGCATTGCCTTGCTTCACTTAAATAAATTGGCTTTTTTATAACATTGCCTCTTCAGCTTCAAGTTACTCTCTCTTTCAGTGCTGTAGTATGTAGGTTCATTATCTAGTTTAAAGGACCTAATCCTGTTCAAAGCCTTACTGCCTATCCATGTGTAACATAATATTAAAGACAGCAATGGAATATTTCTTAATTTTTTCAGTCTTGTCTGAAAATAAATAACCTTCTTTCTGTAGTGAAACATGTTACAGTGGACCTAAACTGAATTAATTAATAAAAAAGACTATTTCAAGCTTTTATAAATTGTGTATTCCACAAAGCAGTATTGTAGAATTTACAGCATGTGTCTTCTCAAATTAGACTCTTCCTTAAGTACCCATGTGTCCTTCTGTCAAAATAGGACTTAATAACTTGTTAATGTGATGCTGAACCCATTCTTAGTCTTTGGGGAAGCTGGTGTAACAGAACTCTAATTATGCATACCCCATACTTTGCATGGCTGCTACAGTACTTTGTTTTGTGAATTTAATTGAGTTGTGTGATATGAAGAAACAAATAAATTCTAATCTAGTGCATATAGTAATGTAGTTATTGGTTTGTTTTTAGAGGAGATGAACCTTTCAGGGTATCGGAGCATATGCCTGTCCTTACCAAAATGTACTGTTAGGTGTTTTGTTGTTTGTTTGCGTGTTCTTAATATAACTCTTGGCTAAAGGCTGTTCCTAGTGCAGCTGCTTCTTCTCTGGGGGAGGTTGGGTCTTCACTTCAGCACTCTGCCATCACAACCAAATGAATCTGCACTCTGCTTTTACGTTGTCTCATACAACGTGATTGTTTCTTCCTGATACTGCATCCCATAATTCTAGATTGGAAGACTGTATTTTATTTTGTGATGTATGTTTATTGTGCTGAATTGACCTGTTTATTATCTTATGGTAGTTTATTAATCTCTAATCCTTTCTAGTTGACAACAGAGGGATTTGTGTTATTGTAACCTAAAACTAAGCAGTCTGAAAAGCTTTAGATATAAACCACTTCTCCACCCCCCCCACACCCCCTCTAGAATCAAGAGAGATCTCTTTCAGATATGTGGAAGTAGGAGTTAGTATGTACTGTAGTGTATTTTTAGAGCTGGTAGAACTGAGGGGTTTTTCTAAGAATGTATTTTGTCTTAACCTAGGAATCTTACTTTCACTGGACTTTTGGAGTAACTGAAGCAGGCTGCTTTGGAACAGTAGATGTTGATACTGGAAGATCTATGCTTTTTGTTCCACAACTCCCTGAAAGCTATGCGGTTTGGATGGGAAAGTAAGATGTATCTTTTAACCATGTTCTGATGTATCTGAGTACTTCATATAACTTAACTGTTTGTGGAGCTGGAATGCTATCTCATTTTAATCAGATTCCACCAAATCATTCGGTGTGAATTGTAGCCATATGTACACACAGTGATAGGAAATGTGATCAGTTGGTATTGATCATAGGATACCAAATGATACACCACCATTTGGTAGAGAATACCTTAGAATTGGAACCCATGGATCTCATGGTATCCATGAAATGAAGCTGAACCATAAAGAAAAGTAGAAGTCTTGTGTTAAGACCAAACAAGTTAAACAGTAAAGCAGGCTTTTCCCAGTTGCTTTACCAGTTTGCAGCCGTCTTAGCTAATGAAGCTTTTTGAATGGCAGAAGGTAGTTTAGCCTCTTTGATACTTTTTTTGATATGAACTGACAGACTGGGGAATGTGATTTTAATTCTGTTCTGTGAGTATGCCATAAACATCTCTCTCTCTATCCACATCGGTAGTAAATATTGCTCAGTGCCATAGTAGTGGAGGAATTGATTTATTTATGTGTTCATCTCTTTTCTCAGTCTTAATTGTATTTATAACCTCTACAAACTGTAAATTTTTTTGTTGTCTACATGGTCTCAGAACATTGGATTAGTTCTAATGTAATAGTTTGAGCTCAGGTTGCTTCACTTCTAATTGAAGCTATCACTTATATTTTAATGCTAATTTTGGGAAAAGGGAAACATTTGCAACCAATCCCATATGCTGAACAGTGCCAGACCATATGGTAGGGCATGGATGCTGTCTTCTCAGAGAGTTTATATGAGTATCACTGTCTTAGACCTGCCTGGGAACTGAAATTGTTTGTGATAGCATAAAAATGTGAATACTGCTGTCTGAAATATTTCAGCTGAGAGCTGCACCTGGCTGGGAGGGTAGGTTCTGTTTAACCCCCACGTGTACTCTCTAAAGTTTTTTCCCTAGTGGTGCTTGCTCCCATTTCTAGTCAAAGCTTTTTCCTCCCCCTAAGTTGGCTTCTGCTAGTTCAAATCATCTGTTTCATACCCACATTGATTGTGCCTAATCTGAAAAGGCTTAAAAATATTATTGAAGTTCCAGTGTCTCATTTGGCATTTTCAAACAAAATATGGTGGTGTTTATAAATGGCCTTTTTGATTTGTTTGTGCAGTGCTCCTTATTGGTTCATTTAGAGAATTACAAGTCTGGTTAAAAGTGGTTTATTGTCGTTGTGTCTTCTTGCAGAGTATAACAAATTGTCTTTATCACAGCATCCTTGTTTTCTAAATTCTCCTTCTTACCCTTCCTGAATCCCTATGTTTGAATCTTTGTTTTCTCTTCTGTCAGTTGTGGTCATGTACTTTTTCTGCTTGTCAGAAGAAGGATGGATGAATAAGTCATTTGTGAGTCAGTAGCAGTTCTGCTTCATAAGTCTGTTGGCAGGGGGTATTGCACACAGCTAGGGATTGTGTTCTTTCCCAGAAGACTCAATTTTAAGTCAAAATTAACACTGAAAGAAAAACACAAATAAGTTTGCCTTCTAACCACTACTATAGTTTGCGTTGGAAGTGCTTGTTTCTCTGCATGTGGAAGGCACTGTCTACCTGCTGAAGAAACATTCATTAACATCAATAAAGCACAAATCAGTTCAATGCCTTATACGATATATGCGAGGTTGGTATTTCAGAGGCCTACAGCTGGTCTTCTAGGTCATAGCACAGGGTAGAGTTGCTTTGCCTGGTGTTTGTATTGCTTTCTATTTAAGACAGATGTGGGAATCTGCTATGTGAGTTTAGGCAGAAATGCATAGATTCTCTTAAAATTAATGCAGAAGGTTCTTTGCTGCTATTTTTCTACAACTGTGTTACTGAATGTATTGTTTGATGTACTGTTGTGCCTTCACTTCTGAAGGACACATACTTGAGTTGTTTTCGAAATGTAGCTTAGGTAGTGTGACAGTCAGAATGGTTAACCTTTTTGCCTTGAAGTAATGCAGAAGTGGGGCTTCTTGGCTTCTTTCAAATTGCAGTCTTTGTTTGGCCAAAACCAATGAAGTGTCTGAGAGCATTTGCTTGGAGATGAGCAGACTATTAGTTTATAAATGAGACCGTGACCACTGTAATTATTTTAGACTCACTCACTGCACTTGTTTTTTATGACCAGTTTTGCATGCTGTGGTGGTGCCTGGGGACCCTGCAGACCAGGTGAACACAGAACTGATGAATGCACTACCCTGGGCTGTGGTCTGCCAAGGACCCGGCACTGTGTAGTACTGCTGTTGAGGGTGGCTACAACTTCTTTGGAAGTGTTACTCATCTTGTAGGACTTCTTGCTGAATGTGTACTCTCTAAAGATTTGTAAATAGCTGTAAGGCTACCTTTCAGAAGTTCTTCAAGCCAAAATAACCTCTGCAGTTTTAAAAGGGAGGAGAGATTTAATTTAACTCACAGACTATGGACGTTCTCCAAAACACCCACAACCTCTTAAGGTGGCAATTGCAGAGTTGTTATGAGGGTGACTGTAGGACTGGTGGTCCTACTTTCAGGTTGGGAAGGGGTTGCAACAAGAAGTCGCTCTGTTTCTAAATTATGAGTGTGGGCATTTCTCCATATGTTGGGCTAGTGCATTTCTTAGTTGTTGGCTGGGAAGTATCTTTTCAACTAAGAGAACCGCTTTGTCTATTTCTTGATCTGTACCTCTGCCCCCTGCATTGTTCCTAAGGCAGAAACAGACTCTCAGGGTGGCTTAGTGGGTAGGCTTTTGTGCTCCTGAAGTATTTTTCTATTCTTACTTTCCAAGGAAGAGTTTAAGAAATGAATTTGGTAATACAAGATAGTAAAGGCTTCAGCAGCATAACTGTGTTGTAAATGCCCCTCATTCTTGGCATGGTCTTACCTAGTTGAGTTTGTGGTGCAAAGCTCTTAGCAATCATTTTTATTCCTAGGAAGCATTAAGTTGGTATGACTGCATGTCTTGCACAGAGACTTCAATTTCACTAATTAATGCTGCACCTGCCATTTACCTCCTTAATTATAAATGACAGAACTAGTCAGTGTGCTGATTAAAGATATTTTATAAAGTAAAACATACTGTACAGCAGCTGCTTTATGTGAAGTGTATGCCAAAATAACTTAATTGCCTTGCCGCGTAAAGAGTGTTTTTAATGGAAAACAAAAATATTTAACGCTTTCCTGCTCTAACTTTAGAAATACATATTAAATGGGACAGAGCAATATTTATGTGCAATTTCCTGTGTTTTCTTTGAAGCCCTGCTGGCTGATTGGTAAGTATAACAACATTAATTTAGTGTTGCATCCACTGCAAGTAATGTTTTTCCATGAATGTGATTTGAAGCTATCTGTATTTGCAAAGTTGAACCTTGGTGTGGCATGTTGGAGCTGTAATAAAGCACAATAAGATGCTTTGCAAATATTAATAATTTCTCAGTGACCTAATGAGGAAGCTTTTTTAAAATTGTCATCATTTTCTAAGTAGGTTACAACAAAAATCAATCTTTGCCTTTGGTGATTAAACTTGACTGACTTCAGCAAAACTGAGAAGTTTTACTGCCTTTGGAAAGAAGTGCAGAAATATGTGGTTGGGTTTTGTTTTTGTTTTTGTTTTTTTCTTTTTCTCCCCAAACACTTTTGTAAAAACTTTTCAGGCTATTTAGACTTTATCTTTTCCCCCTATAGGCTGTATGTGAACATGAAAATTAGAAGCTAGGAAATCGCTTTCTTGATCGCTTTTTCTTAATGGGGATTGGTGAAGTTTTGTGGCGTTTGTATTTCGAATTATTGTGAGTATTAAATTGTATACAGCATGGTTGGTTTATCTGACTATATCATGGTGGCTGAGACTGGTGCATTAATTAATCCTAGGCTTGGTTACAAGAAGGCAAAGTCTGTAGTAAGCCCATTCTGTGCAAGATGAAATTGGAGGCAACTCTCTGGAAAGATAGTGGAGTGATGTGGGTGCTATAGGAAGCAAACTCTGAATAACCTTAATTACTCTCCTTGATGTAGATTTTGCAGGAATGAGGGACGTTTTCTAGATGGATTTTATGGATGCGGTACATACAGGTTGTCTTCTCCGTAGCACGCTCTGTAGGTGTGTATTCAGATAGTATAGAGAAGGGTCTTTGGTTTTACCTGCTGAACTGATCTGCCATATCATCCCCTGGTATTTTTTCTCGTAATTTTTTTCTCTAAAATGAAACATGCTTAGTGTTTTCTTTTTCCATATCTATCAGTTTGATCTCTTCCCACCATTTGTCCCTTCCCCCTACCCACTGACTCTTTAGTTTGCTGTTTAAAAACAAAAATCAGTTTTTAATCACTTTAGGTCATCTTGCTACTGTTTTGTACCAACTGGCAATTGCAGTTTATCTGCAAAGTTTGTTACCACCTGCAAATGCCATCTGTGGATCTCATGAACATACTCAGTCCTGCTCTGTTTCTGAATAGCATCAGAACTAATTTCAGTCTTTGCAGTATTCCACTCATCAAGACTTGCAGTGAGTTGCTGTTTATCACTTTATACTCAGTGTAAATTGATACAGCACTTTTTGGTGTGTCAGTTGAAGGTTTCCCAGCCCCTGAAAAGCTTGTCTTTTTATCTATTTTTTAATTTTTATTTTCTGCTTTAGGCTTTTTGCTTTTTTATGATGACTAGTCATTGGCTTTCCGGTCACATTGTAGTGTTCCTGTCCAAGCCAATTTGAGTTGATTTTGGAGAGTAACAGTCTTGAGAGAGATTTTTATCAAATATTTTACTATTATTCAGATAGTACATCTGTTGCTTTACCCTTCATGTGATCCTTTCAAAACCATACAATAAAGCCGGTTGCTTTTGATTGATGGGATTTACTTGTGCAATTCCCCCTGCTGCTTATTTTCCATGATTCCAGTTCTCTCCGTAGTACAGCGATTTCCATTTCTTGTCTCTCATTCATTTATTACAGTATTTTCTGTGGATAAAAATTACTTCTACAGAATAATTTGTGTCTGGATTGCTCTTGCCACTTTACTGATGGCTGTTTTTCTCTAAACAGTGCTGTTTGAATTCTTTGACTTCTCAAATGATCAATTAGTCATTGTCCCAGTATTCAAATTGTCCATGAGCCTTCCTGGTTCCGGATGAATGTGTATTTTTACTATGACTTCTACTTCAGTAATTATTTTTATTAATCTTTGCTTTCTAGCTGCTTAAGTTTCCTTGTATTTCTTGTTGAGAATGTTTTAAACAATAATAGTAATTTGTATCAGTTCATTGATCTGCAGTCTCTATCAGCATACACCTTTAAGTGGATGCGCAAGGTGATTTAGTAAGTGTTAAAGTGCTTCTTTTTTCCTCTCCTTTTTTTGATTCAGGTGTATTGAGAAGTAGAACCAGTGCTGAGTAAATCTGCTTGACAGTGCTGCACCAGAGTTTTTTAATATCCTAATGTGGCTTCAAACCATAGCATGAGAAAGTTAAGGGTTGCCTACACACGTCTTGTTCTTGTGGCACGACAGGGAGTGTTGATAACCCCCACCAGGCATTTCTTATTTTATACTTTAGTTAATGTGCTAGCAGGAGTATTGAGTTCAGTGATACAAACTCCTGATAACATTTTGAAATGTCAGAGAATCCAAGTTTCCTTTTGATCGGGTGTTTCTCCTCCAAGGACTCGGCTGCTGGTGGCAGGAAGGTAAGCTACAGCGAAATAACTGCCCGTGGGGTTTCCCAGCAGTGTTCTGACAGGGCTCTGCACCTCCGTGCTGCCTTCTGCTCTGCGGCTGCCCAGTTTGAACGCAGAGCGCTCTGCTTCTTGTCGGCCTGGATTTGAGAAGGCACTTGAGTGAAACATCTCTCAAGTGGAGTACCTACAGTGGTGCCTCTATTCTTGCACTTCTGAAATTCCATGTTCTCAGCTCTCGATGATAACTGTTTTCTTTTTTTATTCCCTGTGACTTGTGCTGTGTCTGTAGCTCAGGAAGGACTCTGAAAGTGTTGTCTCTGTTGTGAAACATATGAAGAGGAAAAAACCAGCCCAGCTGTTTTGTTAAAATAGGATAGAGAAAAGTATTATCAATATCAATGCTTAAAAGGTAAATGTGAGTGAAACCAGGCAGATTGTGTTTTACTTGCTGTGTACCTTTTGCCTGTGTACTTGCCAGAGCTCCGAGTGTCAGTGTGTGTGTGTGTGGCCTCAACCCTAGTCCTGGGGGATGCCAGATACTTCTTTGTCTTGCAGGGGCAACATGGTAGAGTGGATCAGACACTGTTTGCATGGGTGGGTTCTGCCTTTTCTTTGTGCCCAATGAGTTGTTGTGGCAAGTTTCTTTGATTTGTTTGTGGTTTAGTTTTCTTTACAAGCTGTAAGATGGGAATTTTATCATCCCCTTCTTAAAGCTGTTCAGGTCATCTTAATGCTGCTATAAACATCAGTACTGCTTTCTTTCATGCTATTATTGATTAATATGGGAGCTGTGGGACATGCTGCACACATTCCTGAGCTTGCTACAGTGCTTTTATGTGTGGGACATAAAATTCTGCCTGGTTTCCCTCCCCCCCCCAATATAGGCATTTTTCCAAAGTAAAAGCAGAACGTCTGCTGTTGACAGATTCAGTGTGTGACTTTCTCAGTTAAAAAGCATGACTTGAGACCACTGTTTGAGTAGAACACTGTTATTCTGTAGTGACCTAGAAATTATACTTACCCTCTTAACCATTGTAATTCTTTTTGTGATCTTTTTTGGGGAAGAGATCTATGAGTATTTGTCAGCAGTCTTATGTTATAAGAAATCTTTAAGGGATTTCCGTCTAAACATTTTCTTTGTCACAATTTTTTCTGTGGTAATATAGAGCCCTCTCTCCAAGGAAGAATTTTATTTGCAGAGAGAAATAAAACAAAGGTTACCAATTGCAAGTTTTCCATGGTTTTATTTCTTGGGGTAGCTCTTGATGGTATCTCTTAAATGTCTAATTGAGGCACTACCTCTTGAGGTAGAATTTATAGAAAGCCTAAAGAACTTGTCATCTTTTGGGAATGCTTGTGGTGAAAATAGCTGAGCAGGAACAGTGAGACTGTGTATTTGAAGTAGATGGAATAGGTAGTTCAGAGCTTGGATTTTATTAAGAAGAACTGTGAATGTCTCCTTAATACTTTCTGATTTCATAAGTCCAACAATCTGCATGTTGCTCGTAGTTATTCTGCTTGTTCATAATCTGTGTGTAGCACTGGAAGTCCACTATCATATACCCAGCATCCTGTGTCTAGCATCATGCATGTGGACTCTACTCTTCTGGCCCTCTGGGAGACATGGCTTCAGTTACTGCCCTGCTTACCACTCACATCAACTTTGAGTATTCATCTTGGGTACTTTTAAATTCTGTTATTTTCTCAAAATCCATCTTACCCTGGACTGTATCAAAAGGAGCAAGGAGTCTGAGTTTATGTGTATGCAAGGACTTCTGTCTTTCAAAGGATAAAACAGAAATCTGGAGAAATGTGGAAAGGGAGTAACATTAAGGTAGTCAAAACGTTGCTGGAGGCTGCTTGTGATACCATCAAGCCCATTAGTATGGTTTTGTTTTATATCTAGCTTGATGGCTTTTAATCTTCTTGTTTGAGGTTGTGAAATTCCTTTTGGATATATAGGTGATTGCATTTTTTGGACAAAGTCAGGAACATCTGCTGGTATCTTGTGAAGCCTCCTGTGTTGTTCTTCCTCACCCCCTTGTTTGGTTAATGCTTTGCCATCTGTTAACTTGATGATATTGTAATGAGGAGGGAGTTCATTGGTGAATCTCTGACAGTGTTAAAATACTGCTTTTGTATCTCTTTTCCTCCTTCAGCTCTGTGTGCTTTGCTGATGTATATGTATTCATCTGCTTTAATTTTTGCCAACATTCTTATTCTTTGTATGCAGTCCCACTGAAACTTTTACTCTGCTGTAAGCTTATTCTAGCAAGTCCTGAGAAATTTGTTGACTGTGTAGAACTTCAACTGCTGAAGGCCACACTTGTCCAACTTACAACTTGTGCATGTATTTCCTTTCATGTGAGGAAAAATGTAATGTAACTTATGACTTGCTGGCAGTAAGTGTGTGCGTGCCACATACAGGCACTATGTGCAGGCTAATGTTGGCATTTATTTTGCTTAGTAGAGGCTATTTTCTCAAGACAAGGTGAATTTGCCATAAAGTGGTATTTTATATCTGTTGCTCGAAATGTGGACGTTAGGGTGAAATGGAGGAAGGAAAAGTTTGAAAGTTTGTTATAAATTGTGTAGGTGTAAAGCAACAGAAATTAAGAACTGTTTTTTCTAATGTATAAGTGAACATATAATGCTTTGAAGTGTACTGATGGTTCTCTTGTGTCTGCCTATTCTGACAAGCTGATCACAAGGGAACTTAACTAATGGGGAGTTCTGAATGATTCTGGGTGGATGATAGGACAGGCTTAAGGCAAAGAACTAGTACAACATGTAAGAGAAAACAAACCTGGCAGTTACAAGTCGAACAGCTTCTGCTAGTAGATGAGAATGGTCCAGCTGCCATTTCTGCATTGTTATGGAGGTAAATGTTTAAAGTATTTTCATTCTGTATTTGCGAGAAACAAAAATATGTGAAGCATCACAAAGTGATGGTGATGAACTAGTTTCTATTCCAGCAATAAACCTGGAGAAAGTTAAGTAGCTCTTAAAGGTCATGTTTTTATCCAAATATTTTAGAAGAGGTGACCAAGGGCTTCTCCAGGCTGCTGTAGGCATTTGAGTAGGGAAGAGTGAGAGGATGCTGTTAGCAGAATCTCACAGCAAGACATACAATAATGTCAGGTGTCTTAAAATGAAAGCATCTAGAAATCAAACTAAAAATGAAATACATGTGCTTATTCTGATCTCTCCTGGCTTTTATAATCTGCAAATCACTTACAGATATGTTAGGAAATGTAAGGTGTGTAAAAGTAGCACTAAAATTAAGACAGCCCTATGGAAGGACCTTGCAGTTCAGTGGTCTTAGACTGAATGTCTGTTAGCAGACTGGTGCAGAGCTGGCTGATGCAGAGCAGTGAAGGCTGTGGCTTCTTGGTGTTAACAGGGTGCAGAAAGCTAAAGCTTTTTGATTAACCTGTGTTGTGGAGAGGGAGGAATCCTATGCAACTTTTAGAGGAGACAATGCAGTCCACTTGCCACACTTCAGGAAACTTGAGACCTCCTGGTGTTGACTTGCTCTGCTAAAAGTCCTCAGGTGATTTCTGAGGTGTATATGTACATACCTGTTTGAGCGTGTGTCTGTAATCGTTTAGTTAAAAAAAAAGTAGAATGTATAGAAAATGTTTTGAAATTAGTCTCAATTTCAAATTTTTGTAATGAACATACCATTAAGAATATTTTTTTTCCAACAAGGGATAGTGTTACATTCTAGGCTATGTAGTAAGATAAGTAATCTTGAATTAGGAACTCCAGCTGAAATGCTCAAGAAAAGCTAAGTTGGACTACTTCAGGAAAAGACGCATTTCATTTCAGAGCTGATCCACTGTAAAAACTAAAAACCAAAAATCTGTCCTAGAAGCATTAAAAAATGCGAATACAAAACGACCAGTAGGAAGAAGTTGTTACGTATATTGAAGATTGTCTGGAAGAACATTTAGATGCAAATGAAACCATATACATATGAATGTATGTCAGCAATCAGGTTGCAAATATATTAGCAGTTGGCTTAGATGCGGTTGTTTCAGGAATAGCTATCAGCTGTTATAAATTCTGTTTTCAGTTTTTCTTTGGCATTTGTGATTTACATCCATCTCATTTGTATCTCTCTTCTGAATACAGTTCTGAAAACTAGGAACGCTCTCTTATCGTGTTGGTATTGCAAGGCTATTGCTCCAGAGTCCTTGAGAATACAAAGAAATGTTGCTTAATGGAATTCTTACGGTAATGTCAAATTTGTACAAATCTCTTAAGGTTTACTGTTATGAATTCTTGTGCAGTGTAATGAACAACAGCTTTAAAATTATTTTAGACAATGAGACCAAGTTTCTATTGGGTTTAAAGTGGAAACACAACATAGTTAATAAAATGTTGAAAAGAAAAAAGGTTTGAATTTTGTCCAACTATATAAAAGCTTCAAAATATACTTTTTGGTGTATTTATAGATAGGCTGTCAGAGCTGTTCATCTTACTGATGGATAAACAGAGGTGTCAGTATTACATTGCTGTTTGAAGGATCTCATTGAAGTGGAGCCAGTCGTAATACAGTGGTCTGTCAAAGTTGGTGGCAAAATGTGCACTGGCGTGATTAGGTTGTGATTTGGTGAAGCATCCTGGTTTCTAAACATGCCATCATGTACCACTGTGAATTCAGTTAAACCAAATCGAAAAGTTTAGAATAAACTTGGAAGTTTTCACTAAGCTGACTGGGATTCCTGGTTACTAGTTTTTAATACTACGCTCCCTTACTCTTTTGCTTTTGGTTTTTGTGTTTGATTGATGTATAAGAGAAATTATATCTAATATGGAGTATTGTTTTACTGTCTAATTTAACATTTCACATTGTATTAACTTAACATTCACATTGTTTAGTCTGGAGGAGGCTGAGGGGAGACCTCATCGCCCTCTACAGCTCCCTGAAAGGAGGGTGCAGAGAGCTGGGGATGAGCCTCTTGAACCAAGTAGTAAGCAAGAGGACAAGAGGGAATGGCCTCAAGTTGCACCAGGGCAGGGTTAGACTGGATATTAGAAATGTGCTGCCCAGGGAAGTGGTGGAGTCCCCATCCCTGGAGTGTTTGTCTTGTTGACATAGCGCTTAGGGATATGGTGTAGTTGTGAACTGTCAGTGTTGGGTTCATGGTTGGACTAGATGATCTTCAAGGGTTTTTTGCAACCTAGCTGATTCTGTGATTCTATGATTCTGTATTTTTATAGTATTACTGCTGCTCCTCTTCCTCCTTTTCCTATTGTTACCTCAGTAGACTTGTTTGTAATAAAGTTGTCACTTCTTATGGTTGAAAGGTGAATCTTCAATATTTGGTGCTTTAATAAAACCTTAGCTGTTAAAATAAGTCAGTGTATCAGAATTTGAATCTTCTCTCTAAGATGTAGCTTCACATCTTTAGATCATCTTCAGTGTTTCCCAGATGCGATGAAAACCTTGAGAGTAAGAAACCAAACAGGTGAACTAGATTGGATAGAAGAACATGGAAGAGGGAAGAGTTATGTAGGAAGCATTTGCAGAATTTAAACAGCTTTAATGTTTAACCCAAAATAACTCAAGCTTTTTGACTGGACTGGAAATTGTGATGAATTCTAAGTGGTGAACTAGGGACAGTGTCTTGTTTAAGGGATACTTTGGTGACAAAAAATGAGGACTGTACTCTTGTAAATAAAGTGCTGAACTCTTTTATGTTTTCTTTCAAATGGTCATAAACTGAGATGCCAGATTTTTGCCAAGCCACTTGGGCATGTGTACTTGGGCAGGATAATGTTCCAGGAGTCTGGAGTTGCTTATTTCTGTTATAAGATAAATGATGACTCCTACTATTCTGGAAGCTAACTATTGACATTTCTAACAAACACTGGTATTTGCTCGGCTGGTGGTCTAAAACGAAAAGGAAAGGATATTAAGCCTTTTAAGGGCTAAAGTAAATTACTCTCTGTAGGTTTTTGCTAAAGTATGTTGCCAGGGAATCTAATTATTTTTCCACACCCCCCCACCCCTTGCCTGTAAAAATTAGGCCTTTGCTTCTGTTCACATCTGTTTACAAAAAAAAAAAGGGGGATTACAAAAAAAAAGGGGGGATGCTGGTTTTTGGTTGGTTTAGGGCTTTGATAAGTAAGGAGAGACATGATTCAATAATATTTGGTATCCTATCTTCCACTTGGGTAATCCTTCTAATTAATTTATGACTTGCCGTGGGGTTTTTTGCGTGTAGTCTCTGCAGGGATTAATCAGAATTTTGAAACTGGCAGCCCATAGCAGCATTACAAAAGACAAAGCCAAACCTAAAAATTGTAACCAATTAACTTATTCTACCTGCCTGAGAGTCATTTGTAGAGAGTATTCCTCATGTCTGTGAAGTAGCAGATGTACTTGAAATCATGATAACTGAATGTAACTTCTGATTTTCATGATGCAAGTGAGCATTCTGTGGAAGGTACCATTCCCTGTGACAGTGATGTTCAGTGCTAGACTTTAGCCTGTTTTGCATTTAAATTGGATAAAAATGAATACTGAGCCCTGTATCTGCTAAGGAACTTGGCACTGGTACTTTTTTACAGTAACTACAATGTTGGTGTATAATAATCCTTCATAGATCCCCGCTGAACTGGGAAAAAACCTGAGAGACTGGAGACGATATGGAAAGGTCTCAGTGAGGATCATCTTTGCTCCTCGTTCTCCCTGAGCTTTTGTTTTGCCTTCTGTAAGTGACAGCACAGAGTTTTTCTACTCTAATGTAGACCTCTGCGTGCACTTTTTCCTTCCACCTGTATGGTTCTGCAGTAGGGTAGGTCTTTGCAGAAATCTTCCCAGTGGGAGAGGTGGCTTCATCGCTGAAGCATCGTGGCTCCTGTGGGATGAGTAAGGTATGGTAGTTTGTGGCAAGTGTATGTGAATTTATTTTACTATCTAGTCAGAGGTGCTAAACGACTGAAGAAAGGAAGTGAGGCAGAGGTTTGAGTGCTTCAGAGGGGAGCTGAGAAGTCTGGCGCTCTACTTGGTTCTGAAAGTCTTACTGACTTCTGAGCAAGGTAGCAAGAACAAGACCAGCAAGGAAGTACACATCTGGGAAGTGTGGCAGCTTGTCATTAGATGTGATGGAGTTGAAAATATCTGGAAGGTGACCTAGTTTAATGACAGAGAGAGGATGGAGGACTGTGGGAAGCTGCTGTTTTCTTTCTCTCAAAGTAGAGAAAAAATCCTCAGCCTTGAAAGGATAATGAGCTACTTTTGTTCCTGAAAAGAGTCATAGTGTACATAAGAAGAGATGCTGGAAGGATTACAGCTGGAATGGAATCAATAATGGATTAATATTAGCCATAACCAAAGAACTAAATTAGCAGCAGTGTGCTGTAGACCACACAATTATAGCAGGCAACAAACAACAACAAAGAAAAAACTGAAAAACAGTTTGTGAAAAGGCAGAAGTTTTCTTATTGGCATGTTGGGAAGTGAAACCTGCTCTTACTTAAACTGCATTAAGTGAAGTGAATAAAATCCAGCACATTTGTGAGCATACTTTTAAGAAATATTTACTTTACAAGAAACAGTTCTTCAATTCAAACAATGCAGCTAATTGTAAATGGTGCTTTGGAGGTATTACTCTAAAGAGCATATATTACCATAAATTACTGTTGGCCATAAATTAGCTGGTTTTACAGTTGGAATTCTTCTGATACCAGATGAATTGGTTGAAACTGTAAAAGAGAGCAAAACCAGAAAGCGCTAAATCTGTTCTTGATGTTTCTGGAATATTAAAGTACTACATATGTGTGAGGAATGAAGGAGGGGAAAAGGAGATGCCTGCAGGAGAAACAGAGTATACAAAAGTTGGAGGTAGGGGAACTATAAAATACAGGATATAGAAGGATAAGAGAATATAGTGATTTTTTTTAATTATATGTGAAATTAACCAGGGAGAGAATATAAATGATAATTGCTTTGAAATCTTCAACAGTGATGGGAAGAGTCCACAAAAGGAGCATTGCAAAAGGGAACATATAATGAGATATTTTTGTGTTACTTTTGAGTAGTACTTTCACAGATTTACTGCTTGAAAACACCATAAACGTTTCCATGTCTCAGCCCAGTACTGTTTGGAGCATAGAGGAATGTAAAATGAAAAATGAGTGCACAAGATTGAAAAAAATCACGTAAATGAGAGCTCTAGCCACCCGGTACTGTGGGCAACTACAGCACATGCCTTTGTTACGGAGCGCCTCCTCAAGATTCTGAGCTGTTTGTCCCACCACTTCTGCTGTTCCTCACCACAAGGGTTAGAAATGTTTCTCAGTCTGAAGCCTAATTTATTCTTTCACAACTGGTCCTGTGCTCTTGTAGTCTAATGTTTAAACAGCTGAAGGTTTGGTCCTGCGCACACCTCTTGCTCTCCTACTGTCTCTCAGGAAGCAAAATGCACAGGATCCTCCAAACTCTGGCTCTTCCAACTATTTTTTTTTCTCCCGTTCTCTTTACACTGTGGAAAGATGTAAGCTGGGTGGGTGTTTTTTTTCTTTTTTGATTACGTTTTCAGAATTACACAGGTTATTTTTATTTCGGTTTGAGGGGGATAGAGACTAATCAGAGGCTACTACCATAAAGTGAAGGAATGAACAATGGTACAGCTACTGGTACAGGGGCTGGTGGGGGAGCCCTGGCGCGCTGATCCATGCCAGCATCTGCCCTGATCTTTCACGTTCTTGCGTTTAGAGAAAAGTCTCTGGTTGGGTATTGGGAGAAGACAGCAGAAGTGATTTAGTTTTGGACATGGACATGTAAAGTTGCACACTTTGTTGGGTTAGAGGAATGGATCTCTAGTGTCCTGAGGAATAGAGGCGGCAGAGCCCATGTCTTAAAAGCCCTCAGTCTGCTTTGTGTTGACATCAGAGGGGTTACCAGGGTAGAAAATGAATGTTTTGTTCATTCTTTGAATCTAACACAGAGCAAACCAGTCTTTTGCTATTTCCACATCCTTCCATTGTCTGGTGAACTGGAAAGTTGTATACAAATGGCATGGCAAAAATCTTTAACAAAACTGTCTTGTGTAGAGTGAATGGCTAAAAAAACCCCTTTAATTCAGGAGGAGACCATGAAATCTAAGTATCAGGCATGGCCTGGATTAAAGCACACTGATTTTTGTAGCCATGGCAACTTTCTGTATTATCTCCTATTTTGGGAAATGGAGTCAAGGATAAGATTATTAAAACATTCCTCATATCTGATTCTATTGTTGTGATGGTAGAGGACATTACTTCTTTGTCTGTAGCTTTATTAAATATAACAGTAAAGCTAAAACCAAATGGGTTTTTTTGTTGTTTTCCAAAGGATTCATCCCCCTGAATTCTTCAAGAAAAAATACGCTGTGGATGAAGTCTACTATGTGAATGAGGTGAGTTGTCTGTGTCTCTGCATATTTTTCTGTGAATACAGAATCAATATGTGGCAATGATTTCGCTTAATTTTAGTCCTGTGCTTACTGGATATCTCCTGACTTGGTGGGACCTTTCCACCCCTCCAGTTCCTGGAAAGTGTCCTTCATTCTTACAAAGCACTTGTCATTATTTTATTTTTATTTTTTCTGAAAAGACTGCCATTTTGAGCCGAACACTAAGGTCTTAATCCAAAGGCAGTCTCTTAAACATGTTCTGTGCATCATGAGACCTGTCAGTATGTGTCTTTATCCAACAGAAGCACGTTGCTAAATAGATTTTTTGCAACGCCTTGGAGATTTGAGGAGATTCCTGTCAGGCAGGTTGCATGTTCTAGCTCTGACTTGGGAGCCTACATTTATTTTATGCCTCCAAAGGCCTGTGAGGAAAGGCTGCCTGCCTTACTCCTAGTTTATGTTAAATCATTCTAATATTTGAATAAGCAAATATATTTGTATTTTTATGTGTGACTTGATAATTTAGGTTTCTCATTTAATTTCTGAGCAGATGTTTGTATACTTATGCACCTGGCCAGTTATGATTTCTTTGGTAGGAGGGCTCAGGGTGAGGGCAGTATTCCTGCCAAGCTCTGTGGGTGATTTTCATGGAGAGCAGCTTGAAAAGGAAGACCCTGATACTTCTGTCCCTGCAGAGTACTACCTCTGACTCACTAGACCAAAAATTTTGCTCTCATCCGCTGTGAGGATGTTTCATTTCATTTTCATAATGAGTCCAGCTATGAAGTGAAGTTTGATCCTGTATTTTGGAAGCTGGGGGTGTAGGAGGCTGTGGAGAGGTTGCTTTTTGATGTGTGGGAGTTGGAGTTGTGTAGAGTGCAGGCGCTCCAACACTCATCTGTCAGATGGTGAAAATTGCAAGTGGAAAATATATGTTTTACTTTTAAAAATCACATTTATTTTGGGTCACCTTAGTTGTTTTGGGTCACTTTCCATCAACAAATAGCTTTACTACAGTTCTGTTTTCTGTTTCCTCACTGCTTAAAAACCCCACTGATGGGAAAAAAGAGCCCTTCATGTGAACCAGTAAATTGTCCCAACATGAAGGCTGTTTTCCACCTGAACTACATGTATTGAAGTTAGAAGCTGTTGAAGCTTGCACTGAAACTGTTCAACTTTCAGAGGTTCTTTCTGTAACTTTTGCCTGGTTTCCCAAGGAATTGGTTTTCCACCATAGGGACACTAGGGGCCTTATTTACAGAATAGTTTTAGGTCAACAGATGACCAGCCTGTTCAAGTGTGTAATCCTGATATTTCATGGGGAGCAAAAAAAAAGATAAAATGGGGAATTGGTGTTTTAAACCTCACTGCCATATGCTTTCTTTTGTTAATATTATTAGTGTGCTATTAAACTGGTTTAAAGTTGGTAGTTCCATGTGCTCCATGGAATTATGTCATCTGTTCATTGCCTCAAGAAATGTGTAATTCAGCACCCACCTTTCTGCAGCTGCTCTGAAAGCCCAGTTGTCTGTAAGCCCAATGATTTTGTTCTCAGTTTGTAAATGTCTGGAAGATACTGAAGGAGCCTAATAGTCAGTACAACATGACCCAGTGAGAATAACAGTAAATCTTCATTACTAAGTATTTATTACATTGTAACACAATAATTTCAGTGCATGTGTGTTTTATATGCAGTAGTGCATTGA
Organism: Athene cunicularia; assembly: GCF_003259725.1. NCBI lineage: Eukaryota > Metazoa > Chordata > Aves > Strigiformes > Strigidae > Athene > Athene cunicularia. Next base: position 8,560,367 of record NW_020799113.1, read on the forward strand.
GGATAGAGGACCCTGTTGTTCCTTATTTCTGTGTGACATCATGGTTTTTTGGCTCATATTTCCTCTGTCTTCCAAGTGATGATCATAGACTTAATCTTAAGTGATAGCTGGTACTTATGTCTTTAAAGGACACCATCAACTTAAAGACTTAATTTCTGTCTGAACATTTTGTGATCTACTGACTCTTGTTGCGTGTCTCAGGTAATACTACAATATCTGAAAGATATCGAAGGAGTGTTTTTGTCTTTGCAGCTTGTTTAGCAAACTTTGATGAAATTGGTATCAATGTGATTATGAGGAAGAAAAAAAAATAATAGCAATCTAAAACGTCTTTTTAGATATCCAGTGTCTTGGCTTCGAAGAAACCTGCTGTGCTCCTTACTTTGGTGAGTCATATTTTTCAGAATAATAATTCATTTTCATCAATAAGGAGATCAGTTTATTCAGCATTTCTTTGTACTGTCATTCCCCATCTTTTCCTCCCTATCTTTGGCAAATTTGAGGCCATCTGTGTATAGTCACCCAGTCTGCTGGCCCCTCCATGATCTCAGGATCTCTGGCTTTCCAGTCTGTATTCTCTCTGCTAAAAGCGTTACCTGTTTTCTGGTAAAATATGACAAGCCTATCTAATGCTGACCGTGCTATCCTCCAGCCTGTGTACAATGACTCCAAATTCCTTTTTTCCTTATGCTGCTCTGGCCATGTCATGAGAATGTTTGGGCCTTTCTGTGGGAATCCCACAAGGATTCAGGGAATACTTTTTCTGCACAGAGTGGGCTGGTAAGAACAAATTCTGGGATGAGGGAGTGCTGTCAAAGCCTGCCAGGTATTTTGAATGCTTATTTCTCCAGAAGAAGGATGAATGAGTGGAGGTAAAGCCTGCAAGTTTCTTCTTCCCAGTCACCTCTCCCCCAGCTGCTTTCCTTGACAGATGTTCTGTAAACTTTTCATTATTAAAAGCATGTGATTTCTGGTCTCCAATCTATAAAGAAATGATTTGCTGACTCTGAGCTTTCCCTTACAGCAAATGCAGTGGCAGCTCCTGGATTTCTTGTTTTCCTGTGACAGTTACCAGACAGTCTTAAGTAAAGATCCCTCCTTAAGCAGTTACATAGCATGAGATCTGATTTCTCTATCCATTAAGAACAGAGGCTGTTAAGTAGTTTTCAGTCTTTCTTCCACTTATATGTGTAGAGACACACAGACACACGTATAAAAGATGACCCTATAGTTTTCTTTCATGTTCTTTAAGATAAATGAGTGGGAAAGGGAATATTTGACTATTTTGTGCTTACTGTGCATTTCTACTCATGGTGTTGTTGAGCAGCTGTCACTCTGTGTCATCCTGTTGTAATCAGAAATTTTCATTAATTTTTGGCTGAGAGGGTGGAGCTGTGATGCTTTCACATTCCTCCCACTGCCATGAAGAAATATATAGAGAAGGAAAGAGCACTTCTCTTTCTGCTGGCTGAATGGAAACTTGGTCATCTCCTCCTGTGGTCTCATTTCAGGTACAGAACTGTAATGCTGCTCCACAGGGTTTCCCAGGCACATGTCAGAAGTGTTCATCTGCTGTGTAGCAGCCAAAATACTCTTGCTTACGTTGTTTGCTTGAATGAAAAGCTGTAGGGGAGCAGCATGCAAATTTAAATAGTAAGCTTTGACAAGGCAGTGCATAATAATTTATTTTGAAATTAAATTACTTTAGAGGAAACCTTGCCCATTTGTTATTCTCTTGCCCTTTATTAATATATAGGTCTCTTAGCTCACTCTCAAGACATAATGGAATTAGAAATCAAAGCTTGCCATTTTCCTAAGCAGCACATCCTAACCTGAGTTCTGTGCTGGTCTCCTGTGAAGTCGATGGTGTCTTATATTGATCTGCGTTTGAACACAGTCTGGGTTTTTTTATTTATAGTGATGCAAGTAAACTTATGTATGTTTCCCTAAAGACTTACTGAAATCAGGTTCTCCTCATGATTTAAATTTTAAATACTTATGTTTGGTCCAGAATCATGGTCCTTTTAATCTTTTCCCTTCCAGCGCGGTGTTAATACTGATAGTGGAAGTGTCTCCAAAGAAGCTTCATTTGAGGGAATCAGCCAGTAAGTAACAAGGCTTTTTTATACATTAATTGTTGCAGGGTTATGTTGAATTAGTTTTATATTTCACATTAAATTATGTTTTTTTCTTAATGACAAGATGTTGAATGGCAGATAAAATGTATCAATATTTCTCTGGAAATGTTTGACATGTTTCTAATGACTTGAAACACAGTGGTGGGTTTTTTGAAATCTCTTTGGCACTTAAGTGTTTCTCTTTCTCTCTGTTTGCTTTAAGTATCTCAAACAAAACAGATCTATCCCCTTACTGCCATTTCCACTTTTGGGATTGGAATATTTGGGTTTCAGGTTTCAGAAAAACTAAGAGTAGTTTCTTTTTCTTAGTGACTTCCTGGTACAGTATTAAGGTAGATACCAGGGATTCTGGTATGCACAGTCTTCTGAAAAGATGTCGCATTACAGGTGTAAAATAAAAGATCACTTTTCTGCCTAGATGTGATTTTTTTAGTGTCCCTTGATGGTGTCTTTTTATGAAGTTTGGCTACTAGTGGGGTGAAGATGTCTTACTGCATGAAGTATTTTAAAAGGCAATAAATAAAAATATGTCACAGCCTGCTCTGGGATGTGAGGATGATGACCTCAATTTTGAATGAAATACAACTGTCTACTCTTTTATGTATCCTAAAATGAGATAATGTTCCATTTTAGCTCGTGTATGGCAAAAAAGAAACACCCTCTCCACCATTAAAAAGCCTGTTAAAATAAACACTCATGCTGAGATGTTGACTAGGTGGCCTTTTTTTTTTTATGATCTTTGACTCCCAGTCACCCCACTGTGTTTTTCTCCATCCTCCTCTGATGAGAGCATATTAATTCTGCAGTGAAGATTGTAATGCACAGAATTTGCTTTCAGTCTGGGCACTCACTCATTTGTATAGTCCGAGAGCATGCTCTCTGCTGGGATCATCTTTTTTCTGTGTCATGTGAACTGAAATCTGGAATCTGATTCTGTAATTACTTTGTTCTTCCCTCTGTGACCTAAATGGAAACTTTATGGTTCTGTCAGGGATATTGGGGACCAAAGTGGCAGACATTTAGACATTTTTTGCTGCCCAGTGAGTTAAATATAAACTATTCCAGAATATAAGCAAGCCGTTTTTAATGAATATTTGGTGTCCTTTCTGCTGTTACAGCAGTACGATATTCTGTTGCTTTGACCAAGTAGATACTCAGTTATCTTACGCTTTCCAGGTACAGGTGGACTCCAAAATCTCTGTGGAGCAATACCTCCAGTTTTATCTGAGACAGCTCCACATAAAATATAAACAGTTTTATATATATATAGTTATATATAAACTCCAGCAGTAATTCTTTATGGGAATGATGTACAAAGGTCTATTTGAAGTACCAAAAAGCCCTTTTCCTCCTGAATTTCACTAAACACTAGACTTTAATTAGTAACACATTCTGTTACTAGTCAACATTAAGTTAGGAAGCCACTCCATTTAGCACTTGATTTGAGATTTTAATAGCAGGTCTCCGGGAACACTTAAAGGGATTAGTGATATTTTATCGCTGGCTTTCTGGTTTATGGTAAACATGCTGTCGGTGTGCTCTGGGAGGAGTGCTTCTCCATTCTTTAGGGGCGATTTCCAGCTATTGAGCTGATACTTCTCTTTTGAGACCCAGTGTATGCTCATCCCCCTACACCCCTAGGCACCAAGTTGTTGATTTCGATGCCTTTGACAGATCTGGTTGGTGTCTTCCCCTCCCATTCTTGCAGCATGGAAGAGCACACATTGATTTCATTGTTAGATGTGCTGAAGATCTAATCCCCTCTTCTGACAGATACCGTGCCCTTGAACCAGTTGTCACTCCAGCCTTCCCTTGATCTCCCTGACTCCTGCTTCTGTCTTCTAGGGGCTGTCATGTCTCTTGTGCGAGTGTTCTTGGTCTGTGTGGAGAGTGGACACTGCTAATGGAGGGTGTGGAGGAGGGGACGAGCTTCCTCTTAAACTCAGCTCTCCTCAGACTTTCATAACTGCGGATATAAATCAGTACATTTTATATTTGTTTTCGACACAGATCAATTTCGACACAAACCAATTCCAGCATTCCTGCTTTCCTGCTTCTCTGCCTCTCCTGTATCAAATGTTTCCTTTATAGAAATGCATTTATTTTGGATGTATTCTTCCAAGAGGACTGAAACCGTGGGGTTTATACCAAGCAATGTGTTCCTTCAAACTGCACTCTCCCATCTGCCCATGACTGCACCTTGGTGCTCTCTGGCCTCCACTTGGCCAGGCTCTGCCCTAGCTATGATGCTGTATTTTATTCCTGGATTCTTGTTTGTTTCTATTTTCTGGCTACCTGGCCAAGATGTATTTGCTTGCTAAGGCACTTCTGTGATCCTCCTGCTCCCATTTGTCTTTTTTCTCCTAGACTGACTGTGCCCCGGTGCATTTGGTCATTTGTTTTGTTTTGGGTTTTTTTTTGCAATGGATAATAATAGAAATAATATATCATTTCCTGAAAAAGCTGAATCTTGCTCTCTTTGCAGGCTGTTCATCTGCTCCTGTCAGAAGCTGCCTTTTTCTTGCCCTAATGATGTTGCTTCCCTGCCTCACTTTTTGAACCTTTTGAACTTCTCCTGGAACATAATTACCTAAACTATTTGATTAATTTTTCCACTGTAATAAATAGTCATTTGAGACAAAATGACTACTGTGGTCATAGGTCATTTCTATGCTCACCCTGAAGATCACCCCTAAGTTATTTTTGTCCTGCTAGCAATGATCAAACTTGATTTTTATGCGGATAATACAGCCCATAATAGTGAATTATATCACGGTTTCCATCAGTTTATGTATAGCTCTCTCATATAGCAAAGTATGTTGTACTAAAAAAAGCTTGTACGTTGCTGCAGTCTGTAAAATGGAGAATGTGGTACTTGTGAAGTCGCCCTGCTCAGCGGTGGGTAGTAATCGTGGTTCAGTGGAGGGGACATTCTGGATGGGCACTTAAGACAAGTTGCTCCTGCTTTGTGTAAGCTGTTACAAATCCAATAGAAGTGATTTGCTCTCACCTGCTTCAGATGGCCTATGTGTAGAAGGCAGATTTCTAAAATAGTTCTAAATGCATTGTTTTCTAGAAATACATCTTTCTGTTTGCTAGTAAAGGCTAGTTCTGTTTTGTGGTTTGTTTTTGTTTTTTTTTTTTTCCTAATTCATGGACCTATTTTTCAGACTGGAGGATGTGCAGGAATTTTTAAAATCTAATCATGTGGTGGTTATGTAGCACTTGTAAAAATGCTTTTAAATGATGTGACTCACCATACAGAAAATGGATTTTGAACCTGTATGGATAAACAGTATTGTGTCATTCACTTTAAAACACTGTTGAATAATTTCTTGCTGTGTTGTTTTGTGAGTTTTTTTCATCCTTACCATCAATTGTTGTAAAGGATGGACAGTTCAAGCAATTGTACCTAATGTTTAAAGTTTTCCAGTGAATTCCTTTTTCTCAGTGACAGTGAAGACCATCTAAATGGCCTCTTCCCTATTGTGTAGCAAAATCAATCATTAGGAGACAGACTTCATGTTGAAGTATAGTAGAAGATTCTAACATTATGTGTCAATATGTTTTAGATTTTTATCACCATATGTATTCGTTAAACTGACAAAAAAAGGGTCTCATTATGCAGTGTTATTATACAGGAGGTGTAGATTTCTAGCTTTTTTTTTTTTAAGCTAATGAAATTGTCTTGCATGTTAAAGGACAACTGAGTATGAAATCAATTTGGACATGCCTTTCAGTGTAGTATTTCTTAGTTCTGTGTTGATTAAATGGGAGCATTAATATGTTACAGATGGCAACTGTAGCAAAATACCAATTTGTTTTCTTCCTCAAGACGAGTATCTCATCATCTATGTATTGTTAATTTGCAAATTGCAGGCAAATGTAGAATTGGATTGCTCTATATGATCCTTCTATCATTAGGGCAGTACATGTTTTTTAGAAGTTGTTTGTTGTCTAGCAGGATCAAAACTTTGCTGGGAGGACAAGATAGGGTGATTTTATGTAGGTCTTTCTGCACAAATTATGTGAATTAAACACCATTTTTGTACTCCTGTTGACAATGACAAGCTCTTCCCTTGAGCTTGTTATTTAACTAGTAACTAAAGATTTGGTTTGCTTAGTTGCCTTGTTGGTGACTAAAGAGAAGCATAATTTGAGTCATTAGCTTTATAAGCCTAGCCATCATAAACAGGTGGCCCTGCAGCCACTTGCACAGGACCCACAGCTATCATGAGCTAAGCAGAGTTGTTCAATCCTTAATTGTTGGCTTCCTTGTAAAAGCAGCATACAATTGATCAGATTCTCTTCCAAATCTGAGTTGATGCTGTGTTCTGGAGGTCTAAGATCTTGTTTTATACTTGACATTGTATCAGAAAGCCTGTCTTTCAGGTGAGAGATAAAACTGCCATTTAGCTGATGACCTCTTGCCTCTTTGCCATCCCCCAGCACCCTCTTGTTTCAATCCTGCTGCCTTTCTGTGGTTTTAATTAGCTTCCCAATTAACAGCAACTGGAATTTTGAGGACCTGACACATTAGTAGGTGGTCCCAACCAGTAAGAAAAACTTACATTTCTGGCAGCACAGAGAGAGTTCAAGAAGAGCCTTTAGGGCCAGGAAAGGCAAGTTCAGGGACTGTAACAGAGATGGTACATCTCATGGCTGGTATTGCTTTTCTAAAAGAGCATTATTTGAGCTATTTTAAGCCTATGCTGGTGTACAATATTTTCCCTCCCTTTTTTTTTTTTTTTTTAATGCTGAGAGACAATCCTGACTTGTGAGGTTCATGTTTGGCTCATTTGATTTGCTTTTGGTTTCATCCGTTTATGCTTGTGGTTAAAGTGAGCTTGTCAGGTTCTTGAGATAAAAGATGTGAATTTTCAGCGTCTTAAGTCAGCTGCCTTCTGTACCTGCCCTTCCTTGCCCTTTATTTTCTTTTGTTACTTAATAATAACCATAGTTTATACTTGTCTTATTAGCATAGAACTGGTGTTGGAGCTTTTTGCAGTGTCTGCTTACACTTGCCTTCATTGATCTGTTTTCTGTATAACATACTGATGATGATTATTGAAAGACTTTGTGTCTGTTGTTGCAGCTGCAGCTTAATTCTTCTGTGTCTTGACTTTCTGTGGTGTTAGTTGGTATGCTTTCCAGCCAAACGGGGAGCCCAGGCTTTTGGTTTTGTAGAATTTTTAGATTGATTCTACTCTATCATTTGTATCTTTCTGCATTGGTGTACGCAGGTAATAGTTGTTGGGGGGGTAGCGATTAGATTGAGAAAGTGCCATTTTTCTCTGGTTTTACGAGACTTCCTTGTTTCCAAGTGACCAACTTTATTCTATAACGATGTATTGTTCTATGACTTGGGGCTTTTTGTATTGTGTTGCTTTTCCAGTGGTTTCTAATTAATACCCATAATACTGAATACCATACAGCTTGTCCTTGTTCAATGTTGTGATAAGTTGTTTTCTATTTTGGAGTAGGAACACAAAGCTATTAACCTTCACCTTGTTAGGATTTTTTAAGTTTACAAGCGTATGTTTTTGATAAAGAGAAACATAAGGGTTTTTTCTGCTATCTGAGGATGCAGGAAGACCCTGGTACAATTAGAAGTTACTTCTAAATAATTTTTTTAATTGGATTTGTGCTTTAGTTGGTCCCTTCTGAGGTATAAACAATGGTTAATAACCTGGAATAGACTTAATATTTCCTCCAAAAATGTGGGAAAATGAATTGTTGCCTTATAACATCCTTCTGAAGATCTGTTGGGAGCCTTGGAGCATTTTAATTCTCTTAAATGCCCTAACTGAAGAGCCAACAGTCCTGAGTCAGACAAAAATATCTTTGATGCAGAACACTCCTTAGGCATTGAAATTGTAAGCAAAAAACCCCTTGAACAATGCTTGAAAATCCATTTGTGTTCCACTTAATTACTCAGTTTCTTACTCTATTGGCCACTGTAATGTTATTGTTTAGAGAGCCTCAGAATAGTTCCAAGAATACATGAATTGCTAATGTAGAAAACAGACAGAAAAATGGTTAAGTGTTTGAAGCCAAGGTGAGATGGAAGCTTTTGCTATGCTGCTCCTGTAGATCAGAAAAGACAAAGAGAGATTGTTTTCCTTTTCGAAGTCCTCTAAGCAAGCTTGTTTATCATGTCACATTCAGTGCACACAAAAATGGGAAGGTGTAAAACAAAGGATGAAATTAGCAAATCATGTGTTTAATTTCATTGAAGGGTGTTTGAGGAGCAAAGTTAAAATCACAGAACAATTTGGAAGGGACCTCTGGAGGTTGATCTCCTCCAACCCACACTCCTAACAATGAACTGATAACATTTTATCTTTGTCAAAAGAAGTTTAATAAACATGTCTTGAACATACTGTTCCTCTAGTTTCTCCACATTCTTAAAATTACATATCTGTTTTAGTCTCATGTATTTCAAAATTAAATACTTGCACGTTTAAGATGAGTGCGTGCATTCTCCTCACTGGGATCTTTACTGATCTGTGGTGAAAACAAATATTTTATTAGAATTCAGAAGTTGTCACATCCTCAGAGAAGACAGTTTGTAAAAAAACCAACCAACCAAAAAAACCCCAAACCAAACAAAAGTAAATATGTAGTACCTGCTCTTGTGTGTCTGGCTGTTTTTAAATATTTGTATATTTTGATTTTTTTTCTAGATTTAATGTGAACAACAAAATCCTTCATCCTGAAATTGCAGAATGGTGAGTAGCATAAAATACTTTGAGCACTGTTGAACGTGCTTGTATTCTGTACCACTGCTTCAGAGAGATTCCCTCCGCAGAAGCCTCCTACTTTACTATAGCAGTTTTAGTTTTAAGCTAGTTTCATGTTACAGGGTGGAAATAATGTACAGAAGTAAAAACAGGGCTAGTTAACAGCATTGAAAAGCGAAGAATTTATGTAGCTTTTCTTAAGCGTTGTGTCTGGATATACATTTTTATAAAATGTGTTAGGAGTTAAGTCACATTTGTGTAAATGTGAATTTGTATGGATAGGAAAAGAACTGAGGATAATTCATATTCTAGCAATGAAAATCAAAGGTATATGAAAACTGTGTCTGAACAGGTAATATTTAATAAGGTGTTATTACTTCTCTAGGATTTATTTTAACAGCATTAATTTTGTTGAATTATTATTCATGTAACTGTACTTTGTAATTCTAGGGGAATTCTGTTGTAGCCTATCTAGAATAGACAAAATTAAAGAGTGCGAATGAGTGCATTAGTAGTTTGCAAAGCTGCTGCATTTTGCCAGTTTTCCTCTTTTGGTGAGCGTTGCTGACATTGTCCTCAGGATTGCTTCATAACTAGGGCTTTCTAGTTTTCCATTTAGGAAATTAACTGAAGAAACAATGTAGTGGATTTTTGTTCATGAATTATCTAAGCTTTTTCAGTGTATTAATCTAGAAATGGAGCAAATCCTTAGTTAAGTCAGATAAGCTCAAAATCTTAAAATACAGACAGAAAAGTGTACACTCTGACTGCCACTGTTGTAACTTAGTATATTATGTGCTACTACATGCTATTCTTTTTAATGTTTATTATTAGCACATATGCTGAGAACATTCTACTGTTTTCATCTACATCTAATTGCCAGTTTGAAAACTGTGGAGATGTTTTTTGAAGATCAATGTGATTTCAGAATGTGTAGAACTTTTATTAGGTTTCTGTTGTTACAGCCATTTTCATTGCTTGGTATGACAGAAAGTTTGTAAAAGCAAAGTAGGAAGAAGGGAAACTGCTTAGACATTGTTGCACCACTGAGTCATGACTGGACCTGGAGATGTGTAGTAGTGGGACTCATTGCTTGAAAATCCTGCTTATGAGTGTAAGGGGGCGTGTGGGTGCTTTGTAACACAGAAAGCTCAGGGTACCAATTTTTAAATCTTTCATATTCTGTCCTTCTAGAATTTGGACCCTTCCTTTTCCAAAACAAAGATGTTATCATATAGTTGAATTGTGGATTTAAGAGTTGATACAGCCTTTAAGATGCAAAGTCCTGAATAACGTAGACAGAACACAAGCTCAGAAGTTGATGCGTAGGGATGTGCTTTTAAAATTAAACATAATTAGGTAAAGGAGGAGCTTAACAAAATGTGGTCTTTTTTGGAAGTACCATTAGCGTTTAATTAGTTGTTGTGGTTTGAGCCCAGAGGACAACTGAGCACCATGGAGCCACTTGCTCACCCCTTCCCCCTCAGGAATGGGAAGGAGAAAATTAAACAAAAGGCTTGGGAATCAAGATAAGGACAGGGAGGGGTGATTCACCCATTATGGTCATGGGCAAAAACCAGACTCCTTAAGGGATGAAAAAAAGAACATCAATTTAATTCAAACACTAACAACAGCAACACTTTCCAAACAGAGTAGGACAGTGAGAAGTATAACCACATCTTAAAAACATTTCCCCCCCACCCTTCCCTTTTTTCCAGGCTCAGCTTTGCTCCCAAATTCTCTATTTCCTTCCCCGCCAGCAGTGCAGGGGGCAGGGGATGGGGCATGCTGTCAGTCCTGCTTTTCCTTCCTCCCTGGGAGGGAGGACTCCTCACGCTCTTCCCTTGCTCCATTGCGCTGTCCCCCAAAACCAGGATAAAAACTTACCGACATAAGGTGATGTAGATAAGCAGACACTTTATTAACGGCCAGGTGCATAGGGCAGTCGTCTCACCAGCAACACACACCAAGCACCAAAATTATACATCTTATATAGAACTTATTCATTAAGTATTCATGCATAAACATATAATTTCTTGGAAATCATCAACATACCTTTTTGTACTGTTGTTAGCAGAGAAAGACAAGGGGCAAGAAAAGGGACCTCAAGAGGGCCTGGTCTAACTTCCAAGGGTTGATCTGTAGATACAGCATGACAGTTTCAGCTGCAGAAGGCTTTGGATTAGGGCTACAGGCTTGTTCCCGAGTTAACTTTCATTCTGGTTCCATTCACCCTACCAAGGTGTCACCTGATAAGCTTTTCTCCTCTGTGGTTTGGGTTAATAGGCAGTTAAATCTTCAGGAAGCTCAGGGATGGACAAACATGAGGTCTCTGCCCTGAGGTTGTACTGAGATGGATGGAGCATTGAGCAGTAGAAAGGCAGCGGTTGGAGCTGTTCATTTTGGTGTAGAGAGAATCTCTTCTGTGAATTGTGAGTGCCAGCCTGGAATTCTGATTTTGTCCTCACTGTGATCTCACGGGCAACAGATGCTTGGTATGCACGTTCCCTCCATCTGGCTTTCAAGGAAGGAGAATTCTAAGTGAAGCCAAAGTTCAGATTTGCATTCAAAAGTGTTTTAAAAGGTTTTATCGAGTGTGGGGGCTTTCATTTTAAGTCAGGAGTATGTTAAAGACCGTTGTTAGGATTGAAGTGTCTGGTGAAATCAATATGTGAATGACAGGCTATGTGTATTAAAACTTCCTAACGTAGGAATTTCCTTGGAATGTCAAGTTACTGCCCAAGAAACATTCTTTGTAGAGCAATAATATTTTTAGAATTAAGAATATTTTTTCTTTAGGAAGATGAAATTTTTTTGTGTTATATTCTAGGATAGGAAATTGTTTCATTTGAGTCATATGCTTGCATGAATGCATATAATTTCAAATTCAGCAAGCTCTGAACTACTCTGTTTTACATACTTGTCAGGAAAACTCTAATCTATACCATACTGTCAAAACCTACCAGGAAGAGGTGAGATAGATACTCTTTCAGAATCAGCTGAGGAGCTACAAAAGGCAAATCTAGTATTATACAGTCTTCTAATAAAATGCAGAGAAAATGGTTCAGTACAGGCAAGGTGTAAAAGTGTTTGTGATTACAGATCTGTTGCCTCCCTTCCTTACTCATCCTTTTTTCAAGATCCCAATATTTACTTACTTGCTGTGAAACAATTTGACCTCAGACTGGATTTCTTTTTTTTTTTTTTTTTTTTTTTTTAGTGAATGGGTTTCCAAACACATTTAAACACTCTAATTTTAAATTTTAGGGCTCCCATTTCAAATTTGATACTGAATGTATATGCTAAGTATTGATTTCACTGTTTTGAAAAGAAATTTTTCTGTACTAGCACTTAGCAAAATGGCCTTTTGTTACTTTAGTAACTACTGTAATTGTGGTGGTGCTAGAAGATAAACATTTAGCACTGTACAGCTCATTTTGTGCCTGTATATACTGTGTTTTCCTCTAACCTCAATGAAAGTGGGATTATGTGTGGAAGATTTCATATAGTCAGTATTTTGCAGTACTTTGATGGAAAGCTCTAATTGTTTCTTTGGGAAAGTGATCTGTATATTAATGTCTTAAAGCTTTTTGTGTTTTCAGAGGGCTTTTTTATTTATACTGTAAATCTCTTAACATCTTTTTGAACTGTTTGAAGATGAACTCTTGTTCATGCAACTGTCTTTCAGAATTGAACTGTAATGCTTCTCTTTTGCAGATGCGCATTACTATATTCACTGGCTTTGATGCTAATTCAGTTAGCAAGTTTTTATGCAAAAGCTTGCAGAAGAACATAAATATATCAACTATGGTGGAGAAATTGCTATAAATAAAATGTGCAAGGGTAACAGCAGAGTTGAAAAAGGGTGAAGACGAGGCAGGACTGCAGTCTGTCTGTGTGGGCAGCATCTATACTTAGTAGGTGGCCTGTAAATGTAATGTTTCCAGAAAGATAAGGAGGAGTGGACATACCCAGACGGTTTCCACGCATGTCACAGAAAGCAGCCATTAAGGTTGCATACGTGCTGAAAGCAACAAAACAAGAGAGTTAATAAACGCTGAGGTGGTAACTGGGAACAGATACTTGTGGCGGTATGATCAGGAATGACAGTGAATGCACATAATGAAGCAGACATTTGTGTGTCTTTGAGGAAAGCGCTGGTTTAGGAAAACGTAGCTGAGTTATGCAAGTTTCAGCCTCAAATTCTGTATGCTCTTGACCACTTGATTATGGAAAGTAGGCTGTGCATGAAATTTTGTATCCTGCCACTTAAAATGCCCAAACTTAATTTCAGGACTGAAATGATACTTGTTTGTATTAGAGCTTCTCTCTTCTGTTGGATGATTGACATGCATGAAAAGACCTCCTACTGCTGTGGCAAGTACAACTAAAAGCACACAATGTATGTAAAAGAGGAGAGTGAGGAAGAAGGAATGTTTTTACATAGGTAAAATGGAGGGAAAAAAAAAAAAAAAGTTAAATTATAGATCAGTCCTGACAAGAGGAGACTTGATTGGATTGAATGTCTCCCCTGTGAATTTGAGAACGGCATTACATGCTGAATCCGTACGTTTTTGCAATTGTATTAGCTGGAGCTAATAATGGAAATTATTTATTCCCATTAAAATGTGAATGAATGTATGCAGAGTAATGCAGTGTAACTGGTCCAAGAGCTGTTTTTAATAGAATGTTGAAGTTCACACTTGTGAACAAAGGTGGGACTTCCTTCCTAGCCTATGTTGGAAATGGGGGGGAAAACATCATGAGTACTGTGGTCCACTCATCACCTGCAAGATTGCCCTACAGTGCTAACCACAGTGCTTGACTAGCAGCATTTTAAACCTGTCTCAGGAGAGTGTTGCTTTTTATGCCATCAAAACAGTGAGAAAGTGGTGAAGTACATGCCCTTCTGCTACCCAAATATGCTTGTGGGAACTCCATCAACAGTGCCGCTGCAGACAGCATAGGAGCCCCCAGTGACTTTTTTCTTCTCAGTATCTAGTGCAGGGTGAAGTTGATTGTGTTGCCTGCACAACTGTACATCCTCCCTCTCTTCCCTACTAATGGTTGGGTTGTGGGCTTTGTTGGTCTCAGAATGACTAAACATTTTCTGTAAAATGTTTCAGCGCTTGACCTTGTGTAAATGAAGGTGGTGCACTGCATAAAAAGTCTGTCTGGAACTGAGCATAAATTCATATATGCAAAAAGATACCTGAGAAGTTACGATCTAAAATAAATTCCTTGACCTTGACACCTTATGACCTAGTCAAGTAAAATAGGATCTAATACTATTTGTGTTTGCCATTGAGGAGTTACTAACTTGTATTACTAGTAGATCCCTGTAAAGAGATTAGACAATTGAATTATGAAACGACCTATTTTGGGGGCACTTGCAGATCAGGGATATGTACTGTGTATTGAAAGTAATATAAAAGCACATCAAACAAGTATTAAATTATCCTGCTAGCACATGCTGTCTGCTGGAGAACAGGATTTAAAAAAAAAATATATATATAATTTGTAAGCCTTTGCTACCTCATTCTAACATGAATATGTTTGAGTTACTGTTCTTTATGTCTTGGCTGAAAGGCAGAAGCAGAAGTTTGTTTCCTCACCCATGGTGAGCAGATTATACCATCCCAGTGTAATTTTTTCACATCAGTGTGCATTTTAAAACCTTGTACTTCTCATTCTCAATGTGCATAATGATTATTTTGTGTCGTATTCCAGTTGACTAAGAATGTCAATCCCTTCCCCTCTACTGTGTTTCTGTTTGTAAGAGCATTTTGCTTGAAAGCAGCATTTTTACACAGGTACCTTTACTCTTCCCAGAAGAGTTGTGTTTGAAGGGGAGTGGCTGTGCCGCATAGCGGTGTGGGAAATGCTCTTATCACACATCAGAGGTGCTGATGGCTGAGAAACCTGTTTCTGGACTCACTAAAACAAACTACAGGAGCAGAAATACAGTAAATAGTTTCTACAGCAGTGTGAGTAAGAGCATGTTATAATAAAAAAGGGGTGTCTTGGTGGCAGTTTCAAAATACAACAGTTACAGTAAGCTCTGGAATGGAGCTGGAAAATACAATTTAAATATTTTCATGCAATTCAATATGTGTAGTTTTGTTCTTTGTAAACAGCGAGTATGTACTTCATGGCTGCCTTTCAGGTGGGCATGAGAAATAGTAGGAAATCTGTATATGTAGCAGCGGAAAAAGTAGATGATTTATAATAGAAGGGTACGGAACTATCTCTGCTTCCCTGTTCATGTCACACTAAATAGATGCTTTTATTTGAAATGCATGGTAGAAAGCAGTATAAGTAGATAAGTGTTTAATGGTAAATTTTTGAGATGAGTTCAGAACAGAGTATCAAGGCTCATAAATAGGCACAAATTCGGTATCTCATAAAGCATGAAGAACAGAATGCGGGGGTTTTGTGAGTTTGTTTGGTTTGTTTTTTTCCCTCCAGAAGCATGTGAAAGAGAACGGACATCATGGCTGTAATTACTGCTACTGCGGCTTCTGAATTTCATGTTTGTCTGGTTTTTTTATACAAAACAGAAATAGCATTTCTTCACGCACCTCACCCCCACCTTTTGGGGTATTGCAAATAGGTGGGAGTTAGGACTGTGCTGAATGGAACTCTGGGAATTTCATTATCTAAACTAGTTTCAAATGTGTTTCAAAAGTAAATCAAGTATGCTTGTAGAAATGTTGCGTTTGAAGTAGTGTTTGAGCCATGACAAATGAAGAAATACATTGCTTTTGTTCCTACTGTATTGTAGAATGAGTTGAAAAAATGTTGGTTGGACCACTTGCTTATTAGTATGAAAATAATGCAGGCTGCTGTTTGAAATGCTTGTGACTTACCTTTGTAAGATTGTTTTGCTAATGGTGAATCAATGCCAACAAAACTTTGCTGTCATGAATACTGTAATAGCTCCTCTCTCTTGAGGTGTACTTGATCAAATTTTACCATAGGTGATGCATATTATTTTCAAGTTTTTTTATTTTGTATCCTTAAGCTGTGAAGTTGCAACCTAACCTGATATCTGTTCTACTTTTCTTTAAGTCGTGTGATTAAGACAGACATGGAGTTGGAAGTTCTGCGCTACACCAATAAAATCTCCAGTGAAGCTCATAAAGAGGTAATGGATCCTTTACTGTTAATAATTTTTGCTCTTAGTGTAGCAGTGGTACTCAGAAAATGTTCCCAGCAACCCTGAATTGCTTAGTAATAAAATAATGGAAAGGCTGGGTAGAAATGAGAGGATAATATCCCTCTTATTACAGCCCAGTAATATACCTTGCATTGTCCTTGAACTCACTGGTGCATTTGTGATGTGTGAGAAATGAAGTGTGGTTTTGGATAAGAGCTGGAGCCTCGGCAGAAGGTGACCTGCTTGCAGTCTCTCTCTCCTGTGCGCACAAGTACCTGTATAGTGATGGAGAAAAAGGACCAAGACGACCCTTCTTCTGGCCCATATCAGCATGTGCAGCTCTGAAGTTTAACTAGCAGGTTACTCTCTCCAGATCCTGACAGACTGAAGGAGTGTTTCCATGCACAGCGGAGGACAGGGCAAGGATTATTTTGCTCCTCAGAGATGGGTGTGTCCCCCAGTACACTGTTTTCATGATGCTATTCTGTTAACATAGCAACAAAGGCAAATCCAGGCTCTAAGCAGGGCTGCTCAGGTTGAGCCTATCACTGTACCAGTGAAATCATATTGCTCTACAGATACTGATGACAAAATTAACTTGGATGTCAATCCTGTGCTCCATACAGTGATGCCAGGAGTTCTGAATGATGACCAGGGGGAGCATAGGTAGAAGTAGCTGAGGTTACTGACTGTTTGCTCCTGTACCTCAGATTTCTGAACTGTGAAGTGTAAAAATATTTTAAAGTGAATATTGTAAAGAAGCTGCAAAGTCTGGGGATAGTCATTTGCATTCATTCTCCTTGGTCCTTCATCATCCTTGAATGGTCTTAGCATATCTGAGAGAATTTGTTCCGTAGAGCAGCTGCCTAGAACTTTATAATACAGAAACAAGCAAAGCAATAAAACTGGTGTACATTCTCAGCAAATCTGAGAACAAAAATCAGAATTATGGGTTGTAAAGCAGTGTTAACTGTAGTAGTTTTCTGTTGATTCAGGTTGCAAAGTATAAAAGAGTCTTCCATTGTAGTATATTCCAGTTCATGTGTTTTGCTAGAGTTTCATAAAAGTAAAACATCAGGACTTGCTGCCAGGTTCACCAGAGCTTTCAGAATTAAGCATTGGTATTTTGATGAGCTGCACTTCATTAGGATATAGTAGTTTGACAATTAAACTTACTTTATTGCCGGAGACTGCAGGCATTTATAAAGATTAAAATGAATTTGATTTCTAATGTAGTTTTAAAATGCATCTACTGATGTAAATTTAAATGAAGTACAGATGATATTTTTGTAATATAGGTTCCTCTGGAGATACTCAGTCATAAATCATCAATTTATAAATATGAGATTCCCTCCTGCTATGAATGTCCCATGTTAATATGTATCTTACAGGTAATGAAGGCAGTAAAAGCTGGTATGAAAGAATACGAGATGGAGAGGTAAGAGTTCTTTCAATAATTGTAATAAAAAGGAGAAAGTCTCTCTGTAGTAGGGGTAGAAGCAATAGCTGAGGCAAAGCAGTAGCACTGATTCAATTGAGACTGAGAGCTCATTGCTGTTGTAAGCATTTTATTATTTTGAGGTGGTACTTCATCAGTTTCAAACATGCATTTGATGATGGTTGATTGGTTTTTTTGGTGGTGGTTTAGTGTAGCATAATTCTCTTCCTGGAGTTCTAGTAATTTACAGAAACTTTACAAAATAGCTGTTATTATTCTTTGAAGCCATCCAATAAAATGGTGTTTATGGATAAACATGGCTCTTATGCTTGTTATGCTTAGAACACTGCATGTATGAATGTTTAAGAACCTTATAAAAGGCTGTGTTCAATTACATTTTGCCTGCAATTGCAAGTCGGAATTACCTGTACTTAGCCAGTACAAGGAGCTCATCTCACAAGTGTAATGGATGTTACTACAGCTGTTAAGAAGTCAATAAGAATACGGCATATATCTCTTACGTTGAAGAAAACATGCTGTACATGCATCTATAGGAAGGATTGGCTGCTCCTAGCTGATACAGCAGTGATGTGTCTAGATACAAGGAAAACATTACTGCTTCTTTTAAATCAATATTTACATTAGATCAGCAGCAGCCTATGTTGTAAAGCATGATTTTGATCACCAAGTCCATTTATTTTTAGCTCGCATACAGTATTTTCCATTTTCAAAGTATTTGCATAATGAAGAAATGAAAATTGCAGTCAGAAATTACTCAGTTATTGTTGTTTCTTAACAGCAATTTTTCAAATGTTAGTAAGCAGGTTAATTTGGCACCCAGTGAGGGGAAAATATAAGTGACCTCAGTATTTGTAATCATGATTTCAAGGTAGCTCAAAAGAGAAATAATGCCCTTAGAACATAAGCAATATGGAAAAGCTAATGTTACATTTAAGCCCTTTAAGTTTCTACAGACTCTATAGGCTCATGCCTATAATTTGACTGTGCTTCAAATTGCAGTTGCATATACCACCAGGTAACAGAGGTGTGGTGTACATGCCCCCCTTAACTTCATTAATGAGTCTTGTGTTTGCATTCATTTTACTCACTGCCCATGCAGTATATGCTGATAGTGAAATTTTGGCTCTGGAAGTCAATAGTAATCATAAATTTCCATAGAGCAGTTTGTTCTCGAGTGCTTTTAAGTGTCATGATCCTGGCAGTTTAGTTTAAATGTCGTGCAACAAATACATATATATTTATGAGGTATATTGCATTTTCACTCCAGGACTTTCATTCTTCTCTGGCTAGCTTCTTCCATACACAACAACCTTTTAAAAAGATTATTTGTGTCCTTCAATTAAAAAAAAAAAAAAATAAATTAGGCAACTGTCTATTAAACCTATTTAAAATTGCCTTCTGTTCTTCCATATGTCTTGATAGATTACACATCTTGAAAGAGTTTCAGGTTATTTCACTAATGAAAGAGGTCTTGGCAGACTACCTCTGTAGCGTCTGCCTTGGAGACTGTAATTAGAACTTTGGTTTCTGTTGCTGGTGGAATTCATCCCTGCTCCCGTTTCTGTCCCTTTACTGCTTAGGGGAAAAGAGTCCTAAAAATGTAAACCTGTCCTTTCCACACTTTCCTGGCAAGAAATGTGTAGTTGAAATGTTTATAAATTAAGTTAGAAAACAGTCTAGAAAATCTACTCTGTATGCAGATAAACCCCCTTTAATGTAGTCTGAGAAGGGAACTTTCAAAGACCTAAAAATAGGTAACATCCAAAAATAGACAATTTTTGTTGAAATAGTAGAGGTTTATTTTATTTTTTTTGTCAGCAGGCTACATAGCTTGTGTTTGGCAGCTTTGGTACACCTGAAATCTGAGGGTACGGAGAACCAGAATTCATGGTCTCTATAGATTTGTATTCACATTTGTATTTAAGAGATCAATTAAAAGCTAACGAAATTTTAAATTTTCTGATGTTTCTAGGATTTCCACTCACTTTGCCAAAGTTTTCTGAATTGCATGACCCTGTTCCACAGGTGCATTTGCAGTTCCCACTGATGGCTGTAAAATTGTGAGTTTTTGAAATAAATATAGATACCTCTTGAAATGTGGCCAGTAAACCCCATTTCATATTGCTTTACTTTGTTCTTTGACGTTGTGGAATATAGCACGTGTGGTTTTGGGTACAAAGCTGATCTGACCTTGTCTGCTAGAAAGAATAATGCCAGAGATCCCAAAAGCAATTAAGATTTTCCATTACTACATGTGGGACCTAAGTGTTGCCTTTTTTTTGTTCATTTGGTTAAGCCGCCTTCCTACAAAAAATGAATCATTTTTCTTCTGCTGTATCATACAGCAAAA
The DNA here is from genome assembly GCF_003259725.1 of Athene cunicularia. Taxonomy (NCBI): domain Eukaryota; kingdom Metazoa; phylum Chordata; class Aves; order Strigiformes; family Strigidae; genus Athene; species Athene cunicularia. The sequence goes on from NW_020799113.1 coordinate 8,580,216, forward strand.
ACGTGTTAAAACTCTAGGAAGTGTACCTTAAGAGTCAACAACATACAAAGCTAGTTACACTTCTAGGACTGGGATTATTCTGTGAGAAGTAATTTGAAGGAAATTAGGTAAATTATGAAATCTCTAGATAAGATAGTACCTTTTATTCTGAGGGTTGAAAGCTAGCTTCAGAAATATGCTGGAAGTATTCTTTATGATTAAGGTCCACTGGTAAATTATTTTGAACCAGCATTGCATTAATGCTGAGCTATATATTAAAAAAAAAATAATGCATTTAACTGCAAGTCCAGTCAGCTCTGACTTATTTTTTTGGTTTGATGTTATTTAACTTTAATATGTGGTTGGCTGACTTTAAGGAGACAGCCAAAGCAATTATCTACAAACAGTAATTCACAGCATGTGTAATTGCAAGTAAAGTCATTTTGGTAGGTCAGATTCTGGATTTTCTCTGAAGCAGTTTGTTTAGTATTTGTGCTTATCTCATGTTTAATTAATCTTCTTTAATTAAAGGCTTTTAATTAGGAAACTGCTCTGTAGTGAATATATTGTTAAAATACAGCAAAATGATAAAAGAAATCTTCAGCTTGAGAAGTATGTGAAAAAAAATCTGAATTCAGCTAAGTTGTTTTAAGTGTGTATATAAACAAAATATTTTGTGTGTATATATATAAAAATATATACATACACACTGAAAGTACTAATTAGGACATGCAATCATCTGTTTCAGGATACCCTAGAGCACTGGAGATACCTTCTTATCGATTTCTAGAGTGTTGCCTATTCATCTGCCTAGTATTTACCAGATAAAGTTTTGAATACTTGGTGCATTTTTTCATTTGTTCCCATTTTTTATTGAAGAGAACAATTTTAAGATCAGGATGACTCTTTGGAATTATTGATTTGATTGGGGAATGGTGTGAAAGTGTATGCTGTAGCAACAGAAGAGCAATTTCCTACCTGAAGAGTACTGGACACGTAGCTATTGCATGCACTGCCCGTTTTTGTGGGGTTTTTTATCCCGTTCTTAACAGCACTGAAGGCCCCGTGATAGGAGTGTGTGCACAGTCCTGAATTCATTCAGTGATAATGTAGTCATCGTTGCCTTGATGATGCTGGGCAGCACTAAGCCAGGCCTAAATGCTCATTCCCTTGTCCAAGATATCCCTAGATTATTTGACTGTCTCTGAACCCTCTGCAGCTGCTGCACACAGGAGCCACCTTAACGTTACCATGAGAATAACTGTGATTCCAGTACTTGGGCTCCCAAACCGTGGATCCTCATCCTGTGAGTGGGCTCTTCTAAAACAAAGGAGCAATGAGCTAGGGTGAAGGGTGGGTAGGGTGGTGTGCGATGCACGCGGGTCACAGTCCTTGCATGTTCTTTTCGTCAGCAATAGCGGCAAAGTGAGAAGGTGGCACCTTTAGTTTTATTGTTGGCTTGCTAGCGGAAGCCACTTCCTCTCTGCATGTCCGCTTTCCTCTCTGTAGGGTTTGCCTGCATTTACTTCTTATGGCTTTAAATACTTTGATGCTAAGGTTGGCCCAGCTGACGGAGGGCAGTATATGTTCCATACGATCTCGCAGCAGCCGGTTACCACCAGTGAGCTGGAGAGGTTCCTGGCGGTGACGCTGGTTCTCCAGGTGCGGTTGTAGCGGGGGGAGTTGGAGTTCATTCAGAGCATGTGCCAGTCAGGACAAGAGCTGATAGCCCAACTGTATAGATGCCCCCTCTGGATATTGTGCAGTGGATCTTTTTTAGGTCTGTACAACCCTGCATAATTGTGGGGATTTTGTAGTAGTTAAGCAGAGTGGAGTTTAAATTTAGTATTAACAGCAACAGTTTAAAGAATAAAATGGCAAGAAGGCAGCTACAGAAGGCAGCTTTTTCCTTGTTGGTTTATGATGCTTACAGACTATTTTTACACCTTGCCTCTCTCACCAGCTGAGGCTGATACAAGTTCTTTATCCCCATTCTTTTTAGTGCCATCCCTGATTCCAAAGCAGAGCTTAGACTCTGAAATGAGTTGCTGTCATATCTGTCAATGTTAAATTTCACTATCTGTGGAAGTCTGAGAGTGCTCTCATGGATTATGGCTCTCATCTTTCGTTTATCTCTCTCTCCCCTGCTCCAGTGGAATAAACTGAAAATAAAACATATATGTTATTTCACTAGAAAAGAAAATAGCCAGAATAATTTTATTTTCCTTTGGGTATTTCCTTTCAGTGAAATGCTGATTATTTTATCTAATCAGGATTTGCCACTTACCATCTCCTGATAGATTTTGCTCTTTGAATGTACTTGAGAACGTCACTGACTTTTGCAGCAAATAATCTTTAAAAATATTTCTAGTATTTTCATGATCCAGTTTCTGTATTTAGAATTTCAGCTCAAGCATAGCCTTTGTAAGTCCTTTGTGTAAGTGTGTGTGGATAGTAAACAAGAATGCCCATTGCAGCTGACAAAAATACACAGGTGAATTCTTCACAGTTGCTTTTTGGCATGGAAATGGTGTTGAGTTATGCCATAGCCCTCACTGGTATTTGTATATCGGATTTATTTTTATTAAACAAGAGACAAGCACTCCATTAATCTCAAGCAGCACGTCAGTCTGCTCAGTTACGGAAATGTGATTTTTCTTCTCCTTTAACTTTTTTTTTAAAAGGCTGCTAGTGTGTAACCTGAAAATGGCTTGACTGCCTTGATTCTCAAAGCTGACTCACAGTTAGAGGTGATGGGTTTTTAAATGTAGGTTACTGCAATCAAAAGGCTGGATTTAAAACGTTAAAATACATGAAAAACATCTGAAAGAGGAGAAAGAAGGTGGCTTTTCCTCATGTTTTGTAAAACAAATCCACTTGTTTTTCCTTTGTTTCTGCACGCTTGTGTGATAGGACTGGTGTATGTGTCTGCCTGCTGTCTGGGTGGTGTTTTGGTATTAAGACAATCCTGTACCCAATATTATTTATTTGCCTTTGTATCTAGTTCTAGTAGAAGGGTTGAAGGAAGAAATGGATCAGCAGCAATTTCTGGTTTTAGCAAAATGTCTGCACTGCACAGCAGCCCAAGAGCTTCTGTTCAACAGAGATGGTACTGGGACTGGCAGGGGAGTGGCTGGCTGAGGTGGTGATTTCGTACTCCTGCCAGGGGGAGCTCCTGGTGGGAGACAGCAGCTAGGGGTCACCCAGAACTTCGTGGTACAAAATGACCTACAGTGGTCCAGGGCCAGGTAGGAGCTTAGCGCAGCTCTGACAGCACACGTCGGGTAGCTGCTGATGGCTTAGGTTGGGCAAGCCACCGAATCTGGGGTGTCCAGCGCCCAGAGGGAAGTCAGATACAGTGTCTTTGCTAAGAAGAGCAGCTGGATTCAGAGACACGCTTCCTGGAGCCTTGCCCTTCTGCCTACCTTCCCTCAGGTACCACTAGTCCTTTGATGTTTTGAATTAGGCTGTCTCCACTGATTTCCTAATGCAGCTGAAAGTTGTAAATAGTCTTAAAATAAATATGAATTTTAAAACTGATTCAGAAAACCCCTGAGCATTGTTCCTCTTTGTGACGCATGGTGGCAGAAATGCATGTGTACACGCACTCGACTCAGCAGAAATGGGGGTGAGGGTTACCTCCTGAACGTGGAGACCTCCTGTCTCAGCACCGTGTCCGCTTAAGGAGAAAGGCATCTCTGTGGTAAATCCACTTTGAGAGGTTCCAGCTGCCCCAGCCCCGGCAAGCATGTACCATTTCCAGTCACCCTGATCTCCCTCTCTCCCCACGTGAGAGGAGAAATGGCGAGGGGGTGGGGCAGAAATCTCCTGAGGAGGGGAGTGTGGGGCACTGGAACCTCTGACACCTCAGTTGGCTAAACTGCTGGTCTGTGTAGTCATGGTTGCTGGTGGACTCCATGGGCTCCTGGGGGGGAGCAGAGCAGCGCCAGTATATTCCCAGTAACCTCTCAGCATTTTCCCTTTGCAGGAGGTCCTGTGACAAGCTTGTATGCTCTCACTTTTCAGCAGAGGACAGCTTGGTTCACCTCCTGGATGTCACTTTAATTAGCTCTTTGTGTAGAAGAGTGCTGTTTAATTGCACAGGTCTCTTTTGTGACTTGTGATTGAAGTCCCACATAATTGGGTTTTATCTTCTACAAAAAACTGTGGAATCAGACCATGTGAGAACTTTAAAATGAAACCCTCTATCAGCCCACAGATACTAAAGAACAATTACCATGCTGGCATTAGAAAATGGTTCCCTTCAGAAGGAGAGCTGTGAAAGGATGTGCTCAGCGTGCGGGTGTACAGAACTGGGCTTGCTCGCATAGCAAGATAGCACCCAACTTTAGATGCTGTGTCATTGTATGTCCTTACAAGCTTGTTAATCTAGTTAGTGCTGCGATAATTCGTAATTATCCTTTATTATCTTTTTGGAAATCAAAAGGTTGTCACAATTTTTATTTGAATTTTAGATCTGATTGAAAATTACAAGCAATATTAGCTTCTGTGGGTATTCTGTACAGTGACTATTACCGTTATTTATTTTAAGGAAAGAACAAGGTTTCTTCTCAAATTAGCAGTAATCTCAGTTTTTACTGAATCTAGCGTTGCACTGAGATAGTGAACTAATTAGCATTACTAATGACAAGCTAAGATTAGAGATATGTGAAATGGAACTCATTGTAAAAGACAGCAGGCTGAACTGATTACTATTTGCCTGTGGATTTTGTTCATGCTTGTTCAGGCAAGTCCAAAGTAAAGATTCTACCATATGTGAGGCTTTATCTTCATTGTGAGCTTTAGTTCAATAATTTTTGCTAATTACTGTTGAAGCAGAGATCAGAATTTTGTGTTTCTTGGCCCTCATCTTTTGATAGCCAGAACTGCTACATGGTCATGCTCAGATACTAGAAGCCCAACTTGAAGGAAATGGGTAGAATACCAAGACTGTCCATTAATAACATTATATCACATACCGACCTTCTGAAAATCAAAACCATTTTACACAGATGAAAAGAAAATGAGCAGATCCTCTTCCTTGCTACTGGCAAGAAGGCAGCAAAAGGCAAAGCTGCAGGTGGTTGCCTGTAGTGAGAGATGCAAGAGTACTGGAGTTTGCTTAACGCTGAAGTCTTCATGCCTAACCATGCTGCATTTCTGCTGTCCAGGCAGCGCTGAAGATGGCGTGTGTAACTACAGCTGAGTTGTATAGCAGGGCGGAATAGAGTTGAATCACCAGGCAAAAGTGATGGAAAATGAACTCTTAAGTGAAATTTAGGATTGGGGAGAAACCTGAATCATATTAGACAGTAGAGGTAATGTTTCTGCTAAAAGGAATTTGTCCCTATTGAGAATTCCTCAAAACCCAACATTATTTCTGGGTTACTTGGATTTTGCTTTCAACAGCTTTTCCTGAGTAGATCAAATTGAGCCTTGAGGCAGTCTTAGGAAGTAAGGGGTATGAAGAGCTTTGCTGACAACTGACTCTGTGTCTTCCGATTCATCTACTGAAACCTTTATATTTCAAAGAACCAATGAGATATATGATATTTGAAGGCTCCACAAGTTAATCTGTTGGTGTAAGGTACAGTTGCCATCACTTCTCACTTGGTACAATCTTCTTGTAAAGTGCTGTATCTTTCATGAGTATTGGACTGGATTTCTGCTCTTTCTTATTTCAAAATGAACCTGCTACATCCTCTTGGTCAGCATGGAATGGAAGAGTTGGACAGGCTTTCTCACATCTCTGGTTAGCAGATAATTTGTAAAAATTGTGAGAGGTTGTTTGGGTGCAAGGTGTTCATATAAATTGCAAATGTTAGGATTGTGTGAAGTTGAGGATGTTAGATGTGATTTATAAATAGCCTTTTGCCTCTCTACGTTTCCTCTGTAATGGCACGTTTGACAGTGGGTGTAATACATTAAAGTGGGTCAGCTCTCCAGGATCATTTTTTTTTTTTTTATTCATTGTGTGCTTGAAGGAGGAGAAGATCATGTCTGTGACTAAGGCGGTGTTTGAGTTGGAAATGGCAACAGCATTCAGGAGTTGGCTTCCCAACCCTGCAAGATCTGGGAAGATTTCAGAGATGTTTGTGTTGAGGGAGGAGTCATGTCTACTTCATCAGAAATTCTTTGTGAGGAGGAAGTTGGTATCGTATCGCAAGAAGCCATTCAACTGAGGCAGGTCCTGGCCAGTGCTGTTTCTGTGGCTGTTGCAGATCAAAGAGGCTTGTGTCCGTAACACCTTCCTAGGGGATCTAGGATTTGTTAGGGTGAGGTGAGCATGTTTGTTATTTGAGGCCGGTGGAGCAAGGAGATCTCTGTTACTTGAAAGAGGTCCTGAACGGGTGTTGTAATTTGTTTCTGGTAGTTTTCTGTATTTGTTTCATTTTCATATTGGTTCTAGCACTTGGGATGAGCGTAGTGATTTTACCACCTACAATAGGCCCTTGGAGCTAGATTTGGCATCTTTAGGAAGGCTGCTAAACTACTGCTCTCTGGGTCCCTACTTTAGTTTAGAATAAGCATCAAAAATTAATCTGATTTTATATTTCAGCCCATCTGTCTGCATTAACCTCTGATTTCCACTGTTGGTGTGTGGTATTTCTGCCCTTCTCTTCAGCCATCTCAGGTGCTGGAAAACAGCCTGAGCTCCAGGAGAAAGGACCAGCACTTGCAGAGATGGTGTGTGGCTTGAGGCCAGTGGATGGATCAGTCCATGTGAACAGGGTGTGGCTTGTTTGCAAATGAGTTTGGGGATGTGCAGAGTTTTTGACCTGCCTACAGAGCACCTGTGTAGTAATTTGTTTGGTCCCTGCATTAAGAAAGGAGTGTGGAAGTGTTCCCAGGAATTGGAGAAGCTGTCATGGGTAGACTTAGTCACAAAATGTGCCTGCATCTTCCTGAGTGGGGTGGAGTCCTGCTTCCTCAGCTTCCCTTCCCAGAAAAATTCTGACTTCTGTAGCTGACTAAATCTGGTTCAGATATTGTCTTCATAAATTGAGTGTTCTAATCTTTTACTATCCTTAATCTAGTAGGTTTACATGTCCCATATGACAAATTACTGCATTATTCTCTAAGAATAGTTCCAAGTATTCAAAAAAACATTGAGGGCAAATGAAGCTCTATATTGGGACTCCAGCCTCCTTCTAACTTAAGCCCTTACTGCGGTTCTGCTTACTCCGTGTTGTTGAACAGAAGTTCAAACTTCAAATACTCAGTTTGAAACTGAAAGGAAGATTATGAAGCGTTGGTGATTATGTTGGCATTCTGTGTCACTGAACAGCACTTGTGTGTTATGTGCTATGTGGGTGGCTGTGTATTTGCTAAGATGCATAACTGAAGATGAAAGTTTAATTATTTCTTCAAGGCAAATCCTCTCTCCTATGGACTTAAACTTGCATAAGAAAAATGAAAATTCATAAGGAGTGTAAAAATTGGCTAAAATTAAAAACCATTTATTTTTACCCTATTTATTCTCCTGAATAATAAAATTTCCCCATGGGTTTTTGGAACATATGTGGAATAATTACACTGTAGAAGTGGTGCTTTAGTTCAGCTTCTAGAGCGAGGGCAAACGTTGTGATTATGCTGCAAGCTTAAGTCTAGGTTTTATAGAAAATCTCATTCAAGGCTCTGTTGCCGTCAAGTGCAAAAAACTGTGACCCATGGATTGGTCCCTGTGGGAGCAATTATTCTTTGCAGAGATTTTTTTCCAGCACTGAATATTATAAATGTCAGAAAAAAGTTTAACCCTCAGTGCCTCTAAAAGAATGTTTCCATACCTGCTGGCAAGAATATAAAATTTTAGGTTGTATTGGCAAGCATTTTATGTTTAAGCTGGGATTTTTTAAAAAACTTGTCTTTATAAACAACTCAAAGGTAACAATGCTGTCTTTTACTTACAGTCTGCATGCCTTGGTGAAGACAAAACAGGGACTGAAGCTGCCTGATACTGCTTAATGCAGTGCTGTGCCCAAGCTTCTCACAATGGGATTCTTGCACGTTGGGTGCAGCGTGAATTGATGATTAAAACCTCTTGTCTACCAGTGTCAGAGGGGAGAGGATGTGGAGTGAGCGTGGGGTTGCTTAGGAACATGGGTTAGCATCTGATACGCAGTATGCATGAGTGAAATGTTTTGGTGAACAGGAGCAGTATGTTCATCTTCCAGCCATCAGTCTGTGGAAAGCAGTGGGTAGCAGGAGCTGATCCTTGCCTTTAGGGGAATCTGCTTCCTTTTGAAGAGATGCAACATGTGCATTTTCACTTCCTTAATTCTGGTGTTTGTTTAAGTCCTATCAATCAAAGCATGTGCATTATTCCTAGCAGAAATTAAAATATATTTTTCTATTACTTGAAATAGCAGATCTAAGCCCAGCAGATTTCCTGACCCCATCACGCTCTATTTTCTCATTGTACCATCTTCAGTGCTGATCACTTTGGTCATTAACTGTTATAAAACTGTGATGAAATGGATAGAACTTGCATCATGTTTAAAGGCTTACAGAAAGTGAAAGCAGTTGTGAGATGCTAAGAGGGATGTTATGCTACCTGTCTCTGAAGTTGGAAGTCTGAGATGGGCAGAAGCACCTTTCACCATAATACTGCAGTGAGGCATAAAGACAGATCAGTCCCAAATACACCAACCCTAGGACAGGAAGGGTCACCTTCATTTGTGCCCCTTTTTTTCCTCAGTTAGTGATTTGTATTTATCACATTATTTGGTACTTTTCTAAATTTGAAATACTGATGATACCCAAAATAGTCTCAGGCAACATTAACCGAAGAGCTTCTGGTTTTGAAGAGAGGACCTTGCAAGTAAAAATGGGTAAGTTTTTCTGTTGGGCTCATGCTGCTAAAGGATGTAGATTCATTTGTGTGGGCAGACACAAGTGATATCTTTTAGCTAATGTGTAGAACTTCCAGTGAAATTTGACGATTTTTTGGGGGGGAAGGTTATGTTAGATTTTGATTCAGTTATGCTTAGCATGCATAATTGCATAAAGAAGTAATCTTAAAAGATTTTGTGAAGCCTTCAGCTATTCAAAACTTTATTCCAAAATATTGTTACAAACATCAAAAAGTTTATTCCAAAATTATATGGGGAAATGCACTGTCCTGAGGTTATGTACCATGTTATGGAGGTGTGATGGCCAGATCTTACATGGAGCTCCGTAACCTCCTGCACATTGTTCCACTTGCTCTACACAAAATGTACTGCATCTCTGCAGGCATCCTGGCTGTACCTACATCTGCAGGCATGATCCCTGTGTGTTATTTTTAGCTAAATTACTTTGCTGTTTGCCAGGTGTATTAATTCCTTCAAGGTTCACTCTATACATTTTATTTCGCTCCACTTTTCCATCCTGTTTGGTGAAGTGATGCAGAGAGGAAGGGTAGGGCTATGCCCTTTGCCACTGCTTTGGTTCTTTAAAGACAGATTGGAAAAATCAATGTGTATAAGCATGTGTAGGTAGAGACTGTTCGGGTGCTTACTTCTGAATGTGTGAGACAAAGGTTGCGTATTACAGGTTTGTGCTGTACCAGATTCCTTGGCTGTGGTCGGTGGGGCTGGGTGGGGAACGTGTAGGGTGCTAGTGGAACCAGTTCAGATATGGGATCCTGCTCCTCCATGAGCCAGCACTCTGCACCGAGTTCATCTTGACAGTCTGCTGGTGGCCTCGCGTTGATCCTCAACACCTGAACTGCTGTGGGGCTCCAGGCTTCCAGCTTGGAGCTACATATCATGGCAAGACACCAGTGTCACCATTGTCACTCCATGTAAGTGCCAGATCAGTACCAGGTGCCGTTCATCTTCCTTCACTGCTTCCACACCTGCCAGTTAGCCCCCTGCGAGCATCCAGTGCCCTTCACAGCGCTGTCCCCAGACCCCAGCGATACGCTCCGACTCCTACAGGTACCTTCTCTTGCTTCCAGCTGGGGCTGCTGCTGCCCAGCCCCAGCTGCTCGGGCTTGTGCAACAGTTGGCTGGATTGCTGGTGGGGACCTGCCGTTCGTGGCTGTATGCACTGTTTGTACTAAAACAAGAGGCACGGAGCTTCTCAAAGCTGGCAGTGATGAAGACTTGGCTTAAAGTATTTGCTTTTATCTTAAAAGAACCTTAGTGAAGAACTGAGTGCTGTTGCCTGCTGAAGGACTGGAAAAGCAAAGTGGATTGTTTGAGCAGTGCCCTCCAGCAACACTGGAAAGAAGATGCTTGATCTTTATTGGTATTTCAGAGATTAAAAAACCTGCAGAAAATAAAACTCCATGCCATCTTTCATACATCAGGAAGAAGTTTAGACACTGATAGGGATGAGCAGGAAGGATGTGTCTTTTTATGTATTTTTCCTTGCTGGGAGATAACTTTTACAGTGGCAACAGTAGTTTTAAATCTTGATTTTCTGGGGGAAAAAAAGCATTACTACCCTTATTTTTCAGATGGAACATAGGCAGTCACAGCTGGGCATGTTGGTCTACACCTGTAGACCATGCACTCAATTTTCTTTAACTCTGAGTCACTCCTAGCTGGTTTTACGTATATTTTTCTTTTTTTTTTTTTTCAACCTGAACAAGTATTTTGAATCCATGAATCATTTATCTTGGTCGTTCTCTTTAGAACTGGAAGCAGGTGGAAATTCATCAAGCTGCTGAAAAGGGATCTGGGAAAAAAATGCGTATCAGCTGCCATGGTAGGTAGTGTGCTTGTAGACATTGCCGGTGGCCTTGAGATCAAACAGCAGAGAAATAGCTTCACAGTAAGAGCCCAGGAAATTCTAACTAGGTAATGAGTAGTGGCTCACTTTTGATTTAAAGCATGGCTTTACAATCAATCTATAAACCTTTGAAGAGAAAAAAAAAAGAACCCTCCATGGGAAAGGGAAGGGCCCTGCAATTAGTTGTTACTGTCTGCTTACTTGTCTTCTCTAATTCCAAGAGTGTGTGCTAACAGTGGATGATAGTGTGCAAAAAACTCAACTATTGGTCACTTTTTTTGTAGATTCAAGCTGAGATATGGTTCACATCATGCTGGTTCTTGGAGAATATTCACTTTTATCTTAGCTATAGATTTTGTGCAGATGGATGTAGTTGGAGGAATTTGACAAGGATTGCATGTGTGATGTAACTTTCAGCTCTTGTATATCAAATTCCTGCTCTGATCTCCTTTTCTTTTATCTCCAGTGTGTGTCTTTCATTAAAGAATTGGATGGTGAAGTGGATATGATAGCCTGCAGAATATTTCAGATCCACACGGAGCAGTATTTTTTTTACTCAAGTAAACCACTACAGTTTAGAAAATTTAGGATTATTGCGCTGGAATTTGGATTTAGAAATGCAGTTTGTAATTGTCAAGACGCCATTTGGTTGAGACTGCTCAGTTGTTAATTTGTTTGAAGTTGACGCTTGAGTTGAAAGAGCAGCCTCAGTGCATTGCTCATTTTAAAATCTAATCTGTTACAGAGTTTGGGTGTACTGCAACTGTGGATGGAGTTTGTCATTTTTATAGCCAGGGGGCAATACTATTGTTCGGGGACCTGGGGGTTTTACTGTTCACATGTACAGGCTTTCTTTGGTACATGAGTAAAACTTGGACATAATGAAGGTTGATCTTTCCAATCTTAAAGTTTTAATATGTGTGTTACAGCAGTTGTTTTCACGACTCAGAGCAATTTATTTACTGTTAAAATCCAGAAAACTTGTGTTTTCATCATCTGAAAAATGGAACGAATTGTTCAAAAGTACAAGCTTAACTCACTGTGTGCACAGACTGCTGTCCGTGTCATCGTTCCTATATTAACGTGCACATAATGTCAGGGGGTTTTAGTGCATGTGACAGAATCTTTTGATGTGACTTTTAACAAGGATATGTGAGGGATTTTTTTGAAAAGTGGCTACTAACTTGCATATATACTCTTCATTTCCAAAATTAGTAATTTGCTAACTGAGGTAAGGTTTTCATTCATAGTAACAATCTATCTACAGTTATTTCCTCTTCATGTTTCAAATTAATCCGTTATGGTTTATTAATAATAAAATAATTTTTCTCAGTTCACACAGGAATATTAATTTCAGTGTAAATGGTGATATAGGCATGAATGAGTCTGTTTCCCTACCCCAATACAAGAAAGCTACTACTTCATTAGGAAGCTTTGGGTTTTTTTGTCTCTCAGCTCTTAATGTTTCCCCAGTCTGGCTTCTGCTTTACTCTGTGATGATTTAGGCTGGCAATAGTCAGCAGACAATTCTTTTTTTGTTGTTGGGGTTTTGTTTTTTTCCCCAGTGCTTTCTTGCCTGCACCCATTCATTATTTCAGTATGAGGAGTATTTGAAACTCGGAGCATAAACTGTGAAATATTTGGTGTGCTGTCTTTTACATAGTTAATAGATGTACTGGATCCCCAAAGTATAAATCAAATTATGTAGCCTATTACGCTTTACATAGGAGAAACAAAATATGAAATATTTTACAATGCAGAAAGTGCATGTGAATCAAACTTTAGTTGTTCCTAAGGGATGTAATTTTGACAATTTTACGAGGTTGCAATTTATTTGTAGGGTGAGTTGGCACACGGTTTTGATAAAAGTAATGTTCGCACAGCACACTGCTAACAAGAATACGTTTTTAAAGCCACTATTCTTGCTGATTTGTATTGTTACAACAAAGTATCTGTTAAACTCCCTAGAAGTGTGCCTCTCTGAGATATACTTTTAAAACTCTGCATGGTAATGCTGGTCTGAGTGTGAACAACATAAGCTTTCAATCTGTGCTGAGGAACATTTTTAAGGAATAATAAAAAAAGAAAGCTGTTAAGAATTGGGAGGGGAGAGGGGAAAAAGCTGTATTTTATTCCAATACAGGCTTGATTTTATGCAAAAGGTTGAGCAGAAACATGTTGGCCTTGAAATTCGCATGCTACCTCTTGCTGTGAAAAATGGTCTGATGTGACTGTCCAAAAAATAGGGCTGTTGATAGGAATGACATTTCATTAAACCAATACTTCAAACTGTTGTCTTGCGAGATATTCCTCTAAAAATACATGTTCAATCATATTGCACACTGGGCTGAATGTATGTTGCTCAAAATTCAAAACATGGCTTTTTACATGAATGTTGCATGCTGCTTTCTGTCTAAACAATGTATAGAAAAGGTAACTTGAAAACTCCGTACCAACTGCAGTTGTGTTTCCAATTGCTGACACGGAGTTTGGAGCAGAAAGCAGAGCTCTGGTGAGGCTCCCATACACATGTATCAGCAAAGAATCATGGCTGCAACTAGAGCTTCTCTTGCTTTCCAGACTTATAATAGCATTAGACATCAGTTCAAATTTCCAGCTTCATTGTTACCATCTCTGTTTTCGTATCTTCTTTCTTTGAAATTGCTTAAAAATACTTGGCTGGCAGCCATTTATGAAATGTCTGTAGACATGCTATTTCAGAAGAACCAGCCTAATAACTGGTATTTATTCTTTTTAATTTTATTTTTTACTCTTCTTTCCCTTTTTGCTATTTAAATTGCACCAGAGAGCAAGTCTGCAATCATCTTTATTTCCTTCTCCTTCCCTCCCTCTTCACTTATATCTTTCCAATCTTTTTTAGTCTCTCTTCAGCCACATGAAATGTCTTATAACAAGGAAAGGTGTTTAAAAGTATGTGTCCCACTACTAGGAATATATGGGATATATGTTTCATAGAAATGTGGACAGATTATAATAGGCAGTACTGAACCTGAGAGAGGATAGTTCAAAAAATAATGGTGAAAGGAGTTTGCTAAAAAAATTATTTATGAAGTAGAGAAGCTGGAAAAAAAAAAAAAAGTATTAGAAATTAAAAATACTTGAGCTCAAAATTTTGCTTGTTATCAGCCTGATCTTTCATTTGTTCCTATTCAACATTTTGTCTTTCTGAAAGCATAGTGATGACAGTCCATTATTGAAGGCAGAATTTAAGACCTCTTAAGAGCTGAAAAACAGTGATTTCCGAATGGTTAAATTCTGAAAGAAATGAAGTTGTCAGGAGTTTTTTAAATAGCACTAGTTAGCCTCCAGAATGCATTTTCATTGCTGGTGGAGTTACCAGAAACACTGATCATGGAAAACCTGAAAGGTGGGATATAATCCAACAGTCTGTGTGGGTGAAAGAAGTAGTTTAAGTACTCTAGCCAGGTTCTACGTATGTTTGAAATAATATTTGCATGTATTTCAGTTTGCAGGGATTGTACACACACATACATATATTACTCTATATAATACTTAAAATCACTTTAAATAAGCCCTGACGGAGCACAATGTCTTAGAGGCTTTAGCAGCTTCCGGAGTTGTTACAGGTATGAAAAACATCTCTCAAAAGGCCATTGGGGTGGCAGTGCCCTGTGGGGTTATGAGCAGCTTCTGAAGATTCTTGCAGTCCCAATTCTACAGTCACAGTTTCAGGGAGAGAAGACACATGAACTTTGCCCATTTTTTTTTTTTTTTGGCAATACCTCTTATTCCCCATTTATCCCTGCTGATCTACATGCAAGAGGCTGGCAGAGGACTGTTAAACCCTTAAACATTCATATCTGCGGAGGTGAGAAGGAAAACGCTGGTGAGTCTGGCCATAGCCACGATACTTCACTCCTACCTGAGGGTTTGTTACCCACGTCCTGTGAACACGGGGTTGTTTCTTGTAGCATGGTGGTGAGGACCACTGAGATGAGAAGAACCAAGCAGCACATGCCAGATTTCAGTATAAGTAAATACAAGTGTGAATGGCATATTGCAGGAAGATGTCTCAGCAGCACACAAAGATTTAGTGGGGATTTCATGTATAGTTCTGACTTCTTGTCATAGAAGTCTAGGCAATATAAATAACAGTACCTATAATCGCATTCAAAGATCTTGATTTTTAGAGTGATTAGAGAAAGCAAATGCTGCTCTATGTCAGAGTGCAGGATTATGAAGAGACTTTGTTGAAAGATACAGAAGTCCAAAGGAGTTAGGGAAGAGGAATGCTTAAGGCTACTACACCCAACAGCAAGCACAAGAAAATACAGACGTGATCTTTAGCCAACAAAGAATCCACACAGACAAATTTTACATGAACTCTCTGTTATTGGAAGAATTCAATGTAGAGGTAATCAAGAAGTTGTAAAACCAAAATGAGTTTTCTCGTGTTAACAGGGTTTTTAGGAGAGTGGCAAATGTGGAGCAAAAAGATAGCATTTTACTTTTGAGAGTGTGAGAAGCCACTAGGATTTCATCAGGTTGATAAGATGATGTTTGCTTTTCTGTTTGTTTACTCCTCCTTCTTATTCAAAGATAATTCAAAGAGAGGTAAGAGTTTGGTAGCTGTAGATAGCAAACTCGCAATGTGTATATGGCTTATATAGTTATCTTTATTCTGAATAAAAATAGGTGATTTATAGAATAGTGTGTACTTTATCTTTCTTCAACTAGGAGACTGTACCAGATTAATTTTTTTGTGAAGTTTGGTGGTATTTCCTATTGAAGGATTTATTGCACATGAGAATCCTTAGTAAAGGAATTACATATTGGCCTAAATGTATGATTTTCTCTGAGACTAAAGATTGCTGTTTTCTGGGTGCGAGTGCATCAAAGCATCACTAGGTGCTAGTTGACAATGCGTAGCCTTATGAAGGCTTTTTCCCCTATACATCCTGTAGTATGAAAACATTTGGGGGTTTAATACTGTTAATACAGGTAATTCATTAGTGAGAGTAGATGGACTTGCCTTGTACCACAGTTGTCATACCAGAACAGGACAGAAAACCAGAATTATAATAAATGCTCATCTAATAACAGAAGAAAGCTGCCAGCAGAAGGCACCGCCAACTCGACCAGCTGGGACAAGGATGAGCGTATCCAGGGGCTAAGGCTTGGACCAGAAGTTAAAAATGTGTTTCCATACTGAGCTCTGCCAGGAGATGTTAAACAAGTCTCTTTGACCACCTTATGTTTTTCTTTTCATTATTTCTCTTCTCTGTGGAGATACAGCAGAAGCTCCACTTCTCCTTATGGTCCCTGTAAGAGCAAACAGCCAACCTCAGCTGGATCTCTTGCTCCTCTGTGGTAATGCTCAAATGGACCTCAAAAGCACACTGTAAGGCCTGCTTGCAATATACAGCTTCTGCAGTTGTGCTTATTTGGTGTATTAAAGTCAAATTTCAGTTTTTGTTAAGCTAATCAGATTTGCTTTTATGACAAGGTTCTTTTGTTGCTGTTAGTCATTAAGAGGTGAAATAGAAAGCGGAGTACAACTCCGGAAATTACTAATTAAAGGAGCAGTAGATTTGATTTTAAAGATTCCTAACACGGTTAGTAAAAGGAGAACAAAATGAAACTGCTGGTAAATGATGGAGTAGGAACGTGAGTCTGGGTAGTTTCTAAATTGCAGTTCACCTTAGTGTGTTAATTGCTGCAAGTACTAAAAGCAGGTGGAATAAATAGGTGAAACTTTTTTTATTCTCCTCCAAAAGCTTGAAGTATTTGTAAAGGAGTTTTGCAAGACTGCATAGAAACATGATAAAATGTATTATAAAAATAGTGGTAAAAAGGAAAAATACCACTTTTGTGGTTTTTAGCTGCAGGTGAGCTTTTGTACATCTTGGTCTTGTTTTGACTGGTTGTGATCAAGAAGATTAAAATTTGAATGGTTGTACACTTGGAAAAGACAGCTTGTAGCAATTTAAAGAGCTTTTATTGCATTGATTGTTTTGTAGAAAAGTAAACAAAAAAGCGTCAAAACCAATAAGTAAGTGGCAGTTTATTTCTGTATTGTGTGCATTTTAACAAAGGTGTCAGTTTTCAGTTGCAGTTATTAAAAATTCAAAAAGATAAATTAAAAATCTGTATTCTTCTCACAGAGTCACTGCAATTGTTAAATGTTATCCTTAAGCTTTTCCTTTCCCATTTTTTCTAATGAAGCGTGGTAAAAATAATTCAGTTGACTTGCCTGAAGAAGCCTGGAGGAGCTGTGCTTTCCCAAAGGCAGGCTTGGGCTGTGTCGGGGGCTGGTGAGCTCACCTGGTGCACAAGAAGCTGCAGGTGAAATGGATTCATCTGTTTTTGTTATCCAAGCTAACAGGGAATTAAAAGTAAGGCTAGAACGTGAAAAATATATTGGATTCCTTTCAGCTCAGATTATCAAAGGAGCCTGCTGCTAATGTAAGGAAAGACCTTGGTTTCAGTGTTGAAAAGTGCTGTAGTCCCACTTTCGTAGTGCCTTCTCAGTAGAATTTAAGCTTTTAAAGGCTGGATTTATAAAAGCAGGTGTATCTTTTTGGATAGAATATGAATCAGTGCTTTAGTATTTTGGGGATGTGGGCTTAAATTTCCAAGATATTTAGATGTTTACTGCAATGAACTTGTATCTTCTCAGCTAGTCTTGATTTAAAAGCCTTACTAATGATAATCCAGGAGGGCATAAAGAGACACTCCTGTAGAAAAGGAACGGCAGATGTTTGTGCAGTCTGCTTGCTGTTCTCTTCCCTAGTACCACGTTAAAGAAACCCGTGAGTGGCAGCGTAGGCTCACCACGTGGGTCACCGATGTGGTGTAGGGCAGCTCAGAGGCAAAGGCAGGTTCTCAGAAGGACCACTTCTGCGTCTTGTCTTATGCCAAGCAGGATTCTGGCACTAGCAGAATGCTGCATGAAGCGGTCTCTCTTGAACTTCAAAAGCATGAAATACTTGAGTAAAAGTAAATTTTTCCATGGTTTGTTCTATTATGAATGCTGCAGTGCTACAGAATACAAACCTGGAGCTTCAGGGAGCAATAAGGAGGACTTTGAACTTATTATTGATAAAAAAAAAAAAAAGCAGCATTTCTGTGATCACTTGAGCCCTCTACAGTTTTGGGTTAAGTTTATTTGGGTTTGGAGTCCTTTTCAGTCTATATTTTATGCAGCTTGCTTTGGTTTGGGTATTTTGAGTTTGGGGGTTTTTGAGATCAATAGTGGCAAATGTGTCAAACAAAATGGAACAAGTATGAAAGGAAGAGGAAAGTTAAATGCTACCATGATCACTACACGTTTTGTTAAGATAAGGAACTGGCACGTTAACATCTTGGTTGCAAAGGTTTGCTCTGTTCCCTTTCTTAATCTGAGTAATACTGATGTCCTGTCTCTGGCTCATGAAAACTAGGATTTACTCGTGATGTTTTATCTGTCATGAAAATTGGGCATCTGCCCAATTAAAAATTATTTCTATTTGACTGGTCCGTTTTAAGTACAGATGGCATAAAGCCAAGGCATAATTTGATAGCACAGGAGAGAAGCAAAAAGTGTTTTTTAAAAGCCAGTGATATTTCTAGCAAAGCTGCTGTATTTTCTTCTTTCCTATAGTGATTTTCTGATTAATTCTATGTCAAACAATCTTCTTTACCTCACCTTTGCTCAAGTACCTATATTAAGTAATTTTAATTTATTATGCTAAGCCACATACAGTTTGCCATTTAGCAAAGTGCTTGTCACTTTGCTGTAAACTATCTTTGAACCATCTCATGTGATGTGTCGTAACCAATTCTGTCAGCAGGGAAAGTTCAACCACAATGTAGAGTTTTAAAGTTATTTACAGTGCTTGAAGGTCTGTCTGCGTACGGTATCCACTTAATCCGGCCTAAATCTAGGGAGCTGTCTTCTGGTACTGCCACTCTGTCTAAAGGCTGTTAATAATAGCTGTTCTAGTCACCCTGTCTTCTGACTGAAAATCTATCTGAAGCCGTTGCATCTCATGAGGCAGATCAAAATTGACATTTTTTTATTGATGTAACTGGTTTCTGCTGAATACTTGGGGACAAATAAAGAACTGAACTCAAAAATTAAGGAGAAAAGTCATTTGTTTGGTGGAATTACCAGCCAACTGACATCTCTAGTTAAATGAATAGTCCTTCAAAAAAATACAATTGAAAAGTGAAGAATTAAATTTACCTTTTTAGCTATCAATTGTTTTAATATATCACATTGATGTTCTTGAATATAAAAATAATTTCTTGATTAACTTTATTAAATGAATCCGTGATATCGATAGAGCTCATTTAACACTTCTGTTTCTACTCCAGTGGATGTAGTATTAAAAGTGAAAACCTGTGCACATGCACTTCATGAGAAAATGAATGATCTTTGTTTGCTGTTACTGTTTCCTATTTTAATACCAATCTATGTATGCAATATAGAAGATGTAAAAAGCGGTTTAAGTTTTAGCAGATCATCTGGTTCTGATTTACACTTGGGGCACGGAGAAGGGGAGTGATCAGTGGGTGCAGACTGGGATTATGGGAGATGCCAGCTTCAATTCCTGATGAGGGAAGCTTGTTTGGCAACTATGACAGTGCTGATATGAGGTTCCAGTAATGAAGGACAAGTATTTAATTAATTTGAGTTAATGTGGTGTTATGAAGGACATCTTATTAAAGAAGCCTGGATTTAATTTTTTAAATTAGATTACATTTAGTTGATAAAGCTAACTCCATGGCTGTAATATACTTAGCCCTCAGTAATGCACTTGACTCATTATCACACAACATTATTATTAGTTGTATACAATATTAATAAGGTACACATTAAATGGTTTAAAACTTGGCTAAATGACAGAAATAGTTGTCAGGAACAAGTCATCTTCTAACACTTTTTTCTTTTTTTCATAAGTGGCATTACAGAGGAATTGATATTAAATCTGATGGTATTTGACTTCTAGAAGTAATTTGTAGATCCCAGTAAGTCATGTAGATACAGACTTTTGAGAGTTAGGTGATCAAAATGATGGGAAGGTTGAGCAGTAAGATCTAGATCGTTTGATCAGCTGAGATTATTATAAAATTTTTTAATATAGACAAGAGAGAGGTCATAAATTTAAGAAGAAATAATTTAGATGAAAGAGAATACTGGATTTGTGATCTGGAAATAACTTAGACATGAGAGTTTGCAAACAACTGAACATGTCCTCTATGTAGTGAAACTCTCAGAAACAGCTAATGAGATTTTATATATACGTTGGAACAAAGGATTACTTACCTTGGGGGAACGAATCTAGTCCAAGGTAATGTTTTTTAAATTTCTCTCTCTCGTACTGTCTGATGTCTGTGTGGAAAGTCACAGCTAATGTCTTCTAATATCAGCTCCATTTTGAAAGTGATGGCATGGAACACTTTTTTCTGGAGAAATGAGTGCCTACACACTGAATTATCCAAGAACCGTCATTTGGTAAATACAGACAATCCTTTAAAGAGTGTACAGGTGTTTTTGGGTGGCTACTTGGACACTTAAACAGAAGGCCTCCATGTGTTTAGTAGCTGTATGGTGAAGCCAGATAAACTTGAATGGAAAATGAGATACATAGCTAAGACAGAAACCGTAAACAAGGGAAATGGTGAATTCTGTCTGTTTGCAGAATCAGCATTTTTAAAATGGAAACCTAGCTTATTTTGGGAAAGACTTTTCCAAGTAAGGATTTAGGCAAGTTAAATGTAAAATGCATGTGTCTCAGCAAACCAGTGATCAACGTTTCCTAAACTTTACCCTGAATTCAGAGAATTGAGCAGCCCTCGCTGCTCCCTGATGTGTCATGGACTTCAACAATGTGTCTTCTAATGTCCCTCCCTGGTCTTGGTCTTCTGCCCCGCGCTCGGAATGTGAGCCAGATCTTTTTGCCTTTTGTTTGTGTCAAATCTGATGGTAAGAGCGGCTGCTCCTATAGCCTGCTTGTGGGGTTTCAGCCCTCATCTCATCTGATACTTGCTTTGTCAGAGAGGAATGGCAAATAAAGCCCGTATTTCTCTTGTTCGTTTACTGACTTTGGTGAAAGAAGTTTACCTCCTGTGTGTACGCACCTCCAGAAGGAGATGAAAGATATAATATGCTACTGAAAAGATAATTGTCAGCTGAGTCAAGAAGTATTTAAACCACTTTTTATATTCCTGGCAGAGTTAGGGTCTATGGCTTGCAGACATCCTGGACTGTCTCTTGGAGCTGCTCACATCCCTGTTGCAGAGATTTGCAAGACAAGAAATAAGCGTTGAGAATTTTATAGATCAAACTGCTGCTGCTTGGATGTGGCATTAAACCCTGGGGCATGCACTAAAGCAGCGTGACTGTGTCCATCTTACACTGACTGTGGGGATGTGATTGCTTGTTAATCCACATCAGCAGAAAGCACCTCAGGCCTCGGGGGGTTAATCGGGGAGCTGTTGTCCTGCAAGTACTGCCTCTAGCATGTGCCCTGTTTCCTGTGTGCCTTCATCTTCCTTTAGGGAGAAGGAGCCATGGCTGGTGGGTAACAAACCTCCTTTACAGAGACAACAGATGATGACATTTTGGTGCAAGAGCATGACTGTGCCTCCTGACAAAATGTGGCTTTGCTGTGCAGGTTCACATCTTGACAGGAGCAGTTTTGAGCCCCAACTATTACTTGCAGCACCAGGACAAAACTTTTTCTTTCGTTTTTCTGACAGATCAAAAAATTCTACTGTTGGCCAACTGCTGAATTGTTGTTTCATTTGCTGCTATAGTGAAGGCTCTGCAATGCTGGGAGTGGAGTAACTGAAACATCCTCATAGTTTTAGGCATGCAGTGAAATGTTAGGCTCATTTATAGTTGGTTGATGTCATCTTTCTAATCCTTATGGGGTTAATTCTTTCTAATAAAAGCAGTAGATCTGCAGAAACTCATGAGCCCTGAGCTGGGTAATTTTCTGTCTGTCACTTATGAGCAGGCAAGTGGATTTGTCAAGCCTTGCATGACAGCTTGAATTGTTGAAAGTTCTGTTGAGAGTGTACTTTTCCTTCATTTTCACCTGAATGATGATTTGTACTCTGCAGCGTGGACTAAGGGAACCACGATCAGTGTTACGGATTTCTTCTTCAGACTGCAAGAGCTTGTGAGCTGTTGGAATCACCTCTGCTGAATGCCTTTCATTTTGTTCCCCATGTCTTGCAGTGGTGTTTGCTTAGAAAGTTAGATGTTGTCTTCTTGGGAGTTGAAATTACTATGTTGTTAAAGCTTTATTCTCATGAGTTCAGCTTTGCAAAATTTTCCCTACATGAGCAGAAAAACACGCATGTTTGGAGCTTCCAGGACAGCATGCAGGGGAGAGAAGTCCCTTCTGTCTTTTGAAAACGCATTCTGGTTCTGTTGTGTTAGGTTGACTTGAATTTAACTTTCTGGTCTTTTGGGACAGAAGATTGTTGGAGACTCAACAGATTAATCTGGACACTTTTAGCCATATAATGTTAAAGTGTTGATACATGTTTTCTTTACTCGAAGTCTTTTTCAAAGACTTATAAGTCCTCTGTAGATTTTTATAACAGATAGTTCATAGCCCCAAGAGTAGATCCTTGGAGTCATCTATCTCAGGCTTGGCTCTCAAAAGAGTAATTCCACTGAATTGAAGAGGCAAGTGTTTGAAATTCAGGAGACTATAAAATTGATTCTTCCATAAAGAAGTAATTTGTGGTAAATGCTGTAGTCCTCTGGGCAGCTATTCACTCATTTTATATGACCAGGACCCTTGAAACATGGTCAGAAAGATTAGAGAAGGACATCTCTGATCTGTCATTTATCTGCACAAGTCATGAAAACTTTCCTTTTATTTTGACAATACAGTATCTGGGAGCAGACCCAGCCAAACATACCATCTTACTCAGGCTTCTGGGGCAGGGAAAATGCAATTTTAAGAAAAGATTGGATAGCATTCTGGAGTTAACTGAAATATTTCACCAGGTTTTCAATATTTAGTTGCATTTTCTCTGCTAGGGAAGCAGCAGTGCACTGTGTTACCCCAGAAGGCATATGGGAGATGCAGGGAGGGTTGCAAAGTTCTGATTTTGAGAAGTAAAATTGTCTGTCATGAGCTCCTCCAAAAATGTATCCCCCTGAGAAAATGTTAGTCATCTCTCCCTTTCTGCTTTACTCTGGTGTACTAGACTCGCTCAGGATGAAAGCAAGTAGGCAGCTGGCGTTTGTGTGCTGTGTCCTTGCTTCACTAGAAAGTGTCTTTAGACAGAGAGGGAAATCATAGCGCGTACTGGCCAAAGTGCCATCTTAAAACAAAAGCAGTTACTATAGTTAGCATTTAAATACATCAGGAAATTGAACTGGTGTTGTGGTAAGGCATTAGCTGTCTTTTTCTATCTGCTAAGCCACAGGAATGCGGCGTTCAGATCACAGCTAACCCTTGCAGGAGGTTAACCTCCGCGGGAAAGAAAGCACAAACACCAATATGGTGAATGCTATCTGTTCGATTTATTAACTGCGCAATTGCTTTATATACCCCTTTCTGTACATCGCGAGATCTTTAGTTCCCTGTCCTTTCCATGCATGTCGAGATCTTTTCATGTGCCTCTGTTTTTCCCGTACATCGCGAGATCTTCCGAGCGCCTCCCCCTACAAACTGCAAGTAAGGGCAGCTGCTACTTTCATCCATATGTATCTGATTAGCTTCTATCATCATGATATTTCTGGTATTGGCATTATTACTGTCCTTCCCCAGCGCTTCTAACAGCTCAAATATTTCTTCTTCTTTAATATTTCTTATTATTTGATATGACTGTATATGCAGTCCTTAAACTTCTTTGTTCTTGGCCTCATACTGGGAGACACCATACCAGACAGTAAAAACAGTAACCTGGTTGGTAAGACAGGTGATGCGAGGATGTGCAGTCTCAGTTGTCTGCTTGTCGCTTGTGTTGGCACTCCAAAACTCCTGACATGGTGGAACAGCAATTGGGTGCCATACATAATAAATTTAAGAGGATTTTTGTGGGTTTTTTCAAGGTAGATCTACTGTAATCTTTTAAAAAGTAAGGAGTGTTCTCAATAAACCTTGATAAAAGATGTTGCTACATCAGCATTTATTCTTGACATCTGTTAAATATGAATGCTTAACTGTTCAAAATGACCTTTCCAGATATGCATCCTCTCTCAAGGAGATACAGTTCATATACTCCTCATAATAAGCTGTTGTTATTTAGTCAGAATATAAATGGACAGTGCACTTTATAAGGTAGTAATATATATTCCCTGCCCCCAAGAGTTTGCTCTATGAGCAGAAAGAGACAAAAAGGGAAATGAGAGGAGAGGGTGTGTATACATCAAACTATGCAGCAGATTGTCTTGTGCGGATATTTCAATATCTGTATCCATGACCTCATCATAGATGCTTGTGATGTGAAAGCATCTTACTATCAGAGTTTGTTAAATGCTAAATATTTTTTACAGACAACTTGAAATAAACTGTAATACCAGCAAATCCATTAATCTATCCAAACAGTAGAAATCAGCTTATAAAATTAAATTTAACATGTCTGAGTTACTAGAAATAAGATAATACATCTTTCTGAATATTTGTAAAGTACAATTTAATGGGTAAATTAACCAGGCTTCTGCCGTAAGCTTATTAGTTTCCTCATGTGAGGTTCAGATCACTGAAAGCAGTGAAACCCTAAGACTGTATTTCTGTGTTATACAGCTACTTGGAACATGCAGAGTTTAGAAGCATGTTTAATAACTGTAATTTATTGAATTTTAGGTTGTCTCAGCAAAAAATACCTATTATAATAACATGCAATTTTAAAGGTTGGATTGCTACAGGGTATTGAGTGTTCCTGACCAGCTATCTGTACTCTTTGTGATTCAGAAAGACGTAATTTATTCCACATGTGCATTAAAAACTGATTTAGCCATAGTGGAGAACAGTTAAACTTCCATCACTTTTGTATTTGTAAGTCTCAGCCTCCCATTAATGACGATAATGAGGAGTTGCCTTCAGTCATCACTATGTTAATCTACCACCCTCCCCTCCCAGATGGAGGCAAAGGGATACCCTAAATAAATAAAAATTGATGGCTACTACGATAACTAAAGCATCTCTTGGCTAGTGTTGTTTCTGAAAATTGTAGAGGAAAGAAGCAGGAAAATCGGTACAGATGTTACCTTACATTTTTTCCTTAACTAGCAGGTGTTTTGAGTTGAAGAAACTCAAAGACATGCAAGTGTAATAACAAGGATAAAGCATTTCTCTTTATTATGGTCAGTTACCGCTAATCTCCTTTTAGAGTTTTAACAGGGATTTATAGGGTTTCATTTGTGTTTTAGGTTTGGAGATAATTAAGTACCTTTCTGCTACAAAGAAGAGGAGAGAGAATTGGCTCAAAGCTAAAACAAGATTCCTGTACTAGCACATATATTAAACTTCCTTTTATTTGGTTGTCACCCCAATAGGAATGATTAGTGGGTTATAAAGAAAGAAAATGTATTGCATTACATCTATTAAAGCATGTTTTATATGTAACAGTAATTAAAATATAATTGAAATCACGAGTTCTTCTAATTATTGGCTTTACATAATGCATACTTAAAGAGTGAGCATCTATAAATGTGTCCTTTTTTACACATCCAGAAATGGTTTGCTGGCAGCATTTTAATTAAAGATGGATTAGTTAAAATGCAGTTTAATCATTCTGTCATCAAAGGATTTAGACCTCATTAATTAGCTGTTGATAAATAGGTTTAAACTACAAAAAATTTAATTTAAAATATGCCAGTTGAGATCTAGACTTATTAGAGCTGGAAATGTAGCAATGAGTCTAAGAAAAATTCATGCTATCTCTTTCCGTAATATTAGATTAAGTATGAAATTTAGACCAGTGCAGAGCAGAGTTCTTCCTTGTTACTAATGGATGTGACTCCGAGTGGACTTCAGAATTGGTGAAGAAATAAAATGGAGACCCTTCGGAATGATCATTGCTTTGTAGTGTGGCAGCGGGACCTGTTTTCCATTTGTGTATTTAGTGAAGATTGAAAACTCATTTAAAAATCCTTCTGCTGTAGAAAACGGATGAAAAATAATCCTGGATTCAAGGTTTTATATACTTGGCATTGCTGCACAGGACCAGTGCACGAGGACATCCTGGTGCTGTGTTAGCTACCTAAACACAACCGGTGGGGAGTTCCAGACTGACAGGTGGGCAGGAGCGTGAGGCAGCATACAGAAAGGGGTGTTAGCACAGCATGAAAGAAGGACAAGTTCCCACCTCCGAACACGTGCGCGATGGCTGTGTTCTCCCAGATGCCGGGCTTGCCCCCCCCAGCTGGAGGGCAGCTGAAGCCGGACTGCTTCACTCGCTGCTGCCAGGGACTCCAGAATTGCAGGCAGGGTCCATTCCCTCGGTCAGCCGCGGGGAGGCTTAATCGAATCATTTCAATTTCAGTACTTGCGGTGGTCTAATCACCGCTGGAATCTCAGTGATGTCAATCTGTTGTACTGTTTATGCTTTTTCTGTCAGTCACTTAATGGTGGTTCTTTGACTCGCTGGAGCTCTGATGCGATCCTTTGGGTAGAGCTTGTTCGTCTATTTGGTAGCAGCCCCTTGGCAGGCTCAGCAGCTCTGGAAGAGGCATGTTCCTCTGCTGACAGAGCACACGCTTACTGCCCGTTGAGCTTCTGCACACGAAAAAACCATACAGTGAAGTAGGCCTTGACTTGCAAGTTTGTCAGAATTAAAATAATTTTTGCAGGTTTGTACTATAAATATATTAATCAGCTTAATTGCAGTGAAACAATAACTGGTAGTAGTTCAGTAGCCATAATATTTGAATCCTAAGTCAACCAGTTTTTATGCAGATGAATCAAACAGTTTTGACAAATGATAGGTGAATTTTCCAAGTCGAGTTAGAAGAGTTTCAAGAAAATAATCATTTGGCAACCATACTTGAAGACTTTCTTAAAAGGCTTCTTGAGTGTTAATTTAAAGATTGGCTTACTGAAAAGGTTTATTTACAGAGCGCTCTGGCAACTGTCCTCTCTCTAGGATACCTGTTCAGTTGTCTCGACAAGCTTCTGGAAAAGCAGCAGCTGAGTATGAGGTTATAGACTTACATAACCATTGTTTCCATTTGAATGTTGGTAATGAAATGGGTTAGCAGAACTTCTGTGAAAATGCATAATTTGATGAATTTTTGGAGTGAGGTAGAGAAATGACACACCACTTAGAATTAGATGAAAGACAAATCAAGTGAGAGTGGGTATACGAACTTCTTTAAAACTGCATCTGTTAAAACTCTTGCACTTTCCTCATACTGGGGGAAAAAAATAAGGATTTAAACTTAGAGTTGTTAGAAGAAATTTATATCAATCTTTCTGGGAGGGAGAAGTGGAGATAATTCCACAGGCATTTTTGAACTCCTGCAGTATCTTAGAATCATGTTGTTTCTTTGTTCTCTGTCCCAAAAATTATTCAAAAATTTTAGGTTTGTGGAATGATGGGGAAAAACTTGCTTCATGTGGAATAGTTAACCGTGGTAATAAAAGGACAGCTGTGAAATTAAAAAACAAAAAGAAAATCTCTATGCATGTGTGAGTAAAATGCAATTCCAGATTCTCTAAATTCACAAACCTGTGTAGTTTAGCCAAAAAGGTGAAATATCAACTAATTTCATATAATCTCTTCAGTTATTCTTTACATAAACCAGGTAATTTATAATTCCCAATTGTGCAATTAGAATGCTAATTACCCCTCCTCTAAACTCTCTGTTCTTGAACTGAGATTATCAATTACCTACAATCATTGCAAATCATATATGGCATTCATGACAGTGCTGAGTTTTGTGTTATTTATGGACATTCTGTTTAATGTGTCTCTGGTTTCCAGGTAGCATTAATGGCTCGTGGAATGGCTTTGCCTTGGTGGGCTTTGTTTCCTGAAGGAATGGTATTCCTTTCGATCTGTGTCATTTTGTGTTCTTAAATTATGTCTGCATTTTGGGGTAATCTTACCCCGAGCTCTGGCTTGTCATCCATTTTAGTAAAGGGAAGTAGCACATTTAGAAATACCAACGTGAACTTCGATTACAAAGGTGTAACTACTCACTTCTATGTTGCTTCTACAGAGCTTTTCCTTATTTCCTCATAGGTGTTCTGCACTGTAACTACGTGAATATGCTGCCGGTTTCATGAGGCATATCTACTTGCTAAAGTTGAAGTTCTTCTATCCCTGCTGAACTCAAATAACATTTTTCTCTTCTGATGACCCATTATAATCTAGAGATTATGGCATTTAAATAAAATAACTTAGTTAAAGAAAGCACACCCAAAATGAGAACAGAGTCTAGATGTTGGAATTCAGAAGGATCAATGTTTTTTAAAAAAATAACACATTGCTTCTGCTTGTGCATGATACAAATTGGGACAATTATAAATAGAGATGCTTCAGAGTATAGCTACTGTCAGTATTTCTGGTTGATATTAAGCTTCAGCAGGTCTACTCCACAAGCATGCAGAACAACCCAGGCAATGGTTTGGATCTCTGAAACTTTCATTAGAAGTAGTGTTCACAGTTACGTTTAAGAAGGCAATGAATAGAAGTGGCTTTGTTTCCTGTTGTTTATGGAGCGGTAAGTTCTGTTCTAAACAATTTCCAGTCATGTAGACCACTTAAATAACACCCTTTTCATAAATCTTTAATGATACTGTCTCTGAGGCGTAAAAGGAACATTTGCTCATCTGCTTGTGCTCATTTTCTTGTTTTGGTGCAAGTTTGCAAACCACCATTTGTTCAGTAAGAAACTGGATTATTTCTCCTACTCTTCTCCACTCCCTTTCTTTACTCTTTTGCAATGAAGTACTGCCTTTTCTTGTATTAAAATAACCTCAGACATGTTTTGCAATACTGCAGTGTTGTGTTGTGAACTAAATGAAAATAGGATTAGATAAACTAAGCCTTAAAGCATCTAGTTTGCCATGGAAAATAAATTGCATTACCAAAGTAAATTGGCTAACAAAGAAGAATGCTCTGTATTTAAGAACCTCACAGTGTCTAGTGTGGGATTAAAGGAAGCACCGCTCACCTTGCTCGTATATTCGCTGATGGGTTGTTACCAACACCTCCCCTTCTTTTCTGTGTGCACAGTTCTTCCAGCTGAGTTTGATGCTATGTATAAATACTTCAGATATCACAAACAAATTATATTTACTGTGGCTTAACAATTTTGTGTTATTTGGACTTTACAGCTTTCTCATGTGAAGATATTTATGTGTCTAAATGATCAAAACACTGGCTTTCAGTCCTGGTATAAATAGAGAGATCAGATCAGCTTTGGAAAATTTGGCCTTTTGTGAATTCTTTAAAAAAGCTTTGGGTTTTAGCCTGTCTCATGGCTATGCTTGGTATTTACACAGTACAAAAGCAAAAGGGCATGTTCTAGTTGTAATTCAAAAGTATTTCAGTGCACAGATAACTAATAGATATTCACCTATGTCTTCCAACTGTACTCATAAAAAAAAAACAAAAACAAACAAAAAAAAACAACAAAAACCCAACAACAAACCAGAACCAACCTACAGAAAATCCTCACAGTTCTGTACAGAACTCCCTTAAGCTGCTGTGGTTTCCAATTTATAGTTCGAAATCACCTGCTTGCATTTCAAGGCAAGTCTCAGGGGCTGTGTTCAAAGAATACTATTTTTGAAGTGTGTAAAGGTTTCTTTTTATTAGGAGGCAACTTCCTCAAAGGTAGGCTAAAGAAATGATTGTGGATTTGAAACATCCTCAAACCAGTGAGTGATCCAGTGTGAACTTCTTTAAATAGAAATATATTGTCAATATAAAGACCTTAATGAGATATTGACCCATGAGTGTCCTTGACTGTTCCATACATTGTGTGATTCATAGGGCAAGTTGTGTTTTTGACATCAGATCTTTCTGATACACAGTCTAAAAATCTGGTTCCTGAACTATCAGTATCCAGCAGATTATCTTGTTGTGGCTGCAGTACCTGGGAATAGTGAACAGGGTTATTTTGACCCTCCTTCATTGGAAACCTTGGAATGAGTAATTTTTCCAGCATCCCAAAGCGATGTGCATGCCTCGTTCTGCAGTGCTTCACTGTAGTTACTAAGGATGTGGGATTGGCATAATGTTTTAATAGGTTTTTTTAATCAGATATTCTTTCCACTTTTTGTTCCCTCTCTATCTTTCTTTTCTCCACACTTACTGCATTTTCTGTAATTACAGTTTTTATCTGCCTTGTAAGATATAGGCCAAAATACAATTGGATTTTTATTTAGAAATTGAAGGTTTTTGATCTAGAAGTGTCTTTGTTTGGGGAGTAAATAGTTGAGAAATACAAAATGTGGTTTTCTTATAAGCATTTGTTATAACTCAAGAAAAGCTGATGACAAGAATTCAAACTAGAGTTTCCTTGTTTACTACTTCTGGGAGATAAAAATCATGCTCTGCTGAGTGTGTATGGATATGTTGTATTCTAGTGATGAGGAGGATCTGAAAATAAGCAAAATGTGTGAGGGAAGTCATTACAGATAGCTTCTATCCCTCTTGCTTTACGTGTCTTTATTCCAAAAGTCCACTTAAGTTAGGAAAATGACATTAAACTACTTCATTTGATTCAATTTACATTCATAGCACAGATCTGGTTGTAACTGTCAGTGTGCATTAGACAGCAGTTGAAACTGGACCAAAGATGATCATAAGACATAAGCATCATTGTCAGAGTGGTTCTTATAATTTGTCAGAAAGACCATCCATAGCAGGTTTTACTTCAATGGCTTTTTAGGCTGTTTTGAAGTTGAGGCTTTTTAAGCATTCTGGAGTTTTGTTTGGATGTATGCAGCATTCTGTAAGATCTCAAAAATAGCAAGTATATACTTACTTTTTCTGTTGTTTCTTATGATGAAGAATCCATTATTTCTGAAAATGGAGTTTTCTTCTCTCTCAGGTCGGTATAGTCAGTAAGGTAGTCAAGACTCGGCGAACAGTGGGGTTAACGCTCTTCTGCCTCAGCAAATCTGCAAGGGTGGGGGCAGGTGCACTCATGTCAGGTTTATTTGAGTTGATAGCACCTAATACTTGCTCTTTTTTAAGTTAATTGAAAAAACATTGAGATTTTTCAGGCTGCCTTCAATCTCCACGTATTGTCAGTCAGTTAAAAGAAGCTGATGATTTTGGCAAAAGGAAAAAGCACGAAACCCAGGATGTACTTCTACATCAAAACAGAAAAAAAACCCTTTTCAAAAGCAATGCAAAACTCATGCCAGCTCAAACAAAGCTGCATGCATTTAAAAGGTAACATCTGACATGCAAATGCACCAATGGCTGATCCATATACACCACCAAGGCAGTACATGCATGGTAAGTGATACATGCACCCTCCAGGGAGCTATTGCATCAAACATGACAGGAGGCTTCGAAACCCCTGAAAGAAGAGGAAGAGGTACTTAAGTTTTGTATCTGTGGTGGTGGCATTCACAGCTCACAGCAAAGCGTCCAGCACCACTGTAAAGCTGCCTAAACACACGTGTCCTCCAATCAGAAAGACCAGGCAAAGTTCAAGATGCAATATTTGCAATGTATGTGGAGTGCCAGATTAAATTATATTCCATCCAACTATTTCAGACTTTATACTTTTGTATTGCACTTTTGGATAAAGATTCTTGCAGTGTGTAGACAGTGAAATCCTGTTGTGAAGAAGTCTAGTGGCAGAGTCTGCATTAACTTCAGTGGAAACAGGATTTTAACTACACAGTACTGGCAGCTTCTCTAATTCTATCTATATGTTTTTCAGCTTGAAAAGCCAGCAATTGCCATTAAAGGGATATGCAGTCCTTCACTTGTCTAAGACATGTTATACAAGGATGTTGTCTGTCTCTGATAGAAATGGATTTTTTTTCCAACTGCATGAGCATGTTTCTAATGAGTCATAGCCCGAAAAAATAAATTCAAAGAAGTGATGTGAATGGTTTTATTAGCAGAAAACTCATTACTTGGCAAAGCTGTGCTATCTTAAACTCAGT
Organism: Athene cunicularia; assembly: GCF_003259725.1. Classification (NCBI taxonomy): domain Eukaryota; kingdom Metazoa; phylum Chordata; class Aves; order Strigiformes; family Strigidae; genus Athene; species Athene cunicularia. The sequence goes on from NW_020799113.1 coordinate 8,611,994, forward strand.
CACATAAGCAACTACTTCTTACTTTTAAAAGAAAGTCCATAATGTTTGATGAAACAGTCACCTTCCTTTTTTAGAAAACAGAAACAAAGTTCAGGCAACAGCTGGATTATATGAAGCATGTCTTAATTTATTTACCACTTTTTACTGCTGATGGGGGAGTACTGCAAAAGGTGAATACTGTTACTTGGCTGCGCAGTTTCATATAAACTGCAACCATGAATATGTGATCAGTGGTCCTATGGAAAGATAAACCCTGCTATCCCTGCATCACTGATGATGGAGGGATGTTTACAACCTTCATTATTTCATTTTTAAAGCTCTTTAGAAGGTTACTGAAAGTTGCTGTCTAGAGAAGATAGTTTATTCAATCATTTAAGGTGAAGGGTTTATAAAATACGCTAAAAGTTGCTTCCTAAAATGTAGCTATACATATATAACAGTATAATATGTTATTGTGCAAAATGTTTGTGCGTAGTGTCGTGTCTTGCAGAGTAAACCTTGCCTGCAAGCATGCAAGAGAAGCGCAGATCTGTAACTTTGCTTCCCTATGAAATATCCGTTTGGTGAAAAAAATGTCAGTTTAGGTGATAAATGGCAGTTTAGGTGATAAATCTTATAAGCTCAATTTAGTGATATCTCTGCTGTGCTCTCACCATGTCACAGTTTTTCTTTAGCTTCTCTGTCATTTGACCTACTCTTTGCCATTACTGGTTTCTGGGGCAGTACAAAATTACTGTTTCTGCCTTGTAAAACCACAGCATTTTTAGCAGAAAAGACACCTTGTAAACTGGGTCTCCCTACAAAGTCTCTAAATGTAGGCTTTTCTTTTTCCTTGTGTGATTAATTTGTATGTTTTGTTCTGTTTCTTTTTAAATACTGTCATTTTGTGTAATTTTAAAATCCGGGTTTGATTTCAAAGCATGTAATGTTTTTAATATCCTTCAAAGAATTTGAATTGTGATCTGTGGATCGTTGCTGCAGAAGGACAAAATCACAACATCTGTATGAATAGCACCATTATCACTCTGTGTTAATGAAATGATTTCAGTATTACAACAAATGAGTGTTTGAAATTCATTCAGTATTAAAGGGAATTGGATTGTAATTAGAGCATATTTCAAAAAGAATAAAAGGATCCATGATATGTGCTTAGCTCTTAAAGCAGCTAATCCTATATTAATTGTGCTTTGGGCACATCTGCCCTTATGTGAAGGGGACTTTGACAGTGAAGATGAAAATGTTTTAAGACTTTTAAGGCCAAACAGCTCCTCCAGCAGGATGGCAGTGCACGAAGAGTACTGTTGGAGAGCATGGGGCTGCTCTCCCTTCCCCGTCCCTCACACACACAGAAGCAAACAACGTTGTGATGTTCTTTATAGGTTGTTTTCTTGCTATTAGAATTGAGTCTCTGTTAATTTTTTTCTGTGTTTGATAAGGGGAAGACCATAGAGGCATTAGGTACCACAGTCTGAAATTGAATAGTCTGGTATTTTTTCTTGTGTCTGTTGTGCTACAGAAAAGAAAATTCCAGCATGGACTGCGATGCTAGCAGAAGGGGCCTGGCTTGATGTAATGGGAGAGCTCTGCTGGCGTGTCTGGAAGGAAGGGTGTACAGCATGGTCAGATGCACTTCAGGCTTCACAAACACATAGGGATATTTAGTTCAGCTTTCAGCAGAGGGTATCAGTGAGGTGGTAAAAATGAGAGAGCTGCTGCTGAAATTACTTTGAAAAAGAGCTTTGGCCTGTCTGGCAAGCTCCTTCCACCTGAAGTATTGGTTGGACTCACTTTTGCTGAATCTACACGCCATACAGCAGAGTTGGCAGTAAGAATCAGGGACATGATTGCATACCTGAAATGCAGCAAGGAATTTTCTCAACTCCACCTCAGACAGTTTGGCCAGTTTCAGCATTTAACTGTTACCATCCTGTCCATGCTGTTGTTAAATGAACTACCTTTTGCCAGTGATAATTTCCATTTCTATGTTGAGTTGTTAAGGAAAGCAGTTTGCCATTTGAAGTTACTGAGCTGCACTCGAGCCCATCTTCTCTGCTGCAGAGTTGCTTAATGAGCTTTGTGGAAATTGTGTGATGCTCCTTAGGACTGCTGAGCTGTGCGTGTGGGTGAGCCTGCGTGCTCGTCGGAGCAGAAATGGGCAGAGAGCCTTGTCAGGGGAGAGCGGGATTTGCACCAACACAGCTGTACTCAAGCAAGACTTGCTTTTCTCCCTGTCTTGTGGTGGTTTTGAATATATTATTAATTACCACCTCTCATTCTTTGCAGCCTGTTCCAGCACTACTGCTATGCTCGAGGTGGCATGCGCCACACTTCCTACACTTGCATCTGTGGCAGGTAAGTCCACGGTTTATACTGAACTGTTGCAGTCTGTATGGTCAGATTCTGACTGGGCATTTGTAAAATTGTTCCTTTTAGGCACGTGATGTGTTTGCACATGCCACCAGAGTTAGTTTTGAATTGTTACCTCTGGAAATGCCAAAGAAAGGTGGCTAGAGCTGTGAATTAAAGAAATAACTCAGTAGCAGATTCTGTTACACGCAGGAGATTCCCCAGTGACTGCTGCTACTGCCAAGATCATGTTTATGCTCACACTTGTGCTGCAATTGACTTTTTTATTAAATACTGTTATGGAGAAGGGCTCTAGAGCTGTTCTCTTTTGCTCAAAAATACTCTTTTTGAAATACACCTTTAGTATTTCATATCATTCTCAAAATTCCTTGCCTCAAAGGTTAGGATGTGATTAAGCACATCTATTTGGAATTCAAATTTTTTGTTCTCTCTTGATTAACAGCTAGTGTTGAAGGTATTGTATTTGAGAAAGTATTGTAAAAGTTATTCTTGCATTTGTAGAAGTGCACATTTTTAGTTTGCAGAATTTCAAGAGAATAGTGTGGGGTACATGTGGAAGGACAGCTGTGTGCTTTGTGGAGAGATTAATCTTCTTTAGTCAGTGAAATTAATCTAATCAGAGATATATGACAGTTAGATGAGGCTTAGATGTTGCTCTATATGTTCCAGTTGTAGATCTGCTCCTACTCACAAACATTTGCCTTGCACTGAAGTCACATACACTTAGAAAAAATAATTTTTACGTTAATGACAATAATGTTATATTGCTTTGGAGGTAATAAGGACACTTAGCATCTTCGCTTCTTTCTGCTGTTTACTCAATTGCTTATTTGTAAATGCAATTTTCCAATTTATATGCAAAATTGCAGTAGAAGCATGAGGAGTTTTATGGCAGATTGTGCATCTAAATTGTCTGAAAAGTTTCCTGGTTTAAGTATCACCATATAACTTGAGAATTAACATCCCATTGTAATGAGACTCCATCTCTGGGATTGTCACAGGCTGTGATGGTAAAAGCAGGTTGCTTCTGTGTGGTTTTCCACAGCCATACAGACTTCACATTCACTTATAGTAAATCAGAACCTGTGCCGCAGGGTCTGGTTTGGGTGCTAGAGAACGTCAATGGCTTTCCTAAACCTGTAGAAATGTCTACAGTATGCTTGTGTAGCAGATTGTTGTAACCCTGTGGGGACAGACTAAACTTTCCTCAGGACTGAAAAACCCATGTCTTGGATTACGTGACTCAGGAAACCAGGAGGAGGAAAGCCCCAATGGTTGTTCAGAAGTGGGTGATGACAGGAGCTAACTGGGTGTCCCACCCCACCACACTGGAAGGACTTAGCAGGGTGTGGGAGTGGTGTTTGAGCTGCCTCGAACCACTGGGGATTTAATACATGGAGAAGGACTGCCCTTGAAATGCAAAATCCTAACGGTGTTGTGACTCTCAGTTGTAGCTTGGAGTTGGCACTGTATCCTAGCACCACAATTAAAAGCGTAGACAAACCTGAATTAAAAAAAAATAAAAATACATGAGATAGAATACAAAGGTCTTTGTAAATGTCTATATTCTGACTATGAGTGATGTAGTAAGAATTAATAATATTAAGTTTCAAGCTAGGTCTTAATAAAATTAGTGTAAGTAGCTCTATTTGATGAACTCAACATAATAATGGCAAAAATGTCATGTGTTGTAAATATTACACTTAACTACATTTACAATTAAAAACAACTTTTGCAATTGGATTTTCGAATAGTTATGTTTTATTCTATTCATGCTGAGTTTTGTTGGTTTTCTGACACTTAAAACTGTGATACTTTGACAGGATCTTTCCTTTTTACATTACAGGCCTGATAATTTCTGTACAAGAGAATCATACTTTTAAATAAGAAGCAAGTTTGTTATTCTGATTTTAGACAAGATGCTCACTAAGCTGGAAATCAGGAGTAATCAATACTGTATCTCAGTACAGAAATAAATTACTTGGCATATGTTGAGTGCATGCATTTGTTGCTGTCTGTGTCCAGTGTTGCGCTCTTCAGGAGATAGTAAATGAATACTTGGTGTGACTAAACATGCTTTATGTATTGACTTGCGTGTATTCACTGTCCTACCAGTTGAGAATAATAACACAAATATGTTAGTATTGCAGGTCGTCACATAGCAAGGTTAGTCCTGGAGTTAGCGATGCTTTCAAACACTGTCAACTTGTCAGTGGTTTGAAGCACAGACGTCACATAAGTGCAATTAAATGAGAATGGTAGTATTTGATAAATGTACTTGGATATATTCAGCACTGATTTACAAAGCCTTCACTTCAAAGTAGTGTTCAAATGCTAATTAATTGCTCACTGCAGTGTCCTATGTACCAAGTAACCATTTTTACAAAGGAGAAAACACAAGTTAAGTTACCTGCACAGTGCATCCTGGTGACCCTACAGTGGATGGTACCCACTGGTAAGCAGGGGCAGAGCTTCCATCTGAAGGTAGATGGAGGTGGAGGCATCAGTATCTCTGCGACCACCAGAGAAGCCACGGTCAGCTGCTACTTGATACTGCAGCATGTTAGACTTAGGTTCAGATCTTCTTGGCAGATGCCTCCAGGCAGGTGACAGCTCTCAGCAGATGATCCCAGTGATTAAGGATAACATAGTTCAATAAAGTGCCTTCCTGTGTCTGGGGATCGCCCTAAGTAAAGCTTTTGGGATAACGTTAGGATACTTACTGAATCTGGTTTTCTTTCTTTCTTCTCAACACAACTTTTTAAGATTTCATCTCTTAGATGAAAAAGTGGAGAGAATGCTGCTAGTCCTTCCTTCTGGATTGATCTTATTGTTTAAATCATGATGACGATAGTTTGCTGTTTTAGTTAATGGTCTGTTGGTTTTTCTTTAGATGTTCTTAATGTAGAGCCAATAGCTGCACTTTTTGTAATGTTTGATGCTCAGCTGAGTCCTGTTCTTAAATGATTGCTGACATTTCTACTCTTTCTCTTTCTTCTCATCATTTGTTTTCAGGGTGTTTTCTGATCTAAAATGTATTTTGGGACTTTTTTTTTCTTTCCTAATAATGTGAATCTCTTCTCACTGTTTGCATTCTCAGTGGTGTTAATTTGCAGCTTTTCCACCACTTGACGCAATTCTTTCTGTAGCAAACACATCTTTGGCACCAGTTAGAGGCAAATTATTGAAGGAATAAAAATAGATACAGGCAGATCTCTTGGAGAATTTTTCAGGTTGGCTGCCTGAAGGCAGACATCAGCATCCCCACATGTGGTGGTTTTCAGAGGTGCTGACCTCCAGGAAAGCAACAGAGCTGCCAGTGATCCACACCTCCCCACAGCACTTCATTTTAAACCCCAACTTTGGCGCTCTAGTGCCAGACCTTTCAACTATTGCTCCTTGGGAAGAAAAGAAATAGGTTATACAGGAAGGCTCATTTGGTTTGCCAGTGGCTGAGGGTTTTGTTTAAATTGTTTTGAAACCACCTTGAAAGTCTAACTGAATCATTATGAACAATTTCTGGATAGCTGTAGCGTTTGCCTTGTGGGTAGCATTGCTTCTAAAGCATCTTTCCTGCCTTCATCTCAGGATGGTGGTAAAATCGCTTCCTGTGAGGAAGACTGGACTTGCACATCTTGTCAGGAACAGGCTTGGAGATGTGTCTGCATCAGTGTTTTAATTTGGGTCAGTAATGCATTTCAGAAGCAAGATTTCTCACTTGTCCCCAGCTGCAGGGCTTTGCTCAGAGCCAGGGACCAGTCCTGGATGCCTGTGCTGGATGTCTTTTGGGTGAAAAGCAGCTGGGAGAACTTTCAGGAGCAGGTCTGCTGTGCCTCGGTTGCTGATAGCTGTGTTCAGCCAAGGGGACCTGCCCAGAGCTAGTCCCAAGTGCAGACCTCCTCACCCCGATCACTTCAAACAGCCAAAAACCTGAAATGCATATGGTGTGTGTATCTGGTCTTCAGCACCAACTGTGCTCTCCGTGGTACAATCCCATTTACGTGACGGAGCCAAGATGTGCGTGACAGATAAGGAGCCTCAAATGCCAAGAAAGATTGTATGCTGCTTAACGCTTCACTAACGGTGCTGAAAAACAGATTTTTCATGCATCTTCCGTAACAGTTGGTGCTGAACCTTACAGAAATATTTTGTAAACTAAACCTTTACATTAAAATGTGCAAAAGAAATCCCCCATCTTTGTATTTGCAATGTGTATTGTTGAAAGCATTTGTGCAGTGCTCGTATTTGAATATATGACTTGTTTATGCAGCTGGTATGGTATATGACACCGAGGGTACCAGCATATAAGTAAACAAGCTATCTGCAAATACATTAGCATGGAGTCATGCCCTTAAGCTTCATGATAATTTTTTAAAAGTTGATCATAAATATATGCATGTGCTGTTTGCTTCTCCTGCTTTATCCCCATTTTTAGAGGGAGATAAGGAATACTCTCTGTAGCTAAAATCCTGACAAACGGCTGTGGAGCGTTTGTGTGCATGCCAGATGTGGGGATTTTTAATTATTTTTATAGTTTTCCTTATACACCAAGCATGAGGATTCACAGTGTCATACATAGCACCAAGGTCAATCCAGTTGCTTCCCGGTGCTGCCTCTGCATGCCCAAATCGCAGCCCTTCACCTGGGAAACAGTTCGGACGTGATGGTGCCTCCTCCTGTCGTGCTGATAGTCCAGCGCAGAGGCAGGAGCAGTCTCCACTGCTGTCACCTGCAAATAAATTGAAACAGCTGAGGCTGGAAACATGGCTCCTGCCGTACATGTCGGCTGGCACAGAAAGCCTTTTTCTTTAGATTGCAGTCCATTGCCCTATTATAGATTTGGGGTTTTATTTCCTTAGACAGAATAAACCAAGTCTGACAGTGTCCTGGTGTGGAAAACTGGAATTGTGGCTAGAAGGAACTATTCCACCAGTGCCCAGGAGACAGGACATCTCAGAATCAAGCTCCTGCCTGCATTCATCTTGTGGGCAAGCTTTATGGGGCCGTTTTTAGTTTTCTGCAGAACAGCATAGGTTCCCAAGTCAGACATCCAGGAAGTAGAAAGCACCCAACTGGTAGTCAGTTGTAAAACCGTGCTTAAGCCATTGGACCAGCATCACAAAACAAATTTGTTGCAGCCTTAATTCTGTGGGGTTTTTAAACTCTTGATTTAGCGATTTTAATTTTTTCCTTTGGAGTGTATAATTTTAAGAAATAGACTTTGTGTCAGGAAATCATTCCCATGATTCTGAAACACTGTCCTTCGCTGCCTTATTGCCTAGTGAGTCTTATATGCTAAAAAATGCTTAATAATAAAAACTTACTGCTTTCAAAATATTAACATGATCCAGCCCTTTAGATCGAGACCCTTCAGAAACTTAAGGTGGCATCTTCTTTCTCCTCCATAATCATTCCTTATGGAGTTACTATATCTGAATGACCAAATATCTAATTGGTCACAAGTACTTAACGTATCTTGAAGGTAATCTTTTTTTGGATGCAGTGCATGTTTACTGTTTTTGTAATTGCACGTACCAGAAGTCTAATAGAAGTATGTCAGATGGCACATTTACACAAGATAAAAGAGTCATTGAAATTGAGCCTCAGATTCCTTTCACCTAAGATATGAAGCTGTTCCACCATCACAACTTGAAATAATCATATTTGAGTAGGATGACCAATACAGTTTTGATGAGAGGTGAGATACAGACTGGCAAGTCAGCTGGAGGGGTCAGAGAGATGCTGCAGTAACCCTGTCCCAACACGAGTATTTTTGGACATGATATAGTTCTTCTAGCTTTTTGAAGAGAAAAAGGGGGCATCTATCTGAGGTGAATAGTAAAATAGGTAAAGCTTGAGGCCTTTACTGGTCTTTTATCTGATGTTTGATAGACCGGGGGGAATATCATTAGACAAGAGAGGAAGCCAAGCACAAATATAGGTCACCAAATGGATCGTGGAGCTTCAAAAGCGCTGAGCAAGGGTCCAACTTTCTATGAAGATGTTTTCTTGCTGTGAACTAGCAATTTAGCCTGAAAGATTTTCAGGAATAAAAATCTTTGTAATGTGATTTTTTAATAAGATATAAAAATAGAGTGGCAGTTGTCATGCCTGTTATTGCTGCTGACACTGCATGCTGTGAATGCTCCCCGAGCAGCACACAGTGTACCCGCTCCAGCAGAGATCACGCAGAGCCATGCCAGAGGTGAACTGGGACTGTTTACCTGGACAGCTGAATTTTTGCAGTCCCAGTGACTCCTACAGCTTTTCAATCATGCCAGATGTGTCTCCAGTTTGGTTTTTATGCCTCAGAATATTTAACCTTACATAGGGAAACATATCACTTAATAATTAAAAAAAAATCTAGAAGGAAATAAATGGGTGTAGGTTGAAAAATTACTCCTGCATAATTGCTTCCTTAACACTGTTTTGGACATGGGAAGTATTTATATGAACTGTGCTGAGTTCCTTCAGCAGGAAGCTCATATCTTGGAGCCAGAGTAGCAAAATGACCATTCTGTACCCATTTCTGCTGAACAAGCCGCAGGGTGTACTATGATAGCCCATGCCGGGGCAGGGCCCGTGGCAGTTCTTAACGACTGCAAAATTTTGTCTTTAATATATAAATACACTGATAAATACAATGTCATGTTTACTATGTTCTCATGTTGTGTGTGTTGTTTCTTCTTCCATTAATCATGCTGAACTTTCTTTTCATCTCTCAGTGGGGAAAACTCATCTGTTTTACACTATGGTCATGCTGGAGCCCCAAATGATAAAACTATCGAAGATGGAGACTTGTGGTAAGTCAAGGATTAGAGTTTGTTTGATATTTTTGTAACACTAGCACTGTTTCCATATATACATTATATGTACTCTTGGACTTAATAAATAAAATGATGGCTGTATAATGATGAAAGACCGTATCTTTAAAATAGAATGTAATGTTGCATGCCAGACTAGTCAGGTTTCTTCCAAAGGTCCTGTATACCTGCATCTCCAGTTGCAAGGGAAAAGAGAGATTGTTCCCAAACACTCTGTGCCAAAAGCACTTACAATTTAGTTTAAGAAACGGCTGTAAGTACAAGGGCAGTTACAAAAATTGGCATCTGAGTTTGCTCATGAACCTCTGTTCCAAACCTGGGCTGTGATAAGATGGAGGGTTAAGAAGAGTGTTGGCTGCCTTTAAAGAATTGCATCAAATTGCAATATGGATTAGATTTTCCAAATGTGTATGCACACCCACACACCCCGGCGTGAAAGTGTGAGGAGATCAAACTCATCTCAGTTCAGGTTAGGGCAGGGTGCTTCTAGTTCTGTATTGTGTCAAAAATTTCTAAAAGAATTTTGCTTGGAGTTTAGCATTGCCATAATACAGTTGCAAATACCATGAATATTTCTCTACTTGCATTACATGTCCACATGCTTTGTAGTATGACTGCAGATAAAAGCAGGGTGAATGAAAGCTCCAAGTACATTGCTATAAATTGAAAGACAAACCTAATTGTGTGGTGTGTAACATAGCTTTTGTACTTCACCTCCTAAGGCTTTGGTCAAAAAGCCTGCATTTATAAAAGTGCAGAATTACTTTTGGAAGAGTTAATCACCAGCATTCAGTGGAGGATATCTATCAGATTTCTTTTATAACACGTGCAAAAAGGGTTCAGGTCTGTATTTTCTCAGTTGAACGTAAAGGTGTGGAGGAAAGCAAATTAGTATTATCATAGATAAGCTCAAAAACTATTATGGAAAACAAATTGAGTCTCAGAAGTGAAAAACTGTGCCATGTTGGCTGATGTTCTGGGCACATATGCAGGTGTTGCAGAATGAATTTACTGAATTACAGATAGGTAATTTGGTTTTAATACTGTAAAATCTTTTTTTAAAGCTTCTTGTACAATAGTTTATGTATTCATCTGTGGTGAATAGCTTACTGAACCCATCAAATACTAACTAATTTATTGCAGGGCTAGCTATGACATGATCACATTGTGATGAGTAGATGAAGTGCTGTGAGGCTTTTTTGATGAGACAAGACACACCAACGTGATACCATATTGGCTGTGTCATCCAATTAAATTTTCAAAAACAGTGTGTGGCCTACAGGAAGTCTCAGCCTATGTTACTGAGAGAAGATATTCCGTAATGCATTATGATGTTCTGTATTTAAAATTAAGGCCTCTAAATGGTGAGGGGAATAGTATTACTGAGAGACCTCAGAGTGAAGGGTATACATAGGACCATTTTACTTAGTGTCTGAGGACAGTTTCGTGCATGGCTGGAATCCTTCCTAAGCCCCAAGAGCACATACCGAGACTCTTTGCAAACTCAGATTTCATGCTGTATTGGCAGAACCTTAAATAAATGTTTGGGCTTTATTAGCCCTAGATATTTGAATGTCAGCAAAGCATAACCTACCAAGTAGATTGCTTAAGCATTTCAAAACTACTGTTCTACAACCTTGCTTTGTAATCATCTTAACAATGAGAAAAAAGTTTAACCTAGCTTGAAATATCCTCTTGCTGAAATGGTCCGGTTGCATCTTTGTCTTGATGAGATGAAGTTTGTCAGATATAGATTGGCTTTAGCAAGTAAGTGCTCCGTGTGCACAAGCACCCGCTTGGGTTTCAAGTCTCTGCCCTTGCCCCCCCGACTGGTAGTCACGTAGCAGTCAAACTTCGCTCCACCTGATTTTATTAGTATTTTGCTCAAGCGAGAGTAAAGAATTTCTAAGAAAACGTAAATTAATTTGTGTAAAGGTGATTTAAAAATACACTCATTTCCCACAGTTAAAAATAGCGTTTTGGAAAAAAATGTGGAGCTAGCGTACTTCAGCAGCATACAAGTTATGACAAGGCACTACCTGTGTGGTTTTACAAATTTCTAAATCGGCTATAGGTGTGGATGTATGTGCATACAGAACAGCTTATTAAAATGACAGTATGCTGATTTGTTTGTATGTGTTAGAGTTTGTATATTTGGCTCTCAATTAAGCTTTTTAATAGCTACTGGGAGCCCTCTGTTGGATAATCTTAGGAAGCCCTGAACATAGAGTTAAAAAAAAGGCTTTACTTTTGGTGAAAAAGAGGTAGAAGTGTTTTAAGGGTTACTTCTGCTTCCACCAGTATTTTGGTATAAATCTAATTTAACGTTTCCTACACTTGTATGTAATAGAACTGGAAGACTGGATACTTGGTATAATTTTTATTAAATTATTCAGTAGAATTTCCTATCTTTTTCTTAACATTATTTAGTGGATATGACTAACATGCAAGAGTTTTGCAGAAATATACTGCTTAGGGGTTTTATGTACAAAGCAGTGCAGTGCAGTAAGTGTTAGAAAATAAGTCAACAAAGTACCTGAAGGTTAGGAAAAATAGATTTGGAAGACTAATGCTTTGCTGCTTTGAAACATCAAGTGCACGCTTTGTTTGCTCTTTTAAGAATATGAGTTACAAGGATTTTGTGGTATCAACAGGATATACAAACAAAAATACTTGTGCTATTGCATTTTAAAATATTTTTTTAAGACTGTTATTTTCACTCCTTTAAAAACCGTGGCAAGTTTAGAACAACCGGGTTTTATGATGCTCATTTTTGAAAATTAATCTACATCAAATGGATTTATTGCTTCTGTAAGAAACTGGAATGGAAGTACATCTGTGATACTGCATCGTAATCCACACTTTTACAGGTACAATTTCTGTGCCAAAAGATCTCAGTGCAAGTCAAGGACTATTAAGAGAATTTCTGATGCTTCTTGTTGATACGGACTGTATTGCTAAGCGTGACTGTTATTTTCGGTCTATTAAACATTAAAAACAAAATAGCTAACACAAAACATAACGATTGCAATAAAACCCAATATTTTTAGGGAAGTTTAGGTATTCAATAGATATGTTCACTTATACTGATATTAAAAGTAAATATTGCAATAACAGCAAGTTGGTGCTTTATATAAATAATTCATGTGCTATAACATCTATGCGGTGAACATTTTTTAAATAGTATGATCAATATGGTCTAAACCAAATACTTTTACTAAGCAAGCGTCTGTTGTCTCCATGGTCAAAAAGGTCATGCAGATAAACGGGTAGGCTGACCACCCTGGTGAGTCGCAATTCTAGGCACTCTACCCTTCCATTTGGTATTACCTTTAAATAGTATCGTCTACTCTCAGTATTGCAAATCGTGGCATGCAGTGATGATGTACAGCCAGGCTAACACACAAATACTGATTTTCTTCTGTCATCTTAAACCTGTGACAGCTTGGATAGAAACTGAGCCCAAGACTGAGGTTTACTGCATTATCCCAAGGTATTGCATTACTCCTTGTGTGCCAAGATGCCTGCTGTTTCTGTAGGGAGGCTGTAACTACATTTTGTAATATGGAAAGTGGAGTCATAAGCAGAAGTACTTTTGTTGTAGTTTGCAGTCTCCTGCCCTGTATACGAGAGGCCTCCATCAAGACCAGAGCCAGAAAGTAGCCAAACCAAATTTTCCATGGGTTTTTGAGCTATCCTCCCAGCCTCCACAATCAAAGGTCTTTCAAAGTCTGGGCGAAAGTAGAATGAAATTAAAAGTTTCTGCTCAAGAAGAAAAAGTAACCCAAATAAATTCAAGGAACAGAGATCCGACTCCTCGCTATGCAAAAATCAAGAGCAGATGAGCACCTGGGGCTCCAGTCCATTGAGTGGCATCCCCTGCATTACTCATTCGTCCCAGGCAAGTGTCTCACCATCTTTCCCTTTGCAACTGTTTTGCTTTTGTTTGCGCTGACAAAAGAGATTGGTTCAGTGATTAGAGAGCCCTCGTGGGAGACTGAAAGCTCTGGTTTCAGCTCTCTTCAAATTGATCTCTGACTTTGACTGGAAGTTATGACTTGACCTTGGCAAATAGCGTCTGTGAAAAGTTCAGTCAAAGCCAGTGTGTTTCCCCAAAAAGCATTAGTCTCAACAAATCAGCATCTGCCTTCTGAAAAATGAAAGCGTCTGCTTTCTTAAAAATGAAGGAAGCAAATCCCCTTGGGTCCTCCTTTCTGTCTTCTGCCCCTGCCCTACTGGTGCAGCAGTGCAGAGCCACACCATGGCTGTCGGGGAAGAAGAAAACTGGCCATCACAGTAGACAGGCTGCAGGAGAGGAGGCCTGGGGCAAGGCAAAGGTCTCTTCTCACCTTTGTGGTTCAGTGGTTTGTTGTAGGAATCATGAGAGGTGCTGAACCTGAAGTGTGTACTTTACGTTTTGATTTTGAGAAGATATTCAGGAAAATGATAGTTTATTGCTTTGCATTTGCTGCCTAGCAGTTCACGCCTGCCTTTGTGGGTTCTTGGAATTGCCACGCACCGAAGACATGTCGGGAGTTGATTGTTTTATTGCAGTTGATCAGCAGGGCTCCTGCAGCGTTTGACAAATAGAAAATGCTTCTGTGATGTTAAAATAAAGATTGATTCTTCATGATGAGGCTCACCCTTAAATAATAGAAATGTGAGAAAATAAGCCTGACCCCAGATGTCACTGAAATAGATATGGCAATTACCTGAGGGTTTTCTGCAGGTGTCACGAGTTGCAGGTCTTGGTCTTTTTATGGCACCTGACAAATATGTCTCAGTGAAAATTCAGTACTTAGTAACCAACTTTTATTGTCAGGTTCACTGACCTTCCAGCACCTGATGACATTTTGGGGGGTTAGTTGGTCTGCTCTGGCTTTGCAAAATACTGAAAATAATTGTTTATTTTGCTGAAGCATTTTGAAAATTTTGAGATATCCCCCTAAGTCAGACTGCTAACGAAGGTGTGCTGGATGAGTGGTCCCCGCGCCTGGCCAGGACCCCCTTGGAGAGCCCTGAGCAGCGGTGCCGGGGCTGTGCTGTGTCTGGGCCCCACGCCCCGCCGGGGACAGGCGCTTGGTACCGGCCCTGGTGCAGCAGCGGCGGTTAGCGCGGGTACCACTCCTCCCTGGAGCGAGCGCCTGGGTGTAATTTAAGAGGGCTTGGGTGAAAGATAAATAACAGGAATGCAGTATCAACTGCTTGTGCAGCGCAGCAGACCTCAGAGAGACACCGCTAACCTTGTATTCACAGTGGGACCATCTATTATTTATAAAATCACTTTAGAAGTTTAAATGGAAGTAGGTTGGATTGTCAGATGATGTCTTTCATTATATTTGACTGTTTCTTTTAACACTCTTAAATTTAAGCTTACTGATTTCAGTAAAGTGTTGGGAAGAGTACAGTATCCTTGGTGGAGCAGGATGTTCCTGCTGTAAAAGCTCGCCACTGTTTCCATGACCTGCTGGTTATGACAGTAAAACAAGTTTTATCTGCAGATAGTTTTACTGCATTCAGGTACCAGATTTTAAGCACCAGGGAGGTTTTGTTAGAGTCACAAAATCAAACACATCCTGTCGTAAGAGTACAATCTCAGCATAATGCACCTTTGTTAAAAGTTTTAAATATGTCTTGAGTATATTAACAGGTATTGTTATTTGCTTAGTCAAATAATAGAGTTGGGGGTATGGAAAGCAGTCTAGTGTTGCAAAAAAACTTTAATGGAATAATTTAACTCTGAGCAACATTTTGCTTTTTATTGCTTTCCTTAATATCCTAATGCAAATTTAAAGCATCAGTATAATACTGACACCAGAGGGCACTAAAATAAGTGCTCTCTGGAAGGAGATGATGATTGTCCCATGTTTTGGTATTGGTAATGTGTTGTACTTGCCAGAGCAAAGGCACAGCAGCCTTCCAGGAGCACTGCCTTTATGTGTATAATGTGCATTCCACTCAAGTTGTGTTAAACTTGGTTTTGTTTCCTTCCATTTGGCACTTATATGGACCTCCTAATAGATTATTTTTTTTTTCATATAACTTCTGGTGCTGTCAGAAGATCCTGTTTAACTTCTAGTGTTCCTCCTTCTGACATTTCAGAAGCTTTGTTCATCGTAGGGTTTTTTTCTTGATTGCAGGTACAGGGAGTTGCAAAAGGTTGTTCTGGATGTAACAGAGAGGGAAGGTGCTAAGTGTTCGGGCCTTTTTATTTTTTAATTACTCAAAAGAGATGAAGGACAGTTTCCAGGTTTCCTGGAGTTGTTGGTCAACTCTAAGATGTGTGAAGAAATTACAAAAGAAAGTTACTTATTGCAAGAACTGGTCAGATTCAGTTGTTCATGGTTATTCATGAAGGCTAAGACCTCTGTTAGGTAAAATAGAAGTTACTTTGCTAATTTTACTTCTTTGATCTAAAAGCATAATATATGGCATTCTGCAATCAAAAGATTTGTCATTTCTGTATAACGTGCATTTATCTTTCATACATACATGCAATATGCATATGTAGTATACATATTCTATTGAAACTATATCAGCATATTTATCCTAATATTGCACAGTGTTATATGTAGGAAATGCACTATTCTCTTCTTTGCATGAACGAGTAAGTGTATATTAGAAAAGCTCTTTTTATGAGTACTGAGTGACTATCTCTGTTTCAGGAAAATATTGAGGAGACCTTCAATAACTCAACTAAAAAATTTAGATGAAAAAAATATCCTACAAAAGATGATAGAAATTTGTTGTAACTCTTTTTCCGAACTTTTTTGGAATTTACACTGCATTTTATTGAGTTTTTCGATACTGTCAACCTATAAGCCAAAATTAAATTGACCAGGTGGGGGCAATGTTGCATTAAAAAGCAGGAACTGACCAACCTTTTCACATCAGATAAAACAAGTCCTCCCTTTTCCACCCCAAGTACTTCATTGTCTCCTATTAAAACAATTTATCCTACGGAACAAAATATTGTATTTATTACTTCTTGAAAGCACTGCTTTTAAGATCCTAGGATATTAATGTGTCAGATGTAAATGCGCAACTATTTTATGTGGGTGAGACTAGTATTTTCATTTGGCCTCATGCATTTTTTAATGCATTTTGAAATTTGATGCTGTAATAATATGCAAAAATTATGGTTAGCTTTAACCTTTCAGTCTGCAGTTTTGAAATAACTTGTTGTTAGTTATGGTTTTGTTTCTAATAATAATACAAAGCACGTTGCTACTACTTACTTGCTGATTGCAAAATCAACTGGCTATCCATTTCTGAAATAATTTCTTTGGCTTGATTCCTCTGGCTTGATTAGTATTTACTATTTTCATCAAGTGTGGGTATTTTTCCTTTTGTTGTACCTATAGACTATATTAATTTTATGCTAATCTAGAAAAATTGAATTTGATTAAAAGTATAAAAATATATTTGCTAGAAATAACAATAATTTTGCTCTAATTGAATATGTGTTCTCTTAGTACTGGTTAATTCAGGCTATGAGGTTGCCTACTGTCAGAAATGTATAAGCCTTTTAACCAAAGCAGAGGTCGCTAAATATTAATATAGTTTTTGCTGTAACAAATTTTAGCCTTCCTTAAGTGTTACGGTCTGCCTCTTAATTTTATGCTCCCTATTGTGTATGTGAAATGTCTTTTTGATTGTCACCTGTAAATGAGTTTATCTGTTATAATTTTATCTTAGCATTCCCAGTGTAATCAGAAAAAAACTGAGAGCGCGAGGTTGCTATGGCTGCTGTTGGACTGATTTGATTAGGTTGTTCATCTCTTTAAAGAAAACAAGTAGTATTGTTTTAATAGGCGTTGATTTAATACTGATCATTTATAAATGCCACTTAGTGTAATCCACTTTTTATGGTGGTCTTTGTTAATACAGATACACATAAAGCATGATAGAAGTATTCTTGAGGGTTGTTGCTTATCTTGAATGGATTTCAGTGATAAAATCTTTCTCCTTGCTCTTGGTGTGAGGAACTCAGTTGTACAGGTCAGAATACAGTTTTAGAGGGAGTCTGCCTGGCCTTTAAACCAATGTGTGACTCAGGGGGAAGGTACAGTTAGTCTCCAATGCACCCTTTTTGTATCCCCCTGAACCAAGTGTAATTCCCAGTACCTGCATTAGGGACGGTGTTGGGTCTTCTCTTGAGTCTGTGCAGACAACCACTTGTTACCCCATGGTGGAGGTACAGTCTTGCAGAGCCAGGGCCTCAGGAGTCCTTCGAGTGTAATACTGCTCCACATCCAGGCTGAGCCAGTTTAGGTCTTTAGGGCAAGAATATTTCTGATTTTAGTTGTACATTGCAGTACCATACTTTCAACTTGAGGTGCTGCCATGAAGAGTAGGTATTTCTTTCGAATAGGAAAAAAATGTTCTTGCTGGCAAAACAGCATGCTTGGCTCCTTTTCAGAAATACTTGTTGCTGCCTTCATTACTGTGCACTTGACCTGTCCATGGAAAGGCTAGCAACTGCCTTGTCTGGTTTTTTGCATTGTTGTCATCTTTTGTAGAATACTCTGAAGCCCCTATCTGGTGGATTCCATTTGAGAACGGTAACTTGGAGGTTGCTTGAACAACCCCAGGATGTCTAAAAAACCAAATGAACCTGTACCATTGGACACTGGCCCAGTTTCTATCATGGAAAAAAAAAATTGAAGTGTTAGCCTTTTGCTTACATAGACACATGTGTATGAGCACACACATACACACATAAGACAATTTGACAGTATTTACAGTAAAAATCAGTAAGTTTTGACACTCTGATCTCTGGGGTTGTTTGTCCAGGCTGGGAAACACAGGTCAGATTGTCCAAAAACGCTGCTGAAAGCGAAGGCTCTCAAGTCCCAGTGTTAGCACCTAAGAATGGTGGCCCACTTTAGAAGTGTCAAACTTCTACAATTCACTTTCAGTAGGTACCTTCCGCTTCTCAGAAAGCATCTAGAAATGGACTGGTTTAGTCAACTACAAGATTTCAGTAACTTGACAATGTAGCTGTGTTGTTGTTGTTGTTGTTACCCTGTGCTGGTATCTCACGTTCTGGTGAGAAGCTAATGAAGTTTGCCGTCCTCGGTTTGATTGGGAAGCACTCAAGTGCCAATACAGGCTTCTCCTTGCATGCTCCCTTCTCTTCCCTGCAGCTCTGACATCCTTGCTCCTTGTTTGAGCAAGTCAGCCGGAGCTGTGAACGCCCCAGATACTGCCTTTCCAGTGGGGAGGCTCCTAACGGGTGGAAACTGGCCAAAACTTGGGGTTTGCTGCCATCTCTGTTAGCTTGACTTCAGCAAAGAATTGTCTCTGCTAAAGAGAGTACTGTTGCTTATTAAATATGCCAATTAAAAATGGATAATAATTAGGATAATAAAGCCAGAAAAAAAAATCACCCATTCAGCAAGAAGACAAGTCAAACAGGTAACCCTTTTGTCAGAACCTCCCCTGAGACATTTCCTGATCTCTGGCCCATTGCCTGCGTGGGGCGGGCAGAGGTGTTAAGCCGGCAGTATTGGCAGTTCACCTTCTGCATCTTGGGAAGCCTCCAGTGCTGCTGCCTCCTTCCAACCCGGCAACACGAGCGTGGTGTTCCCAATTCTTTGTTTGTATGCAGCAGTTCTGTGCTAGAGACATTCTTCTGCTTAGCAGAAACACTGCAAGATAGTACTCGGGGGCAAATTTAGCTATGAACAAGCCAGTCAAAAGGGGGTTGGCTCTTTGCTCTGGCAAACTTGACATTTTTCGTAAGTCATTGATGTGGACTGCATGGGGATGGAAGAGGTGTTATACTCGATCATGGAAATTGATTTATTTAGCACAGAAGCTTAAGGCTGTTGTCTTAGATTTCTTCAAGAGATAAATACTGTAAGCAAGGGACTCCTAGCCTGTGTGTGGAAATAGCACATAAAATCTGACTAGAATGTGTGGGTGTTTACTGAACCAACTCTTAGTGCAGCTCATTCACCAAATTCTGTGAGATTGAGTTTTCATATCCTGTGAGATAAATAGATGTGAAGTTGTCCTGCTTGGCTCAGGTCCGTGTGAGAGAGGGCACTCCCACACGCTGTTGCTGGCGGGGAAGCCATTTTTGCTCTGCAGCAGGGATGGAGCGCCCGAGCAGAGGCACACCTTCCCGTGACGGCGGGTCGGAGCAGCGCACACCCACCTCCCACCGCTCCTCTCTGCATCACGCGCTGCCCTGCTTCTGAGAGCCTCTGCCTGTGTCTGTTGCACTGAGAGGAAACCCTGGGCTCTGCAAGGCACAAATATCAGGAGACGGGTTTTTTTATTTGGTTGCGCTCTTTTTTTTTTTTTTTTTTTTTTTTTTTTTTCTTAAATCCAGCCAGCTTAAACTTTTGTATATTCTAGCTACAGCCACTGAAGTCTCTGTAGTTAGTGTTGTAGAAGTACAGGCAGGGAATCCTCTCTCCTTCAAAATTCAGTATCGACAGATACTTTTTTTCCCCCTCTTGGTGAGCTTACTGGCATATCTTGTCATCTTCTGTGAGAGAAGGTTGAGGCAAGCTTTCCATTATCTGTAATAGTCTGGGAGAGCCTTAAGTGAGACAGTGCTACAAGAGGAGCAAAGATGGGAAAGTCATGGAAAAGGTAGACAAGTTGAAAAGACATGGTTGAGGACAAACACAAAAAATACAGGGCCATGTGGTTATGTAAATGCAACTAGATGAAGAATAGTCATGCAGTCATTTTGTGTCTGTGTAGTTGCATTACCTGTGTGGACTACAAGATTTTCGGGAGGCTTAAACAAAAATTTGATGTTTTCTTGTGAATATCCAGAATCCCATTTCCTACAAAAAAATATTCTTCAGCATTTTTCTAAGGTTACTCTTGACTCCAGGGGTGTTGACAACAAAAAGCTGGCCTTAGATCAGCAAGACAAGCCTGGCTTCAAGACAGAGCCACTACAAGCTCTCTCTGTATCATGTCAGATGGAAGCTGGTCACAGCAGGGCACCTCTTAAAAAAACCAAGCTGTCCTGGGCATGGTGGGACTTTGCAGTATAGCGTTCCAGTTCCTTGTTGGGGTTGGCAATGTTACCTTACTCGGTGTTGCTTTTTTAATTGCCAACTCCTGGCTAATCAGGATGCAAGTGGATGAAAAAGTGTCACTTCAGTCTCCATTTTCTTACTTGTGATATCACTTACTATAATTCATTCTTGTGGTCTGCTATTAAGCCACCCTATTTCCAAATCACTTGGCATGTTTCCAAAGACATATCTCATAGGAGTGCTGGTACCTAGCTTCCTTAAGCTTGAAATTGCCTCAGCAGTGTTTAACCAAACAATTGGTCAGATTTTGTTGGTGCATGAATACTTAAAGATTTAATTGCTGCGTGAAGTGTAATGCACGGAGCACTCTGTGAACTTGGAGCAGAGTACAGCAAGGTCACGGAGTCAAATCTCCAGCTGGGGATGACTTGGTCTTATTGCAATAAGAGGAGGAAAAGGTTGTGTGTACCTTTATTCCTCCTGTCTTAGGACTGGGCTGGCACCAGTTCATCAGTGTTGGCTGCTCGTAGGTATGTTGGTTAATAATGGTTCAAAACCCTAACACCTGAGTAAATGCTGCTGAGTAAAGCGCATCAGTATTTGTACCTTTTTACCTGTAACGTGAGGTACGAGGAGGGCATGGCAAGATATGGCAATATGAGTTTTCTAATTGATAATTTTGTGAATCCACTCGGGAGAAGGGAAGGTTTTGTCCTGAGGAGAGAATCTGGGTAGGACATGGGTTGGAGGCAGGTGACACTCACTACAGCCCCGTGCTGCAGTGCATTGCACCAGGAGGAAATCCACCTGGGTTTCACTGCAGTCATCACTCTGTGGTGTTAACAACTGCTTAAAAATAATTTGTTTTTATAACTATCGTGAGGAGATCCAGTTCTGAGTGTACAGGCCAAGCAGATCTGTAGGGAAGGAAGGTGACAGCTTTATGCGCTAGCTCGTGGGAGAAGCTGTAGGCTTCCTGAGAAATGCCTGCAAGAGCTTGTTTTTGGGTTGGGTTGGTGGTTGGATCATAACGATTCATACGCATGGCTCAGATATCCCAAATAAAGTATTGCTTCCCATTGTGATATTGGCCATAATTTGCTTCATTGCCTGGCAGTTTCAAATTATTTGACAATAAAAATGTCAGCAAGCCTATAAAACTAAAATACATGCTTAGAGGAAGATGATGCTTTATTTAAAAAAAAAAAATGGTATACAGTGACTATGAAGAAAAGAAGCATGGCTGTTCATAGTCCACAGTTTTCAGATCTAAAGTGTTATGCAAAGCCTCAGAGGTCAAGAAAGCTAAAATCAATACCAAAATACATATTATTTTTCTGGGCTTGAAAGCCAAATATGTAACTATAAATTTGCATTTTTGGTGCCAATATTCTGTGGAAGTAACACAGCCATGTCTTACTCATCCGTATTGTTTCAGAGGGACGAGAGGGGAAAAAAAAGCTTTTGTGCATCGTGTCATGTAGCACTTCAGTTGCAGTACTGACTTTACAAGGCTGTATTCTCTTTAAAATCGACAAGACTTGAAATATTTTCTCCCAACTCCCATCTGGGGTTCCTGCACGGGGAGCAGAAACCCATGTCGGTTGGACGTGGAAGGGACGCTGCCAGCGGCACCGGGGACCTGCCGGGGAGGGCTGCGGAGCTGCTGTGAGGAGGGCCCATCCGGCCCATCCTGTATGAAAGGCTGTGGCAGGTGATGTGTTCCGGCTTCTTTTTGACTTGATACAGTTTTATGTAAAAAATTATTTTAAGTTGTGGTATCAGACCTTTTTCCTGTGAAGGGAATGAAATGCTTAGTCATTTTTGAAGGTGACTTCTAAAACAGATGCAGAAGGCAACTTCTTTTTTTTTATGCTGTTGGCTGACGTTGTATTAATGATATGTAAGCAAGTCATCCTGTCAGTAGAACAACTGACAGGTTATTTGATTTTTCTCATACTTTGCATTGTTCAGTTTTAGTTAATAATGTTTACAGTATTTTGCAATATGTTTGGGAGGAAAGGTTTTTTATATATATATATAACTGAAGCCTCCTTTAGGATAGGTATACCCATGCTTCCAAGAAGGAGTTTGGAATATTTTTGCTAGGTGTCTTCCATATGTGGTATAGCTTCTAGAAAACAATTTGAAACAGTAACATGGATTTTTTTAGGGAGTGCTCAGGTCTTCTGACTGTTAAATCTGCTTTATACATCATGCACTTTTCACCCTGAAATGAAACCAGGTAGATTTTCATTGCTTTTGCTCCCAACAAAGTAGTGCAAAGCAAGATTAACTTCTCTCTTGAAAGAGTGACCCATGCAATAAAAGACTTCATCAGCTTCAAGTGAAATCAGAGAGAACTTTGACATACAACCGTGCACCCTTCTGGTCAGTGATACTCCTCTGGCCACCTTCCCGTTCAAGACACCTCAGAAATCTGACAACCTTAGACACATCATCCCTGCATTCATTGAAATCGGTAATTAACAATAAGATCCTTGCGAAAAAGGAGTGGAGAAAGGGTTGTTCTGGAATTAATTTTTTCCTCATTAAACAGAAAACAGAATTCACAATTAAGTTTTGTGATAGACAACGTATACAGCCTGCTGGATGTGTAGCACTTAATTTCTCTAAAAGGGGATTATAATAGAGTTTGGAGATACGTTGTATTATTGCAGGTGTTACTCTCTGTTAAACAGTTCTTAAAAGGCAAGCCATAGATCAGGATGCCTATAAAACCAGTTTTCATTTGTTCATTTATTTAGATTGTTGCTACATTTGATAACAGTCCAAATAACAATAAGTGGTTGTTTCTGTACATGACCCATGTAAGAATCCATTATCAAGCAGGTAATGCATTAATAATATCACGTTTACTAGCAGCTACCGTCAAATTGCAGGATAAAATAAATGTATATTTTCTAAGAAACCAGGATTAAAGGAACTGCTTTTAGAAACTTTTTCCAGTTAGTCAACAGGAGAAGATAGTACCTCACATGCATTTTATTCGACTTAATGTGCTTGACCACTTATTTTGCCTGACAAGCAAAGGTATGGAAGTGGGATCTTCTCAGGCTCCCATTATTTCCTCTGGATAACTACAATATTTGGGCTATTTCCATGTCTTGGGCAGCATTTTAACTAATGGATATGTTCCCAACTGAAGTTAAATGGAAGATAATTCCCAATAAGAGCCAAAACGTACAGTTTGGTTTGGAGGCTTTTTCACTGAAGCATACAGGCTGGATGGTGTGTTGTGATCTGAGGTAGAATTTGAAGGATCATCTTCCCTCATGTCTCCTCTTGTCTGGAAGCCAAAAAACCTAAACACATGGTGCTTCCCAGCTTGTGAGCCTTGTTTTGGTGTACCATTGGCTTTATGATTTATTTATTTTTTTATTACTCAGTGATCCAATCTCAAAAACCTATTTAACAGCCACCAAGTGATGAATGGGTTTGAGAAAATGCTGAAAATTTTAAGTTTAAAGACATAGCTAAAATTTTGCCAGTGGTAAGTTCAGAACAACTATTCTCCTAGTAAATACAGAAAGCGTAGCAACTTCTGGTAGACATGGACAGGGATGGAAGCTGTTGCTCACAGCTTTACTGTCACCATGCTGAATGGACACTTAGACTTTTAAATTCAACAGAGTTAGGCTACAAAACTACCCTAAATCTCACAAAGCACCTTGAAACTTGTTTTGTGATTTTTGAAAGGATTCAGTCTGGGATAGGGTGAAAGATTTATAACTAATCTGAAATCTGTATCCTGTTGGAATAGAGAACATAGCAGCTTCTTACATAATTCTTAGTTGCTGAAACTAGTTTTCTGTATCCTTAGATTTTTTGTGTGTGTATCATTAGTTATTTTTAGAAGTAAATTAACCCTAAAATCAAAGTTTATGCAGTGTCGATGCGGTTTCTGATTTTGAGGTTTGGCTAGGCTGGTTTATAGTTGCTATGTTGGAGTCAAATCATGGGGGTTTTACCCTGTGGGTCTGGTATTTGCTGTCTATTGTGTATCTTCTTTCAATTAGCAACTTTCTGTTTGAACATACCGTATTTCCTATTTAAGTGAATGTATATAGTGTTTGTATTAGCTCTGCATGTACATACATAACTTTGCAGTTCTCTCTTTCGCATTCTCCTGAGGAGTTTGCTCCTGTAGCTTTAAGCCTTGTGCAGTTCTGCATCTGTAAACCATCCAGTTTGTTCCTGAAGTTCCAGTCCTGCAAGTCTCTCTGCAGGTGAACCTTGCCCAGTTTGGGGAGGCTGGCGATGACTTCAGCAGGGCTTACACTTAGTGCAAAGATTTGTTCATGGAGGAAATTGTGGGGTGGATTTTAAAATTTCTTGGACACTTCATGAGTGTATGCCTGTGTGTGCAGTGCAGGAAGGAGTCCCAGCCCAGTTTAGCTTTACCATGATTGCCTTCGTTTACTTATGGTCTTTGCTTTCAGCGGCAGTTCTGTTGGAAATGGTGAACGTTTACAGCTGAGTGCTGTAACACTTTTTGTGGTAGCTTACACTTATCTTTAGTCATGTATGTGGGCTGGGGACAGAGCTACACGCCATGGTTTTCCTAATTACTGCTGTAATTAGGGCTCTGGCAGAGAGAGTACTCCAAGTGGACTGTCCTTTCTTCTGCTTGTGTTGTCTGTCTCGTCTGTGAAGCATAAGCAAGAGGAAGAAAACGTCAAGGTTTTTACACACAGTGAAGGGAAATTATATTTCTTAGGGTGAAAAGAGACTCACACATTTGTTTGAGGTGGTTGGAAGAAGACTTAAATTAACAGATTTCAACTCTGATTCATTATCTGAGAAATCAGCAGGTCACACAAATACTGTGTGTCAGGACCAAAGTCATATGTGAAATGTGCCGCCTTGTAATCAACATATGATGAACGAGGAGGGTTGTTTGCTCAAGTATTGTTTGGTCCAAATGATTATTTGGTTATTTGCTGATTTTTGAGCCTGCTGAAACAAGCGCCTTATCAGGTAACCTCAAGAAGCATAGTATTGCAAACGTCTGACCTGGTTCTCACAAGGGTGTAGAGACCCACTTGCTATTCTTGCAGATTGATTTCTGGCAGCTGAGCAATGAGTGGTGAATCATGTATAGAATAAATATGCCTCTCAAGGGGTAAAATAGTTTTTTTATCCCCATAAAAGAAAGCACTAAATACTTTTTTTTTTCCTACCTGTGATGCAGAAAACTGTACTAAATGGTTTTTATTCTGATTGGATCTTCCCATAGTCCTTGTTTCTTTAATCCCCATTAGGCAAGTTTGTCTTAAAGGAAAATCTACAATGTGAGCAGTGGCAGTCAGCCTTTATTGGGGACATTTTATTTAAGCTATCAGATGTGTTTTGACACTTAGATACAAATGGCTATAATTTAATTAACATTTCTCTGTTAAGTTTTGAGATTAGACCCTTTGTGTGGTGCTAACATTTTTCAGGAAAGAAAAAATTTTTCTTTCTTCTGAGAAGACGTCTTAGAAACTGGAACTGAAGAGCTTGAAGTAGATTCCTTCTGTACTCTTTATCTATCTTTATGCGTTCTGTCTGTATTTTCACCCAGGACCAGTGCAGCCTCTAAGGTATCTGTAATGCAGATACCTTTCTGTTAGGAGATTGTCTTATTTTACTTAGGAACAGCATTCAAGTGGTGATCATATGGCCAACCACCAAAATGCAGATGACATTTTAAGTACAAAGCAAGAAAAATGTCTTCTGTTCTATTATTTCTTTTGGATTAAATTTTCATGTCTTCCTCCTCTGTTTCCTTTTTAGCCTGTTCGACATGGGAGGAGAGTATTACTGCTATGGCTCCGACATCACCTGCACCTTCCCTGCAAATGGAAAGTTCACTCCTGACCAGAGGGCTGTCTACGAAGCAGTGCTGAAGTCATCCCGGGCTGTAATGAAAGCAGTCAAGCCAGGTAAAAGATCGGTACATGTCAGCGGGAATTGACAAGCTTGATGGCAGCATTCAGGCTGCCAAGACAATTATGTTTGTCCTTTAGAAAGTACTTGAAAGCAACAAGATGACAAAATTAATCTGCATGTTTAAACAGCTCCTAATGGAGGATAGAGGAGGACATTTTGTGACATGTGACATTGCATAACAGAGGACACACAACGTTTTCCATACAACACTTTTAAAGAAGTAATGCTTAAACAATTATTAATAAAATTTAAAAAGGTATTTTAATCTTCCACTTTTTTTTTTTTAATTCCTTTAATCTGGTGGTGACAGCTGTTACTCTGGTGTGCGTTTACACTGACAACCATCTTTTCAGGAAGCTTTATGCCAAAGATTGAAGTCGGTTTGGGTGAACATGTGTGGTGTGCTTTAGTTTGTTTCAAGTGTTTTCTGTATTTTACATGTAAGTTCAATAGAAATCTACTGTTGTAAAAGAGGATGGAGTGTATGTGTTTGGGAAGGAGACTCAATTGCCCTTAAAAAGCTTTAGAAAGCACTGGCTATTGGGTGCTTCACCGTATGCATTAGCAGGCAAGCTAATTTATCAAGTATACCATTTCATAGTTGAAACAACTTGAACATTTCTGAGTATTACTAATAGAACAGCTTTGAGAAAAATGTACAAAGCACACTTATCCTTTAAATTTACTATATGAGCTTTCAGTCATCAGGCCTTGAGTGCATGGGCTGTCTGGATTGCCAGTCAGAACATATGTAATTTTCCTGTTATACAAGCTGCTGGCAGCACTGTTGATTTTTGCAGCTTGGAAGGGAGCAATAACACTTGAAGCTTATCTGCGAAATGAGACTAGATATTCTGCCATTTTAATAACAATGTGTGTTCTCCATCATCTGCTGTTTCTCCCCTGAAGAATATTATTCCTGTTCCTCTTCATAGTTTGCTTTGCATTTCAGTGCCACCTCTAGTTTCATGGAACATTTTTGCCAGTATTTCATGCTAATAAGTTGCGGACTGTCTTCAGAACGTGAGAGCTACTATGATGCTGTACTCAGGGTGGTGTAGAAAATTCCTCAGTTTACTTAATTATTTATGGTGTCAGAAGATAAGGACATACTAAGTTAAGTATTTCTGAAAAGTAGTTATAAGAATCCTTTACTAGGCCTTGGGAATTTGAGATTCATAGACAGAGAAATCATTCTTAATGTCTGGCAGAAGATGGAACTGAACTTTATGTTCTCACTGCGCTTTAGTTGTCTTTCCTGTTCAGGAGAATGGTGCAAATGCTGTTTATGAGACTAGTCATGGTGAATTTTCTTGCTCCAGACAGCAGGTTAAATACGTTCTGTGGAATGGTTCATTTGGTACCCCTGTGTAATGAACGGCAACCTGGACCTTTCACACTCTGTTGAATTACGGACCTGGGTAGAGTCCTGCAATGTGCAAAAAATTTTACCATCTGGAAAAGTCTGCGTTTTAGGTCTCTATGGTTTGTACCCTAGTTCTTTTGCAGCTTTTAACCCATCTGTCCACTCATTAAAAAAGTCAATGCAAGACAATATTATTCTATTTTCCTATAATGAGCTCTCAAAAACACACCAAAAGGCAAAGACTCTTTACTACTGAAATTGGTATGAAACACTTAAAATAGGTAGTTGGCAGAAAAGTATTCAGTGTCTGAAATTAATTTACAGTGTGCTAAAGACTGTTCAAACTGGAATGATGAGCTGGATTAAAGAGAGATCCTCTTCTATATGCAACTTTAAATAAATTTAAAAATCAGATATTCTTCAAATAGTTACTTAGTTATTTTGTTTCCAATCACACCCCTTTTCATACTAAAGGGGTCACAGGGGATAAGACATTTCTGTAAAAGGCTTTCATAAATACTTTTAAAGAAATATATCTGCTTTATTTCTTCCACCAAATTCCTTTAAAATGTTTTGGCTAGCTGTTTTAATTGAACACTGAGACAGACAGAAGAACTGCCATGTCATGTACTGTTGGACTGCTAGTTGCAAGTGGCATTGGATCTCCTGGAAGGCTAGCATTTTGCTGTAGAAGCAGCAGCACTGACCTTCATAGCATGGTTACTGTCACATACTTCTGAGGGTGCTGAGAAACCCCAGAGCCCCTCAAAGGGGTGGCTGCAAACTGAATGTATTGTTACTGCTGCCCAGAGAAAGCTGTTTCTGTGGGAGTGGCTGCAGCCTCCTTCGTCTCCTTGGACAAACCCAATTTGTTAGCTGACTGAAGCACCAGGATCTGCTCCTGGGGAGCCGGATGCTGTCACAGAGGGGAGCAGGAAAGGATGGTGTGAATTCAGCTCTCAAGTGTCTCTCCTCCCTGTCTGATGGAAAGTTAATACTTTAGGTCTCTGAAAAAGGAGGCAGAAGAGCCTGTGGGTTTAGAGTCACTAAATGTAAACCCCCCCCAGCCCCATCATGTTTTAGTCAGATTTTCTGAATTATGGAGCCCTTGTTCATTTTGCTATTATTTCTGTTTGTCTTCATTTCCCAGGGTTCCTAAGATCAAAGGCAGTCAAGTGACTTGGCTGACATGGCAGTAACCATTCGTGGGGCAGGCTGTGCAGAGTGTGTGCAGCAGAGTCAGCAACTGGAGAAAATGGGATTTCTCTCCAGCTGCAGAACTGAGGCCGTAATTATGCCTTGTGGAAAGGGTCACAGGGGACATCTAGTTGTTGTCTTCAGAAGGTTAATGATTCCTGAGTCTTTCTCATTGCAAGATAGGGAGCAAGTACTTTAGGGAGAGTCACTAACCAAATACTGTCTTACATAACTGTGTTTATGGAAGGACACACATTTGCTAGCAACCTTAAACATTTTATATAGACGTGTGAAGTTCAGAGATTTGCGTTTCTTTTTTCAATTTGTCTCTCATATGAACCGAATTGGCTTGAGTGAAGTTACTTTCTGAGAGATAATAGACCTCCTAATACATTTTATTTATACTTCTATATGCAAACAGTTGTCATAATTTTAAAAATACTCGAAAACATTGTATTTTATTGTAAAAAAGCATTCATCTGACTGCATCCTGTGCGTGGTTCAAACATGCAAACAGCTCAAATCACATGTATGGGTCTCCCTACCTTCTAACTGAAAGACCAGAATTCCTTCTGCAAGCCAAATAATATATTCCGAAAGTTAAGAAACACTCTCTGTGGGATTGTAGCCTAAGTTCAGTGCAGTCATCACAACTGCTGCCACAAACCATATCTGTTTAAAATAAAAGGGGAGAAAGACATATTCAGTCTTGCATAAGCAGCAATTTTGAAACTACTGAACGTAGATCTTATATGAAGACACTGATGCTTGTCGCTGAAGCGAAAGAGTCAAAAAGGCGTGCTTGTGGGGCAGTGGAATAGTTGTCTCTTTCCTACAAAGTCAGGCTCGTGATCCAAAATGTCAGAGAGGAATGTTGTATTTCTATTTAGGGGATATTCTTAATGCGTCGAGTCCATCTGGGTTAAATTGAGTCTTCCACAGAACTAAAATTCAGGGACAGATGTGCAGAATATTGACACTTCCATTCACTTCGGTGTCTGAGGCATCATCTGCTTCTTACTCAGAACAGTGATTTGAGAAGCTGTTTGTCTTTACATAGATATTCTACATGAAAAGAATTGCTAAAAAAGAGTGGAATTGCAAAGCCAAGTATCCCACACTTAGATTCTAGAAGTTAGTGTCCTAATTTGTCTCACTTCTGCATTGTTTTTAATCTCACTAGATTTACTAAATTGGTTGAGTCACGTTAGATGCACTCCTGGAGCACATCTCCCAGTTTATTTGAATCTGAAATGAATTCAACTCATGCACTTCAAAACTCCACTGTGGAAACCAAAACACAGTAAGT
This sequence comes from Athene cunicularia, assembly GCF_003259725.1. Classification (NCBI taxonomy): domain Eukaryota; kingdom Metazoa; phylum Chordata; class Aves; order Strigiformes; family Strigidae; genus Athene; species Athene cunicularia. Next base: position 8,642,021 of record NW_020799113.1, read on the forward strand.
GAGCACAAGCAAGAGATTCCACCTCCAAGTATGAGTGGAATTAAAATCTTCTTGTAGATAAATCCATTGTTTCTCCTGCTATTTTTATGCAATGTATATAATAGAAGGAGCTGAGCTATTTTAACCTTTTTGTTCCATGCATGGCCCAGAGCTGTTTATTGCCTACTGTTAAAAACCTGCTCTAAATCCAGAATTATGAACATCCTCACCAGTTTTTCTCAAGAGTACTCATCACAACACTATACAGGTGCTTGACAGACAGTAAGTTTGCTTGCACTTCATCTTAGTGATGTGGAAGTGTGCAACATTTACCCTTCTGCAGGCAACAGCAGACAGTCTGGAGAAGCTAGTGTAAAAGCTATTGACTCATTTGGGATTCCAAGACTGAAATTCATCAGACTTGAGATTTTTTTTTGAAGAGAGTTGAACATTGCTCTTGCTCAAGCCCCAGTTGTTTTGACCTCTGTTACAGCTGTGAGTGCCCAGCCTTTCTGCAAATCAGACTCCAGATTGTCAAGCCAGACACTGCTAAAATGAAAGAAAATTATTAATGAACAAATGTAAAAAGAATAAATAAATTTGTGTTTGAAGCAAGTTGTCTAGCATCCTGCTGGGACTCTGAGTCTGAGGGAAAAATGGTTGCTGATTACCAGTGGCAACATTCAGGTGCATTTGCCATGCTTGTGTTTCTGTGAAGTCTCTTGTTACTTTACCTGCACACTTTCAGCTTTTACAACAGATGGAAGAGGAGTTATACAAGGAACAGATATCTTCAGTGGTCTAGAAGGAGCTGTGCTTGCCTTGGAATTAAAGTCTTCTGGAAGTAAGGGATCCCCAGAACTAAATGAACTTGAGCTTTCCTGTGGATTTGTATCTTGTGGTTGGTAGGAAGGTTTGGTTGGTCTGATGGAAGCTTTTCCACTGGGCTGAAGGTACTTCTGAGGCTCTTCTCCGTGTGAATTCTCTTGTCTGTAGTCACGCATGAATGGATGTTGCCGTTTTGCTTGCATCAGGTCTTCTGTCTTTTAGCCAGCTGCCTACATTACAAAACGTAGCACTGGGTCTATTCCTGTGTGAGTGTCATTGAAAATCTCCAAAAAGTTTTAGAAGTTTTACTGTAGGAATGAAAAAGGCAGCAGCATGAAAAAGGCCTTGCTCCTATTGAAGTCCTATCTAAAGGAGTAGGTGGTCATGTAGCCAAAGGACCATAACACATCAGTACTGAGGCTCCAAGCAAATCTTGTGCAGACAGCATCAGTTGATACTGCCTAACTCGGGAAGCCTTGATGCTGTGACTATAAAAGTACTGCTTTTAGCGTAGTTCTCCCCTATCCCTGTAATTGCCCAGGCTGAAAAAAAGCCCCCTGTGGTGGGAGAAAAAGTATTGTGTAGCACAACATCAATAGGCATAAGGCCATATAGTGTAATGGTTAACGGCACGGTGTGAGGTCTCAACTCTAATGTCTGTAGCGCGTCCAGTGGACAACTGTCAGGGCAGCAGTTGAAAGCCTGAACTGCAGGGGTAGATTAGACCCTTTTGTGAACAAGTTTGACATGTCTCTTGGTCGTGGAAACATCTGAAGAACTTAAAAGGGCACATGTGCATTGTTCCTAAATCCTGTCTCAGGATTCTCCCATTCTTTATCTCAGTTGCATAAGTTAGATCCAATGTCAATGAAATAGCTTTAATAGCCATCATTTGTCATGTTACACCTTGGAGACCAGTATTGTTTTCTTGTTGTCATTAATATAAATCTATTTGAAGAAACATTTGAAATAATTGGTTTTGCTGCAAGTCCCTCTCTGAAACTTATAGAAAGAGAAACATGATCTAACTTAGAAGTTTGACCTACTCTGAGCCAGGGTTTGAACCAGATGCCCTCCTGGCATCCCTCCTAACCCAGATCACTCCATGACTCTAAGTATGTTCTGAAACATGCAAATGAAAATGTCAGTGATATAAGAAAAAAGTGTTGATGGCAATCAATGCCTGTGTGTTCAACTCTAGCTCCTAACAGAGGAGGTAGTACTTTGCAAGCCAACAGACAGTGGTGTGCTTCAGCTTCTGTGTGTGAAGCGTATTCATACTTAACCCAGCTTTGAGTATCACTGTGTTCTCATATGGGTGCTTTACGTCAGTGGTACATACGAGTCCAATAGTGTTTGGGAAGTCACTGTGAAATAGCTTCTTTTTTATTCTTTAGCAAATTACCGTGTGTTTATACCATGTCCTGCCTCTCAAGTGATTTCTGCTATTTATTATTTGGATTATTATCTTGAGCATTTAGAAAATATTAACAATTAGAGTTCTGTAAATTTAATTCCTGGTTGACGAGGACAGTATGGTTTCTACATATAGGAAGTTTCTATATACAGTTTCTATTTATAGAAACATTGAAATTTCTTAAATATATTAAATCTCCTACTGTGTTGAGAAGAAATAAAGAGGAAGTATGCTTATCTTTAAGCTTTGCAGTTAAAACTATTTTAGATTAATGCACTAGACCATAAACAGAGTCTTTAAGATTAATGAGCTAAATATTGGAGCAATCACATACTTTCCATTTTCATCCCTTTGCAATTGCACACTGGGACCTTTGAACATTCCTCCCTGTCTTCTCTGTAGACTAATGGAAAGCCACAGGAGAAAGGGAAAGAAGGGAGCTTGTTGTGCTTAGCATTCCTGGTACTACTGCAAAACTTGTGTATGTTTAAAGAAACAAACAGAAAAAAACTTTCTTCAATCTAAGTTATACACATTAGGTTTGGGGGGAGAATTAAGAAGTAAGAATTAAAACACCTCGATCAGTAAGGTTTATTGTCCTAAATTCCAGTTTAAAAAAAGAGATCTCTTTGTCTAGCAAACTGCTCCCAAGGAACAGTTGAGTAAGGCCAGGTTGGCAGCTACTCAATTCCCTATCTCTACATTTATATGATTTTAAAAGCTTGTATATCCAAAGTCCCTATTGAACCAAAATTGCATTCAGACGTTAGCTGCGCAGCTGGGAATATTTGCTGATTGATGTTTGTTTGTTTCAATAAAATGAAAAATAAAAATTGGTTCCAAATATGCACAGAAGTTGTTGTTCACCAAGTCAGCTTATGTGCAGTGTGAAAGTTTTCCTCGGGACAATGACATTACTATAGGGTCTCCCTGTAAGATTTGTATTTGCATTTTTTCAGTTGGAGCTCATGCTCAGAGGTATATGCATATCCCAAAGTTCTGCATTTTACCATCCAGGAGGGTGAGTATCCTGTTGTCTCTGGCTTTCGGGCTTTGCTTTTCTGATAAATCCTGTAGAGGAACATCTTGAAAGAAATCTCTGTCCTGGGACTAACATCTCTGATATTGGAGGTGGAGGTTTCTCCATATTAGGGCTGGAAGATGCCTTGCCTCTTTATAGCTTTCCCAGAACTCAAGTTTCACATAAAGTCATGGAATCTTTACACTCTTAAACCCTTTCTTCCAGGATATAAGATCAGCCATTGCAGATTTCATTGATGCCAGGATTGCCATGTAATATTTGAGCAAGAAAGTACAGTCAAGTACACTTCAAAACCAGTCAAAAACATTTCAGGAAAAGAAGTAAACCCATGTGTCAAGCAAATAAAACATCCTTCTATTAATCATGTAGGTATCAGCTGTCCTTAGATCCTAACAGGAATGTGTCCCCTTTTGCTGTAGGTGCTGAATAAGTGCAAAGAAGTAAGTAGTTCTCAAAAGTCTAAGGTGTTTTGAGGTAAAGAGGCCAGGGGAAGAGGGTTGGAGCAAATAGTCAGTGAGTGCAGGCCAGCAGCTGTCTGCCTTGGACTACAGAAAGTTCTCTGTAGCTGATAATCCCTCCTCTTGCCAGATCAAGTCTTGTGTTTTGCAGCTGAGAATAGGTGTCTGAAGGTGTTTTTCTCAAGTTAGCAGTAACCCTTCCACTCTTTCTTGTGCTCTTCTTTCTTGTGTTCAGTAGATTTAGGGCTGAACTGTGGATGCGCAGAACAATTCAGAGGAAGGCATTAGATGTTCCTGTAGGTCTAACTCTGAGGCCTTCCTTTAAAGACCAGGAGAAAAGGTCCTTGGGAAGTCACTATGGTGAAACATGACAACTCCATGGTGTGCTACCTGCCATACACAACCTTAAATCCAGGCTCAGCATGTGAGTACTTAGGTTGCTGCCACAGTTGTACCTGGAGTTTGAGTGTTGGCCACTCCTCTTTCTGGTTTCCCCGTGGTGGCAGAGGACCAAAGAAAGTCTTGTGTATTTGTAGGTGCAGGATGCTAAACGAAGGTAATCCCACCTGGTCTCGACCTTTGTCTTCTGGGCAGCTTTAACTGCACAAGTGTTGAGCTGCTGTGTGAAACCCTATGCCAAGGCTTTGTGCCTTTCTCCCGATTCTTCAATTTTTGTTCGTTGGTCCACTTTGCAATGGAGGGAGCTGCCTTAGCTGGTTTCCCCATGTGCATCCTTCCAAGGAATGTTGTCAGTTAGAAGGACAAACCAAAGCAGCCACTTTATTTTCCAGTGTTTTGCCTCCTCCCTGTTTGCCTGCTGCTAAGGGATTCAAGTGGTAAAGCTCATGGAGGTAGATATAAGCCCAGGGAATTTAGAGGGTGAATAGTCTGTATTTTTGTACAGCAGAATGTAAACTTTGGATGGTATGTACTCCTGAAAACATTATGCTGTCTAAATATTGAGGCACAGTTCTTTCAGTGAGACTGTCAGGAGAAGTTAGGATCAGTGAACAAGTAGCAATTTCATAAATAATCTATTTTAGACGACAGAAAATGCTGCAATTTGAACTCAAAGTAGCAGTATGATTCCCTGTTCTATGTTCTAATAACATGTCTCTTACAAAAAAGAAGAATAGTGAAGAATTTAGCTCAAGTAGAACCAAGGATTATAATAACCAAATAATTAAAGAACTGTTTAATCGGAAACTAGTAGCTAGGGTTATTTGGCATAGCAGATTGTACTACTAGCAGTTGTTTCTGTTATTAAGTTTAGCAGAGTTGTGCTTAGGAACATATGCAAATTCAAAATTTGCAACTTCACAGATTACTATTTCTTTTTGTCCATGACAGTTCTCTAACTTCTTTAGAATGCAGATTTATTTTTATTTGCTACTATTTTGAATACTGCTTTAGAGTAATTGTCACTGTATTCAACCAGGATTAAAATTTATTATACGTAAGGAAAATAATTGTAACTGTTATTAGTATGTATTCCTTCCAAGTTGAGTACAAGGTTCTCATTCACATGCAGTGGGCGTTTTTTTATGCAAGTCATTTGGGTTTTATTTTATGTAGTCCGGAGTTGTACTTGGTAGAACACCATGTGGGCATGCTTGTCTGTTGTGCTGTATAAAACCAGTAGCTAATTTTGATGAATTTTTAGAAAGAAATTGGACTGTAAACTGGACCTTTTGACAATAGCACAACAGGGAAGGGTGTGGGAGCACAATCTATTTTACAGTTCATATAATTTCTAAATGCCCATATGAATTATTCCCATTCAGATTGTCATATTTTAGGCAAAGTGCTGCTGATCATTATTAATCTGCTGTAATATCCAAAGCAAAACAATTATTCTCAGAAATAAAACATTAATGACAGAAGTTGAAGATTTTATATTAATTCCTCTAAAGAACAAATGCTTTCAGGGCATGTTGTAACCAGTATTTGATATTCACAAATACTGCTGAATGACACAGCAGTATTATTTTTTTCCCCCTTGCAGTTAAGAATGTGTTATTGTGTTAAAGACGGATTGGAAAGTAAATCTTGTCACTATATGTTTTAAAAAGCTATTTGTATTCTGCTCTCTCCTCTATTGAATGGAGTTGGCTGTATTTTTCTTGCTAGCATTAATGTTCATAAATGTTTCTCTTTGGATACTAACTCTCTGAGGTTGACCCAGAAAAGGTAGTACAGCTTTCTGTGGTAAGTTAATTCCATTTTTGTCTATAAATGGTTAAAGTGTCAGCCACCACTTCGGAGGTAAAAGCTGAGGGAACTAAGGGATGCATGGACAATACTGACAGTCAGGTTTCAATCCTTGATTCTTGCAAGATACTATTAAATAAAATGCTGTCGTTGATTATTGGAGTTCTCGTTGTTGGACACGTAACTTAACCTTGACAGAATAGCGTAACCTACAGCAAGAGGTGAGAGAGAAAAAAAGCAGTACTTTCTGTCAAATTCAGCAGATCCTCCAGTTCCTCTGTGCAAGCAGCAATCTGTTGAAATGCAAGATTTCAGTCAAGTCTGACTGCAAACCTTCTGGGAGCTGCTCTTCCCCGCTTGTGCCTAACGCACAGGAGCTGACCCGTGCATACAGTGACCACTGCAAGGCTAGGAAGACTAAAATAATGCTGAGTTATTTCCAAGTGTATAAACCCAGGCACTTCAAAACAGTTGGGCCGTTCTGCCCTGCAGTCCCTCTCCTGTGGAGGTGTCTGAGCAGCCCTTCTCGGGGAGGTGTCTGCAAATCTATTTAGAGGTCTTTACAGACTTAGAGCCTAAATTAGCTGCATGTTTTTTAGCTTTTCTCTACTGAATGGGTTTTGGCTTAAGGCTGTTTTTTAAAAAAAATCTTATTTTTTCTTATTTGTAACAAGTCGTAATGTTCTAATGTTGTACAATTCTGATTTTAACAGTGGCTTTGGGGGGAATAAGCTGCTTTTACATGTTCTGATGTGCACTGATTTTCTCTCAGTTCAGTATTCAGGATATGCACCCATTACACATTGTAATTTGAGTTGAAGTACAAAGTTCGTCAGTCCTTCGATCTTGACACTGCATCAGCTGTAGCTGTCAGAATGCAAACCTGCTAGACGTAGATTATGCTGTTTGCCCTGAATCTTATCTAAACAGAGGCTTTTCTAAACTCCAGAGATTGATAAGTTTCCACACCACAATCACTCCCTCCAAGCACTTCCCTCCTTCCCCCAATCTTTTTCCTATTCTTGCGTCCCTGAATTAAGCATCCATGTAGCCATCCAGTGCTGACTGTGAGGCTTACATTAGTTATCTACACAGTATATGGAGCTTTGAACAGCTTCGCTGTCGCCCAAACATTGTCAGTGTTTGAGTACGGCATTTTGGTTTCTCACTCTTGATTCCTTGTCCAGTTGCAGTTGCCTTACCTGGTGCTGCAAGAAACCAAGCTCGATAACTGAGCAACTGCTGTTTCATGTAGTGGGCCAAAAGGAAAGTATGAAAATCAGAAATTCCACAAATTGTTCTCTAGCACCCAAATGAAGAGGAAAGAAATAATTTGGTTTAGTATTTAAATAATGTTTTAGCTTGGTTTTTAAACTAGATTTTATTGGAATTTTTAAGGACCTATTGTTGCATGTCTGATATGGTCACTGTGTGTTGGCAGATTTTAATCTGTTCCAGTGGGTTGCTGGCTGGACAGAGATTGCATTATGTCTGCATTTCAGTGGCACTGCCAGGGGACATAGGGCCATTTGCCCTTGTCTGTGGACACTCAGAAATTAAATGTAACTTAACCTTAGCACAATCTGGGGAAAAATTACTACAACCTTGCCATACTCATTTTTTTCAGTAAGATTGTGACATCTGTGCTGGCAGAAAAACCCCACCCTACAACAACAAAAAAACCCTGCTAAATCATTTGTGGTTTAATCATTGTCATATTACAACCACAAAGTACCCTAAGTAGCGGCCAAAAAAATCCTGTTAGGCCTTTTCTGAGCACTTTCCGACCAAAGTGGCTAAATACCACGCAGTAATTCTAGATTAGTTTTGTATGCTGTTTCTACTTTATGTTCTCAAATAGCTTCTAATAAAACATCAGAAAATAATCACTGGAATGAAAATACCAGTGAGTTAACAGCAACTGAGGAACAGTTTATAGTGTGATGTGTTATAACAACTCATCTTTTTAATTCTACTGTTTAAAATGTTATGGTATGTTCATTAAAAGTTAGGGATGCTTTTGATTCCTGGTTTCACTAGAAGCATTTATTTTTTTTGAACAAAAGTCTTGCCTATCAATGATATGAGCAAAGAGGTTACAGATTATTGCAGAGATCTTTATATGATGTTTCTGAGTCCCTAAAACACGGTGTTTTATCTGAAACGGGGAGGGGGTGGTGGTGTTGGCAAACAGAATTAGAGAGGAAATACTTTCAAGGAAGCAAAACAGTATGCATCTTTTCTGTAACAGTAGTATCTAAGGATAATAGATAACATTTAGGTTGATGGAAATAAATTTTTAAAAGCCCTTTTTAGTAAACTTAATGTGTTAAGTTTGCCATTTTTAAACACAGTACCTCACACATGTGCAAACCTCTGCTATACTGTTTGCGTGGTATCTGAAAACAGCCTCCATAGTTATATGTTTAATTAATCCACGATCTGCCACATTGCACTGTTGGACATAGCCACTGCTTGGTCGTCGCTGTGTAGTTCATCCGCTCTGTATCTCAAGGGATCTCACATGCTTTGGTTGCTATAAAAGGTGCTTTTTGTCCTGGCCTCTTGACCAAGTACATGCTGCATGGCAGGTAACGAATTGCAACCTAATGAGCCTTGGTAACAGCTTTCCTGAGGAGCCAGTCGCTGGTTCAGTGACCTGTATTACGCAGTATCTCGTTTGGCAGAGAATTAAGAATGGAGCAGACACATCATCAGCAGATTTTACTGAGTGCAGACTCATTTTGGTACAAGCTGTCAAAGTCCAAGGACCCTCCAATCTAGCTTTCTAAACCTCATCTCTCAGTGGACTGTAATTGGTTTATAAATTGGCTTAAAGATAGTAATGGAACTAACCTTTTTACACAAAAAAGCATGTCTGCAGCCATGATAAACTTCACCAAAGCTTAAAAACAATACTCCTGCATAATATATGAGTAAGACATCCTAGTGGGTGATTGGTGGTGGGAGGTTAGTGCAGGCTGGTGTTGCAAAACAGTCAGGCATCGCAGTAACTCACATAAGTGATGTTAGAGTCACTTGTGTAGAAGTTGTAATTCTCAGGAGTTTTTTAACTGTGTTTTCTCACTACAAGAATGCTAATACGGTGTTTGACTTCTGCTGTGTCAGCTTGCGACAGATGACAGAGCTCTCCACTGGACCACTGCTGATCCAAAAAACTGAAGTGCCTGAACATCAAGTAACCTCCATGAATTAAGGATTCTTTGTACAAAATGTTATTCATTCAGCATTGTTTAGTTACTGTTTTTTCTTTGCATCTGCAAATGCTGATCTGTTGTGCAGATTGTTCCCTGGCTGCCTGCACAAAAGCTTCTTTATTATAAGTTTCTTTGTTTTAACATGCTAAAGCTATCCACAGATAGATGTGTGCACCGACATCTGAACAGAATATAGATACTATAGATTCACGTACCCTCACTGCAGGTCCTTCTGGGACATCTATTGTTGAATTGCACATTATGTAATAGTACCAAAAAATTCTGCTTGTGGCTTTCCTAGTCAAGTTAGCTGTGGTATTTGAGTTTTCCTCCCTTCTCTGCTTTTCACGATGATTAGAAGTTCAGTATGGACATAGGAAAGTTAGATGAGCAGAATTTGAGGACTTTAGCTCTTCAGGTATGCTTAATAGTTAATGACAGTTGAGTGCAGACATGTCAGCCAGTCCCAGAGATGGCTGGGTTTGAACAAGCCACTGTATTATAAAGATTTTAACTGCCACATAAACCTAGTATAATTTTAGGTTTAAAGTAAACTTGAAGAAGTGTGTATTTCTGTTTACCATATATTAAATATATACAGCCTATGAATATATGTATAAAATTGACAAAGATCTTTTTCGAATTAGGATGGCTTCCTTCAGTAGATTGTGTTCTGTTCTTTTAAGTAATTGCCTTATTACAGTAGTTATTTTTTTAAACAAAGTTAATCTTTTTAAGATTATAAGGGTACTAGGAAATGTTTGAAGATTTGCATTTACATCCCCTTTCTTTGTCAAATTTCCTGTTTAAAAAAAGGGGAGAAAACCCATTTGTACCTTATTATTAAAGATTATTCCTAGCATAATGGGAATCAACTCATATCAAGACATGGATATCATCATTTTTTTAAGTGAAGACCAGTAAGATCACTCCACTTAGTTCCCTGTCTCTAGTCAGCTCAAAAATATCCTCATATTTCATCTTAGCACACTAGTAATAATCTGTGCATGTATAACTGTAGTATACAATGCTTATAGGTTAAGTGGTTTGGAGGGTTATGGCCTAACAGTGCAAAATACCACCATGTGGTAGTCACAGTAGAATAAAACCTGAAGCCAGACAATACAATAGAAAATGCAAGCTATCTGTAAACATGTTTTTAAAAAAATTAAGACCCTCTGAACACCTATTTACTTATAAAACAAGATTTGTACTATTTAGCAGGGCGTCTCCAGCAGTAGCTTAATTTCCCTCCCAGTGCTATCTGAAGATTCTGAACTGGAGCTGAAGTGCTTCCCATCTCTAGTAAAACGATGGCACTGACTAGATGATAAAAAGAGTATTCCGGAGTTGTTTTGCTGGCCTCTGTCTGAAGGGCTTCCCTTGTTCCGAGAGCCTAAAGCTGCAGATTTTCCATCTGGCCTCATTTTTTATTTTGCAGTGGAGCTTTTTGTTATTCTCAATCTCTAATGAAATAGTTAAGATGAATAAAAACCAAAATAGATGAAGAACACAGAGCTCTGGGCAGGAGGAGGAGAGGAGAAATAGTCATGCTTTTTCTCTGTGAGAGAAAAAGAAATTTACAACCACGGCTATCTTTTCAGTTAGGGCAGTAGAGTCATTCATTTGGTCTGTTAAACTTCTGCAGAGAGATGGATATGTGGGTTTGGTGTTTTTTTTCTGATCAGTTTAATCTTTGTGTCTCTTGTTAATGGTATCTCTTCCTTACTGATAAAGGTCACTGTACCTCTTTAGGTGGAGTCTGCGGGTTTGGGTTGAATCACAGAATCATGTAGGTTGGAAAAGACCTTGAAGATCATCCAGTCCAACCATTAACCTAACACTGACAGTTCCCAACTCCACCTGATCCCTCAGCGCTATGTTGACCCAACTCTTAAACCCCTCCAGGGCTGGGGACTCCACCACCTCCCTGGGCAGCCCATTCTAGTGCCTGAAAACCCTTCTGCAAAGAAATACTTCCTAACATCCAGTCTAAACCCGCCCTGGCACAACTTGAGGCCATTCCCTCTTGTCCTATCGCTTGTTACTTGGTTCAAGAGGCTCCTCCCCCCTCTCTGCACCCTCCTTTCAGGTAGCTGTAGAGGGCGATGAGGTCTCCCCTCAGCCTCCTCTTCCCCAGACTAAACACCCCCAGTTCCCCCAGCCGCTCCCCGTACGACCTGTGCTCCAGACCCTGCCCCAGCCCCGTTGCCCTTCTCTGGACACGCTCGAGTCATTCAATGGCCTTTTTGTAGTGAGGGGCCCAAATCTGAACACAGTAGTTGAGATGAATAGTACCCGAACAGCTGCAGAGGGAAGCTGTACTGCAAACAACAGGCACCTCGTCTTCAGTTCTCTCAGGCACCTCATCTTAAGTTGATTCAGAGCATCTGGGATATCATATCCAGAATTATCATATTCCCATAACTACAAAATAAACAGGAAAGCAATTGTGATTCAGTAATACCTCCAGTTTGATATCTGTAGTGGCAATGCAGTAGATTGTAATCATTTCAGTGTATCATGCAATAGATTGCAGCTTATTGTGAGATAGCCGTGAAACACAGATGAATCTAGAGAAGTGAAAATTGCAATGTAATCGATATTCAGAAAGATAAAAAGATGAATTCTTGTCAAGTGTAATTGTTGAACACGGTTGTCAAAGAACAACTGGTTATAGCTGTATTCATTCTTACTGAAGAAAAGAAAAATCCTTTTTGATGGAGGGAAAACACAAAAATAGCACATTTTGAACAGGAAGACTGTACATATTTTGTGGGTGCGTATCACTCACTTGGGAACTAATGGCTTTTGTGAGGAAACATCAACCAAGAGTTTGTCCAGCATATTGTGCTGCACACGTGTCTCGTGGTCTTGCTTGGGGAAGGAAGGTGTTTCTTCAGCTACATGCATACAACAGGCCAAAATGTTTGATATCTGAGTAATCTGATGGGCAAAAGGAGGCCGCCTGTTTACTTGCTTACACCCTGAGCTGATTCCCAGTCGGCGTAATGGGAGTGTAAAGGCGCATTGTTTCTGTGTGGCCAGTGTGCGAGACAGAGCAGCCACTTGCTCTTCGGTTTGTTTCTGACCTTTATATCAGAGCCATATAAGACAACTGAATTTTATTTAAGCACTCCCGTAGGATGATTTTATTTCAGCCTTTGAAGCGTCTGTACTTTCAGCAAGAAGTGCTAATGTAATTATGATATGACATTCCTGTTCACAAGACCCTAGAGCTGCGTGTTTAACTGGATTAAAGAAATGGAACTTGGTGGGGGTTTGGGCCTTAAAAATTGCTCATTTTTTACTTGTTTAATCATGCCAAAATTGAACAAGGAAAATATTCTTCTACTGTACCTTAGCCCTAGTTGTCTTGACTCTGCAACCACTCTGTTGATGATGACTCAAAGCCATGGTGAACTAATTAAGACAGTACTGTGTTACTAACAAAAGAGCTGCTTTCTTCCTCCCTCCTCCCCCCAGCAGTTTGTCAAACAAAATTGTATCCTATACCAAAATAATAGAAATCTAATGTATCCTGGCACTCTGTCTCCAGTCAACCAACAGTATTTTGTAATGCTGTTTTAGTACGTGTATTAGAGGACTTGTGTTTTACACAGCCCATTAACACAAGGGAATCATTAATTTCTGGAGAGCGTCTTTGCCAGAAGGATGTGGGCTTTAAATCTTCTACATACGTAGAAAAGTACTGTCCATCTCAAACCTTTTAAATGGGTACGATCATTATTGAAAATAATAGGATAGTAATATTTTATGCTCTGCATTTTAAAGACCTGCCTTTTACAGTTGACATTCTTTTAGAAAACTCACTGATACATTTGCATCTGCATAGACATGCTTACAGTGTCGTAACATTTTTTCACATGGATCTGGATTATAAGGTGCTGCTGTTTCTCTTTAGTTTTCTGTGCTTCGTGTGCAGGGTAAAATAATTTTGTATTGTTTAAAGTATTTTTGTGCTAATGTAGTTGCTCTTTCCACCTTTGTTTTTTATATAAACCAAGGGCATGTGTTACATCTGCATTTTGAAAGTCATCTTTAAAAACTTTTAGCAATAGTTAACTCAGCTGCTCATTTCTGCTCTCTAAGGGGTCGCCTGGCCTGATATGCACCGTCTGGCTGACAGAGTCCATCTGGAGGAGTTGACTAAAATTGGCATTCTGAAAGGCAATGTAGATGACATGGTGAAGGTTCATCTGGGTGCAGTATTTATGCCACACGGACTTGGACATCTACTTGGAATCGATGTGCATGACGTTGGAGGCTACCCAGAGGTTAGTGTTAGTCCATTCTCAACTGCCTTGCAGATTAACCCCTCTCTAATCAATCAGCATTTCTGTTAGTTTATGCATGAGTAGCCGGTCCCATCTTCTCAGAGGTGGAGCAGATGTGCATTCAAGTGTGTCTTTTTCTGGATGTGATAATTTATGCAGTTTACTTTAAGGGAATCTATTTGTTCATTAAAACAGAAACTGCTTATGGGGAGAAGTCAGCTGATGCCACCCTTTGGGCATTCTTAATCTGTTCAATTTCTACATGAATTGTGTTATTCCTCCATGAGTCATCACTGTAACACATATAACTCAAGCATACTGTGGCAGAGAGCATCTCTGTCTACTTGAGACCTGTAGTGGGAAGTCTCACTTGCTCCATTCCAGATGCGAGACAGCAATGGGAGCCCAGTGCTTCACCTAGGCTAGTAAATCCTGATGGCTGTGTCATACGGAAACAACCTGTCTCATATTCCTGTCTTGAACTTTGATCTCCAGTGTCAACATGGGCACCTGTGTACATGTGTTGTCCTGGAATAAGAATAGAAAGAAAAAAATGCATCAAGTCTTCCAGTCTTTGCAAATGTGAAAGGATAACCTCTTGTATTGTGAGTTTCTGCAGAAAATACAGAATTATTAGCTTTTTCCTTGAATTAGTATGATGGTGCATGACTGTGGTCTGAAAGCACAGAATGGGTAAAATCCTGTAACCAGCGAATAGCAAGATGTTTGCAATGATACGAAAAAAAAACATCTCTAAGGGGAATTGAACTTAAGTTTTGAATAAAGAAAGGAAGTTTACAGCAGCTTCAGAAAGATTTCAGAAGGATTTTCTGTGTGTTATGTATTGGTTATTTGAGGCTAACTGTTTAAGGATTTTCAATAATTCAGCGTGAAAACGGATCATTTGCCTTCTCTCTTATGTAAGGTGTTCTTTTACAAGAACCTGAAAAAGAAACTAAGAACTTTTTAGATAAGGTTTAAGCATATTTTGGAGCTTGTTCAAGTTGAGTGGACAGGCTACATAACAGCTGCTATTGCTGGGTTCACTTTGGCAGGCAGGGAAGAAACAGTATGTAATATTTGAGGGTACTCGTTATGTTCACAGTATAATTATTGTTGAAACACAATACTGTGATGACAATGTATTGGCATCAGCTAATAAACTTATACGTAATAAAAATGAAACAAAAATCAAAAGCAACCCTATTAACACTTTTAAATTTTCTTCACTAGCTAATATAGAAAGGATGGATGTTTGCCCCTCTATCTCTCCCAAGTGCATTCTCTCTGTGTACACATAGAGGCATTCAGCAAAGCACAAGGGATGTCATTACTCGGGGAGTTCATGGACTTAAAAATCCAGGACCCCAATGTTGCATGGCTTTGCTTAGATTTTTTTTTTTGCCAGCGTTGTGTATAACCTGTCTGGATTTGGTGGACTTAGATAAACTGGAGCACATATTCAAGACTCGGTAGGGTAAAGACATAACTAAATTTTAGGAACAAGTGAGAATTGTGAGAGTGAAAAGTACTGGGCTTGGTTTTTACTTAGAAACTGTATGCTTTGAAGGTTAGAACAAGTACCTTAATTTCAAGGGAGATTTCTAGAACTGATTTGGGGGCAGTATAGAGCAACTAACCCTATATACCTTCCATCTCTCAGCAGGTTTCAGTAGTTTGGCATATGAGCTGCGGAATCAATTTTGAAATTAATTTTTATTTACATATGATCAAATTTATAACTGTTAATTATCCAGTATATTATATTTGTAATTTTTCTGAAAGCAGACCAATCTACACAGTTTTGAATGAGCAACCTGTTATAGATGAAAATGGATATAGAGATTGTATTGTCAAATGAGTTAGGCTCTCCGCTTTCATACTTAGCATGTGTAAAAACACCAGAGCTCTATGCAGATAGAGAATTTTATACCTGCGAATAGTAAATTGATTTGTTTGTGTAGACATGCAACTGCATTCTTACATTAAGAATGTTTGCATGGCTAATCTATTTTCAAAATCCAATCCTAAATAACAGATTTCCTGAATGTGGGAGAAGCACGTGTGTGAGCTCACAAATAGCTGAAGTCCTGCATTTGCATATGAATGTGCATATAGATGGATGCGTGGCATCAGCTTAGCTTGAAAAATAATGATTTGGGGGTTCTGCAGAAGAGCAGCCCTTTTAAACTGTCTCTGCAGCATTAATTCCACCTCTGTTAGACCCATCACTTCTCTCTGACCCAAAGGATGAGGCTCTTTATGTTGGGTCATTTGACTGAGGTGAGGTACCTGGGCACTGGAGCAACCTGACAGTGGAAACCCCACATCAAAAGCCTTTCAGTGGGCTGAGCTGCATTAACTATCTCCAGTCCTGAAGCTCTAATGGGAGTCACAGTCCCTGCCCACGTCAGGAGGGAGCGTAGGGCTGCGGGGCCAGGGAGGCACTGGAAGGCTTCAGGGGACGTGGTTTTCCCCAGGTAAATCTAAATGCGAGCAGTTGGGCACTTCTCATGTGAGTGTGATACATGTTCTTAATAAACGGGAGAAGGTTTTTTTATCTATGCCTTGTTGTTTCATAAGAAAACACATTTTGAAGACATGTAGCACACTGTGGAGTGGTTTTTGCTGCATTTTAAATGTTTACCAGCTAGTGAGATTTTTCACAAAGAATTTCATAAAGCCATTTGTGTTTATTGTACACTGAGCCCATGCCTGTAGTATCACGCTCTTTTTTCTAGCTGGTTAAGAAGCAAGTTATTTGCTTTTGGCTGAGGGAATTTCTGGGAGTATTACAAAGGATTTTTTAAAAATAAAAACTTTCCAAGTGGATATTATTCCATTATTTTTCCTCAAGTGTAAACAGTTACATTTGGAATAATACAATAAGCTTTAATTTCCTAATTTTTATCCGTCACAAAGTTTTGTGTGTTCCAAAAAAACTATTTCCAGACATTGTTAGCTTAGATTAGTTATTCATTAGTAGCCAAAGATTTCTTTTTTCAAAATTGGCAATAATAAGTTTTCATCTTTTCCAGTAAGCTGCTTTCACATGCAGCACTGAACAAGCACTTTCTTCCTCTTTGACAAACACTGTAAAAAACTTGCACATTTTCTGCAAAGGATACTCTGGAATATTGGAAAAATAAAACATTTTCCTTCCCTTTTTATGCCATGATAAAGAATAATTGGGTTTGGCCAGCAATAAATGCAGCTTA
This sequence comes from Athene cunicularia, assembly GCF_003259725.1. Classification (NCBI taxonomy): domain Eukaryota; kingdom Metazoa; phylum Chordata; class Aves; order Strigiformes; family Strigidae; genus Athene; species Athene cunicularia. The sequence goes on from NW_020799113.1 coordinate 8,658,690, forward strand.
GCAACTGTGTTTAGGGCAAGATTTTTAAAAGACCAGTGTTTCCTACTGAAGCACATAAATAAATGTCCTGATTTTCAGAAGTACTCAGCAGTCAAGGGCTCCTTCGAGAATCAGGTCTCCTGCAGTGTACCATGGTATTCCTCGTGGGGAAACCAAGCATCGAACACTTCTTTGAAAATCTGTCTGCTTCTTTTACGGGTCTAACTACAACTTGAGCATTTCTGAAAATTCGGCCCCAGTGGTACTAATCACTTCAGAAAATCTGGCCCTTAGTCAGGCAGAGCTAGCTTCAAAGGGTGAAAACTCCACTGGGTTTAGCTTCAGCTGTAAAATTTAATCATGGAGATGGTTTTCCCACACTCTTTCATTTGTTTCTGGGTAAATTCGATACGGGATATAAATGAGGGTTTGTGCCTCTTGCAATGGGGAAAATGTGGTAGGTGATCCCAAATTTTCAGACCCTGAGGTAGATGGGGCTGAAGTTTTCATTTAAATCTAGGTTCTGCGTCTCTAGATGCTTGAGTTGATTCAATTTCATGTTATATTAATTGACTGTAAGGCTCTAAAGAATGCTAAGTACATTTGATGACTTTCTATAATAATAAGCCAGTTAATTTAGGTTAGGTTAATAACTACTGTGATTTTAACATCTTGTGAATTAAGAGTTTCATTTTGTTTTGTCTTTTAAAATTATAAGATTTACCTTAGTTTAAAGTTTTAATTCAATTCTCTATTCTCATGAAAAGCTGATCCTTTCATCGCTATTCTGCATCAGCAAATTAAGGTTAGAGGTTTGTTTTGATCCTGGAGTTATCCGTGTCCTTCCATTACTGTGCATGCTTGGGGAACATCTCTGCTGCTTAGAGAGGTGTACAAGCTGTGTCTGGCTCTAACAGAAATCATGCTCCCGGATCCCAGATGACTGTCTGGGGATTTAGGTCACCAAACCTACTAGAGAATACAGGAATAATCTTGTTCCCTTTCTTGTTCTGGCAAAAATTATTTTCCTTATGTATCCTACTTTATGCTGAAACAGAAGATTTCATTTTTTTGTGGTTAGCATTGCAAATGATGCATTAATGTTTTTTCCTTTAAGAAGCAGAGGATGAGGTGAATTTACCAAGAGGCCTAAAGCTGTTATGTAGAGCCCCAGTGATGCAAATTGCTTCACTTGGTCGTAATCTTGAAAAGCCTGGCTCTAGCTGTGTGTACCCAGGAACTGCAAACATGAAACAACCTGTATGGTAGGTGCTACGAGCGAAGAATGAAGGGGACTTTCACCAGTTCTACCTCTAGATTTCATTCTTGCAAGTGATTGTACACCTTGAGAAAAGATTAGGAGAAAAAAACCTGCTGCTTCTATTTCATGGGGTCCCCTTGAATCACTTTCTTTTCAATTCTTTGAATTCCTCTATAGCAGAGCTGTGTGGTTTTGTGGGCCATTGAGGTGGAGTGCAGGCAAGAAACAAATTGGTGAAGATTTTCAATTCTACAGCATTTCCATGCAGAGCAGCAGTGAAATCAATAGTGCTTGTTCTTATCTGTTGGGTCGAACACCCACCGGGAGAGTTTCCTGCAGTGTAAGCTTCTCCTGTGGGATTTTAAACCCCTCCCAGAGTTAGGTTCATAGATCTTACCCTGCTGTGGCATCTTAAGTGTGCTCAGAAAAATTGTGATATTTCCCAGGAGCTTTTCCCTGTGAAGACAGATGCTGGAGTCTGGGTGTTTATGGGGGCTTGGGAATTGAGCAGAGAGAGGCAGGAGAGGAGGGAAGGCTCAGGTGTTGTGTTGGTGCAGTGCCGTGGTGCAAACTGTGCCCTGTCACACCACGGGGTTTCCCTTCTCAAAGAAAGCATTGGGGCGTTTTTTGTGGGTTTCATTGGTTCTGGTTAATTTTTTTTGAAGGAGATACTTGCTTATGATTGTTTTACTTGTTGAAGTTTGTTGCAAGAGACTTGGTGTGCTAAGAAAGTTTTTATCTGAATATTTATAGTAGAAATCTTTCTGAAATTTTAGCAGAAACTAACAGAGCTTGTGTGGTTTTGAACAATTCATTCTAGGCACAGAATGAGAGAAAACCCAAACTAATAGAGTTCTGCTTTCAATTATATGTAAAAGTAAGGTATAAAAAGTATTATAGGTATGCTTTAGGGGTTTTGCTATGCAGTTTCCACTAATATTAGTATCAAAAGATCACAAAAGAAAAGCCCTTTCATTTAAGGCCATCACTTGTGTATGCTTTCCATCTGTCACAAGAAAACCTGTCTATTAGAATTTAAATGGCGCTTGTCATTGGTCTCATTTTAAAACTGTTGCTGGTAGCTTTTGCAATTCTTTATCTCATGTCTTAGGCATTCTCTATCTAAATATTCTCATCTTCCAGGTTTATGTTGTTGTCAACCTGGTGGTTCTTACTCTGTGCTATTTCTTCTTTTTTCTCATGGTTAGGTATTAAGAAAAAAGAAAAAATATAATCTGTATGTTTTATTTCCATTATGATAGCAATGGAGCTTGGTGGCATCTGAGGATGAGGAAGCAAAAATAACATGGGAAGTTATGCTCAGAACCGCACTGTAGCAATGGATTGAAATTCAGTTCTATCAGACTCAGAGCAGGCAGCAGTGCCTCAAGTAAGTGGCAGGCAATTCGTCTTCATTCCCTGCAATAACAGGAAAGTTATTAGGCAGCTTAAACCTGATACCACAGTTAATACCTAGGAAAAGACAAAAATGTTTCAAGTAAAAATAGCCAGTTAAACATCGTGTGCCCTCCATTCCCTCAATATTAACTTTGAGTCTTGTCCCAAAAGCTCCAGCTAGTAATTAGATTTTCCTGCAGAAGTGGAAGCTTTCACTTGCAAATGCCACAAGTGGTATGTGATGCTTGGGGCATGTTCTCCTGTAACCTGCTGCTGATTTCAAAGGCAAGTTCCTTCAGGTGACTATTGGCAGCTCAGGCTGCTGGGAAAAAGCGGGATAGATTGAATAAACTAATCTTCATTAGTGGCACTCAGCAAGAGAAACAAGGGCTTAGAGACAAGGGACCAGGAGACAAGTGAAATGGAATTCAAGACTTTTATTTTATTAGCTGCATAGCGCTCCGTTCTTTTTACAGTAAATGAGCTAATTAGATGCTGGGTATACCTGATGGGAAAACAGGGAAGAGTGAAAGAGCTGGATTTCACTTTGGTGTTGATTTCGTATAATCTAAATATAATGTTAGTATTCTGACTAATTTAAATACTTGATTGCGCTTAGCTTGGTAAAGTTGTTAGGACTTCGCTGTATTGGATGTGATCCAACTGGGACAGACTATTTGTCAGGCTTAGAAAAGTTATGTGATGATTTAGCTGGAAAAAAGTACCAGAAACTAGTTTGTGTTGCTACATGAGTCTTTTACTGTGGTTCAGTATTTGCAGTTACGAGTAGCTTTTGTGATCTCTGCTGTGGCCGTGTTTTGCTGCCATTGCTGGCTTGAGGCAGCTTCTTGGTGATGCCACCTAAGCGTTGCGGCCCCTGGTTTCAGGAGGGACGGTGTACTTGCATCTCCATGCTTGTGCGTCCCCAGGCAGTGCAAGGGCCCTGTGGGCAATGTCCAGCCAGCACAGAGACATCACCTGTGTTTTTCTCCTGTCCTGATACAAAGATGGTCCCAAGATCAGACTCACACAAGTGGGCCTAGAGCTATTTCTGCTTCTGATCACTTTGCCTGGTAGCTTGTGTCTGTGGGACAAGATCCAGCATGATACACATTGCAGTTCTTCTATGGAAAGAAACCATATACCATTAAACATTAACCATTGAGTTGCTCAGGAGCAGGCAGTAAATTATCCTTATGCTGAGGTATTCTGGGGATATTGGAACTTTTAGTCTGCCACAGCCACTTTTCTGGGGGATAGGCATATTTGCATACTTCCTAATTCCCTGCTTATTCCAAAAATAGATCTATATTTTATATTACTGCACACTTAACTTAATTTGAACTTTTATTTTGCTTACATAGTAATGAAATCAGTTTACATAATAATTCTCTTGTTCCCTTGACAGTCCTTATTGCCTAGACATGCTGTTTTTTGTTACCTTACATGAACCATTAATTGGAATCTGATGTTCTTGGCAGGAGTACAGTCGCAAATGACAGTGTCATACATCTGTGCTTACTGTGGGGGGAGTGTCTCAATTTTAAAATGTGAGCAAAACCTCCAAATAAAATCAGTCTTTGAAAACAATTTCAGATATAGTCTATTGTTGCAATATACAGGAAAATAAACAGTTCTTCAAAAAGTAATTTTCCCAGACATTCACTGGGAGTCTCCATTTAGATGCCCAGGTGTTAAAATTTTCTAGATTATTGTCTACACTTTTTTGAGGCAAATTATCAGCTTATGCTTTACAGTCATACAGCACTGAGTATGACAGGGTCCTGCTCCATGGCCAGGCCTCCAGGATATAACAGTAATAGAAACATATCCACACGGCTGCTGTGCCAGTGTTCACATTTTTTACTCTTCATTTCATCTAACTACAAAACAACATCATGGTTATTGTTGAAAACAAGGCGTTAGTTGTTTAGCTAGGGAAGTTTCCTCCTCTCAAAGAAGAAAATCCATTAATGGCAGAACATTCATACTGGTGGATGACAGTGCGAACCTTTGCTCCCAACAGGGTTTGACTTGGTGGAAAATGGCAGTGTCCTCGTTTCAGACCTGTCACCTTCCATTTGCAGGGGGTGGTGTTTCAGTCAGTTAAAAAAATCCTCAGTTTGTTCTAGTTTTCATAAACAACTGAAGCAGACTGAGAACTGTCAGCTCCTGGATGTGATGGCCATGGTGACTACCAAGATGGTCACGAGTGCCCAGAGATCAGATGTTATTTAGGGTGCTGAAGCCATGTTTCATTATTTCCATTATGATGGCAATGGAGCTTGGTGACACCTGAGGATCAGAAAGCAAAAATAACATTTTAATCCAGTGCTGTTCTCTGAAGAAGGAATTTTGCCATCTACCCCACTTGGTCACCTTCCCCTTTCCCCACTCTGATCGTTGCCTCTCCCAGCTCATATTGTCCTTCAGCCTTGCAGCAAGTTGGACGGGAGCTGTCCTCTGCCCTGGGTACGTGTGGGTACGTACAGAACCTGTCTCTCTCTTCATCTGTCTCATGCATCTCTCGGTGAGCACCTTGTTAGCCTCCATTAAAAGGGACCATAGGGTTTCCTTGCTGCAAGTCCATCCACTGGTGTCCTGCTTGCTGTCTTTGAAAATCTGAGCAGTGTTACCCTTTCTTTGAAAGCCCCTTAGAGATGCTTTCATGAAAGAGATGTAACTGCTGCCATTTACACAGTGACTTAGGTGCCTGCAAAATCCAAAGGTCTGGAGATGAAACCAAGAACCAACACAACGTAGAGCTGAGATAGGAAGAAGCATCTGTGATTTCCTTCTAGAGAAAATGTTACTTTTTGGGGGAGCAGGAGTATTCAGGTGCCTTGGGAGCCTGCCTTGCATTGCTGACACTCTGGGGAGCCTGCGCTACTGAAGGAAGCTTCCAAATGTGAATCCCCGGGTCTTGCTCCTGGCTTGTAATTGTGTTTTTAGCTTCTTGGAGGAAGTATTAAAAGCAGAATCAGACTGCAAGCAGTCCAAACAAAATGTCTATGTGTTGATTTAATGGCTGTACAGAGGTATCTGAAGTGGGCATCAAGGCTTGATCGTCTCACCTAGTGGTAAACCTCATTTGTTTTATGAAAAGGCAAAAACCCGTGGGTGCTGTGCCAGGACTGCCTTCAGAGGATGTTTGCCATTGTTTTCCTCACTGTGCATTCATCTTTCTAGCATCTGTCTTGGATTGACTGCCTCAGAAAAGGCATTTACAAGTAGAATTGAAGAGAAGTGTACTTAAAAAACAAATATGGGTTGTTTGTTGTAAGGCAGCCGATTGATAGTTGGCAAGACACCAAAAGGTCCAGACACTAATCTAATTGTTTACAGCTCATGGAGAGATTAATCCACAAGATTGGATGCCCTCATTTCCTTTACGCATTACAATGAATGTGTGAGATGCCAAACCCCATGGGGCAGTAGCAGAAAGAAAAAGGGCTCCATTTCAGTGCAGTTATTGTTTCAAGTTTAGAAATATATTGATTTTCTTTGGGTTTTGATAAGAATATAAATGCAAAGTGCCTTACTTAATATCAGAGTATCCTTGTTTCCTAGTCTCATTAAAACAAAATTGTGCTTTCTTATTTTAGTATGATATAATGCTCTGCAAAATTTAGATCAAACATATGAAATAAACTGTATCAAATACACAGTGAAAATGGTCAGGATACACTTGATGGCTTGCAAGGGCAAGCAACTGCTCTGTGCCTCTGAAAATGGGCAAACCTACCCATGGATGTCCAGGCTGGTGAGCTCTGAAAATCTTGGCTGCTGTAACATGCTGTGTGTTGGAACAGAAGCTCTGCAAAGGCAAAAAAGCAACCCTAGTATTGCTTTGACCATTGAGACTAAAACAAACGCTGCTGAGTGGCTGCTGCAAGCAGGACTTCTGTGAAACAGGCGTTCTCTGAACGGGAAGCTCAGAAGCAAACAGTACTGTGGGGCTATATACACTTTGAAGAGCAAATGATTCAGTGGGATGAAAATGTGGCTAATCTGCAGGGTATGCTCCTGCCTCCGCCCCTCGCGCTGGGCTGGCAGAGGCGCGGGAGGACGAGCTGCCCCGCAGCCTGGCACCGAGGGGAGCGCTGGGGATCTCGTCCCTGGGACACCAGTCACACTGCTAGGCATCCCGAAAGGAGTCCACCCTTCTGCTGGCAAGGAAAATTACCATGACCTGGGCCAGAAGTGAGATTTGGGAGTGCTCCCTGGAGGGCAGGATAAATAACGCCTTGGTCTGGTAGACCTGTTACCCTCTGACTGACTGGCTGCGGGGAAGTGTTCATGAGCAAAGTGTGTGTGTGTGTGTGTGTGCAGGCTGGTGGGCCTGTGAGCTGTTTACTGGTCATCACGATAGTTTGTTGCTGAAATTTTGCTACAGTTGCAAAGAATTTTCAAAAAGCTAATGGGATTGAGATATATTTACTCTGATGTTGCAATACCTGGCACATTTGGGGGAAGAAAATTAATATCCTGAACTAGTCTTTGCAGTGTTTCTAATTCCTTGACTAAGCACGTCCTCATATATCATTTTACTTTACCAGCTTTTGGGAAGAAGAGAATGTTTTGCTAGTCAGGACTTGTTTTGACTTAGTTTCTAATAATATCAGTCAGCACCATGTTGCCTGAAAGTCTGAATCTGACAAAAGTTTAGTTTTAAATGGGCTGCTTTTATGAGGTCATGTGCAGACTCATTGCTCCTGAATCAAGATCATAAATGTATAATTTTAATAACATTCAGCGAGAATAAGCATTTGCATATCCTTGGAGAAATTGTTCTCTGCTGCATAGTTCAGCTAGTTCAGCCATGACGTGGAGGGGGCATTTCAAGATTTGCATGTTGCTTAAAATATCATACTTTGCAAGGGAGGGTATAGAAAGAAACAGTGCAAGTAATTGTTTTTTCTCCATAGTGCAATACTTCTTCCAAGGCAGGGAGTGACAGTACCAAGCATATCCAAAGCCAGGATTTCTGTGGTGCAAAAACCAGTTTGCATATTGAGTTGAAAGCTGGTCATCACTGTATGTGAAAGTTAAATGAGGGACTGAGGAGAGAGGTGACTACAGCATGGTTTCAGTTCCCTTCTTCCCAATTCTTTTTTGTATTTTGGGTGTCTTACGGAGCAGTCAGCATAGGAGGGTCTTGGTAAGAGGTCACCACGGCTTGCCCTTCTCTCTGTCAGAACCCGTGTTTCTCGTGCAGGGAGTGGAGCGCATTGACCTGCCCGGGCTCAGGAGCCTGCGCACCGCCCGCAGCTTGGAGCAGGGCATGGTGCTGACCATCGAGCCGGGCATCTACTTCATCGACCACCTCTTGGATCAAGCCCTCCGTGATCCGGCACAGTCCTGTTTCATCAACAATGACGTCCTGCAGCGCTTTAGAGGATTTGGTGGGGTGAGTAATTCTTAACCATATGGTTTTCTGAAATTGGTTTTCTGAATTTTCTGAATTTGGTTGCCTTTAGTATGTACTTGAGAAGAAATCTTTTGGAAGTTGCAATGTGTTGCACATAGGGCTGTTCCTGAAGCAGCACCTTGGGCTATTTGACCCTGCAGACAAACTGGTGGGTTCTTTGTTATTTTTAAGGGCAGTTTTATACTTATGATATCTGATTAATGATAGAGCTCTAGTTTTTTATTGATTGAAATACCTTCTGTCATCACTGTACATTGACTTGTACGGGTGGGTGTTTTGTCTAATGTGTGAAATGTGTATGTTATGAAGTATGTGACTGAGATCCATACTCCAGAGTTAGCTTCCTTGACAGCAGCACAGTCTGGTGCTCCCTCCCAGGCCAGAAGAACCTGACGCTGGTTTAAGTCAGGGAGGTGGTAGGGAAAAACAGCAATAATTGTTCTTACTGGACTATTGCCAGAACGGCACGAAACTTGTGAATGTAAAGCCTTCCCTGTTTTCCAAGGGAATAGCCGATGGTCTTCACGAGCACCCGCGCGCGAGGTGTCGTATTGCAGGCTGACTGGGGGCAGTCATGGTCTGGGCGATCCTTCCCATGCAGGCAGCTGCTGTGCAAGTTGAGGGGCCTTGTTTCTCCATGCTCTCCAGGGCATATTTCCCATTCAAGCCACCGCCCTTGCAGAGCATTTAGCAGTTGCAGTGGCTTCCAGTGGGTTTTCATTTTAGCAGGGTGAGCATTTGAAGGGTGCTGCATTGTTCTCCAAGCTTCCGTATTCATGCACAGAGAAGATAGAGCAGGCAGCTGCAATGCCCCGTCCTCCTCATGGCCTTTCTGCTAAGTCTCAACAAAGCTAACAATCACTGGCAGTGGTGGTGATTTTCTGGTATGAAAAGTCACTCATTAGGAATTGTCTGCTGCTGCCATCGACTGATTTATCACTATGCCAGCCATGAGAGGGTAATTACTGTAATGCTTTTGGTCTGAGCTGGCTTTGAACAACCAACCCCAACAGCAAAGTTGTGTGTGCCATCACCAGTCGTGTGAAGCAGCGGCGCTCTGGGGCAGCTGCTCCCCATACAGTGTGGGCGCAGCCTTACCGAGAGACGTGGGACTTCACCCCTACTGGTAGTTAATTCACTGCTGAGGTTTGGGATGTTATCTGTCTCTGTGTTGTTTCTTTTATCAAGACTTTCCAGCCACCAGCTGAGGTACTCCTGAACGAAAGGCAGCTAACTCAGCATTTTCTAACTGTGAGCACGTTACATATGGCACTGCATGCTGAAGCATATTCTAAAGGAACGCAGTAAGGTACTGCTGTAGCTTGACACTGCAGCGAAAACAGGTTTATAATCTTCCCTTTCTTTGTAGACACTGTGAGGGGTTTTTGGCAGTTGAATTGATTCCTGGTGAGCTTTCTCTGGAAGTGCTCAGCAGAGCCCATGTTTCTTCCGTGCATTGCTGTGAATGCCTGGAGGTGTGCACATGGCTCACCTGCTGTCTGTTTGCGTGGAATAGCAGTGACAGTACAGGATCTCTACCTTGGTAATAAGTTGCTGGATCAGGCACTTTTGTTCTAGAGATTTGAGGCAAAGTCTAACTTTCTCCCCTGTTTTTTGCTTAGCTTCCTGTAATGATGACTTGTAAGGAGAGCTAGCCAACAAACTTTGCTAAAAGGGGGAGCTGCCCAAAAACGATTGAGCAAAAATCTAAATCTCGATCCCCCTGTGAACAATACATTTTACTTAGAGAAAAAAAATAATAATACACACATACTCTGAGCCAGATGTTGTCACTTGATTTTGTCCAGGAGAAGAATGGAAATAAAATCTGAGACTGAAGTACATCCGAATATTTCTGAATTCTACACAAAAGCTGAATTATAATGCAATCAAAATTAATTTTTCCATCTTTATAATTCTGACTTGATTCTGCATAAATAGAAGATGCCATTTGTGCTGTGTAGAGTGCTTAGTTATCTACGTGCTGGTTCATTCTAGTTTATCCAGAACGAGTGAGTATTTCTCTCAAAAGTTTGTCAGAAGCAATTTCTCTGTACATGATTAAAAACGATCTTGCGATGCCCAGTGCTTTTACTGACAAACCTTAATAGTACAGGGGTTAGTAATGGTGTCAGTCCTAGCTGAAGAGTTCACTACAACCAGTCCAATCTTCCTTTAAAAGAGAAATACATTCTGCAAAAGGAAATAAGGAGTCTATTTCCCGCTGCAGAGCTCAGCACTAATTAAAATGTTCATAATTTGGTTTAGTTTAATTCACTTCAAAAATGAACTTACATTAACCGAAGTAATGCCACTGTAATTCTGATTAAGACTGTCCACACAGGGGAATTTGTGGATTTTAATGAATTCACCTTGAATTCATGCCTTTTTTTCATTTTGAATAATTTTCTTGACTGTGACAAGTCTCTGCATTGAGAATAAAAGCTCTTTTGCGGTGCCAAAAAGGGCAAGACTGTAGCCACTTATCATAATTCATGCTGCCTGGTATTAGCCATAAAGAGATTGTAAAAGCTGCAAGAGAAGGAAAGAATGAGAGCGGTTTTCCGTCGCCCGCTCTGCATTGCTGCGGGCGTGCGGGGCGTGTGCTGGCACCGGCGCCGCTCCTGCACACGCCAGGTCAGTCGGCAGCCCAGGTGTCCTGCACCCCTGTGCCACTGACACCCCAGGTCATGGCTGCAGCTGCTGCCCAGGGACCTCCGAATTTGGGCTTTTACCAAACAAGAGCTGTTCTGGGTCACATACAGATCCCTCTGGAGGGAGGCAAGAAGTTTTGCTAGGGGATCTGCTTCTGAGAGCACAGGCTGCCCTGTCTGAAGCCCTAAACTCTTTATTTGACAGCCGTTGAGTTCAGTCCTTCACAAGCTTCCTCAGCCAATTTCGGGGAGTCACTCAGTCACATGTACTTCAGTTCTCCGTCTGCAGAAGTAAGGTCCAATTTACCGAGGTCATAAATTCTGTGGGGCAAGGGCTGCCGCCAAGTGCTGGTGCAGCGCCCATCCCAGGGCACCTCTGCTCTGCCTGGACTCTGCCCGCGCCACTCTCATAAATAAACATCGATGTACAAGTAGAGGTATGTGTATACGGTTGTGTATATTGCTCAGGAAAAGCAGCCAGTTCCTCGGGGAAGGGGAAATACTGACTCCAAATGCTGCCCTTTAGGGTTTGACATTTCCATTCTTCATAAGCTGATTACTGATTCATGCAGCTCATATGATGTTTTCTCAAAGACCCAGTAAAACCATTCAATCTTTTTTTTGGCCATAAATATTCAATCTCTGTTCAGGCTTTATTTTTCACTAGGATTTGAAGAACTAGCTCTAGACTTAATATGTGAAAACTCTGCAACTTAGAGAAGATGCTGAAAGACAGCTAAATGTTAAAATACATTACTTTTTCATTTGCAGATTTTTCTCATTTAAAATTTAAATAGGTTTACAAAGCCCAGGACCTTGAAGCTCTGCTAATATTACAATATTTTTCAAAACAGTAGTACTTCCCTTATTCAGGAACAAATGTTAAACCAAATAAAAAGCAGGATATTTAATTGCTTCTGCCTTCAGTTCATGGAGTCATGCAGTTGTGTCTGTCCTGGTTTTTATATCTTCAGAAGGTTGAGCTCTGTTTCTGGGTTTATGGTGAATGTGTGTTGTGAATGAAATAGTTTACTAGGCAATAAACACGCTCATCTGCTGTTTAACATTTTATATTGTGCAGCAGTAATAGTGCTACACAACATCTTTTTTTTAAGTTTTCATAGAAAAACAGTTATAATGAAATCTATAGCTTTCTTCAAAGTTCTTGTAAGACAAGTGATAGTTGTAGGCAACCCCAAAACAGCGACTAGTGCTTATAAACCTTCGTTAGCCCTTTTCTCTTAAGTTATCTAATTAACATAATTAGGTTAAAGTAAGAGCTGTTGTTTCTAACCTGTATTAGCTTACAGTTTATGGCGGCTTTGTGAGCCTGGATGAAGGGGTGTGCCTGAAGCTTCTTTTTCCAGCCGTATCAGTTGATCTAATAAAATACATGGCCTCACCCTACTAATCTTGATCCTCTTTTATAAAATATTTATATGTGGACCTTTAAAATAAAGTGTGCCTGACATAAGGACTTGCTTGTGAATAAGAAGAGGGAAGACTGGCAGCATGGGATGAGAGTCAGCCTGTAGCACAGAGCCTATTAGCCTCTGTAGAAAACATCTTGGCACTGCCACTTTGTGTAACGTGGTAACAGGAAAGTGCCTTCCCCAACCCTGCAACTTGCCCTCCTGTCCCTGGGTTTGACGCAAGAGCAGCTCTATTTCCTAACCAGTACCCCTGAAATACAGAAGTCAAACCCTGCTCATGGTAAGTTTGCTCTGTTAAAAATTATTGGTGAGTTGATGGCTGCGTCAAAATAAGTCCCCTTGGCTACATGCATCTGCCTCTGTAGGATACCAGCTATAAAAACAGACACATGGATCCTTCAGCCAGACAGAAGCACATGTGCTAATTTACTTCGAGGGGTAGCATGTGTGGCCCATGTCCTGTCATCGTTTCCCAGGCGAGTCTCCCACTTTTAAGATCTTGCAGCGATAGTATTGCTGCTTTCCACAGCCATAATCAAATAAATGTTCAATAGATTTTTTAAAAAAGGAGACATGTCACCAGTGGTCTTTTTTAATCACATCTGGGATCTGTCATCGTGCAAATCTGGACTATTTAATTGGCCACAATTGTTTCTTGATTCTCAAAAGTCTTTTTTATATATATATATCATCATCCAAAAGAAATGAATGAGTGCTACAAACCCTTCCCTTGGAAGATAACATAGGAGGCTCTGGGGAGCATGACTGTATTAGTAAGTCGGGACAAAGTGCGAGGCTGTATATATAGCTGACAGCAGCCCTGGTATTTAACTCCTGTGCTGTCCTTGGCTATGCCTGCACAGCTTGCTTTGGGACAGTTGGGTCCATTGAGTCGAGCCACATGATGGTCTGTTGCTGGCGTTAGACAGTTGTGCAATGAGGTCTATCTAGACAGATCATGCCACTACCCTTGATAAGAAAAAGGCATTTTAGGGACAGTCCTGGCATTCCTGGCCATTTCAGCTTTGCAGGAGTGCTTTTTGAAGCATGCCATTTCACACTGAAAAAACAAAGCGTCCCCTGGGGTGTTTGCAGAGTGCCCTGAAGGCTGCTGGTGCAGCAAACCTCACACCTAAGTTTGCTGTTCCTTTAAGCTGTGTTCGATTCCAAACCACTCTGTAGCCCTGAAACAAGCAGCACTGTTGAACAAAGAGCCTGCAGACAGGGACAGCTCTGAGAGCAAGTTTCATAACCACTGTCCCCCACTGGGAAAGGCAGTCCCAAGGCAGTGAGCCTTGCCAGGCAGATCCAGCATCTTTTGTCCATTTGGACCAAAGACAAGACCAAATGCCGGGCTCTCCTGTAGGGAAGGTTTTGCAGGTCCTCTGAAGCTGCTTCTTGCTGCTGCTGAGTTTAAGCTCAGGGCGAAGCATGGAGGGTGTGAAGGAAAAGAGCAAATGCAAAAACTTTCTCCCACTTAAGAACCTGTGTTCCTCTGCACTTGTGTTGCTTTTAGGGAAAGGAAAAATATGCACTGAGAAGTCTGTCTTCTCTGTTACAGCAAGCACCCATTCCAGGTGATAGTTATCCAAGCAGAGGAATGGTTAGATCCTGGAGAAAAAGCTGGAGCTTTCCTAGGAGGATGAGTAAGACCCCACGGGAGCACTGGTTGTGTGCACCTCCAGCTATATCCCAGAGACCATTCGGAGTTGCTGGTGGTGAGCAGGCTGGTGGGACAGTGCTGGCGCTCCTGCTTTCCACAGCAATCCACATATATCCTATACCATGAGTTGCTGTGTGTGGCACTCCAAACTGATGGCTTTCCCCATCATATGCCCTTTGGTAAGTTCCCTGGCTTAGGGGGCTCCAGCCCTCCCTGTGCTCTCCTCGTTCAGAGTGTCTCATGTCTCACCTCCACCAGGATCTTAGCCAGCCCCATCTCTCTTTGTCCATTATTTGTCAGTCCTGCCTCACCTCACTGTATATTCCTACCCCTGGCTCCTTTCATCACCCTAGCTCCGTTTTCCAGCTCCTTCCCCATCCTGATTTTTTCTTGTGGCCTAGATAGGGCACAGCATTGACCAGACACCTTGTCCCACTTGTTCTTCCCACCACCTCTTAGTCTGGCTTTCATCTGCTCTGCTTTCAAGTCAGTCTGTCCCCTCAAAGAGTGCTGAGGTATTGGTGAGGGTTTGAAACACTAAACTGGAAAACACCGACAGGTTTTTTTTTTCCTAATCTCACTGGTTAGCAGATGAATTGTGGCTGGTATTTCTCTGTAGCAGATACACTGGGGAATTTCAGCTCAAGCAGGTGAAGGTTTGTGAAGCTGGCAGTGCTCAGAAAGAGGCGCTCTCCATAGGCAGAGTCAGCTCTCGCTTTGTCTGGCCTCCCCTCTGCTCTCGGACTTGGGTTTGCACTGCCATTTTTATTTTCCACATCAACACTGTGCCCAGTTCCATTTACACTGGTGTGCTTGCCAATGTGATGCTTTGACTTTTACCATGTCATCAAATCTGTCCCCTGGATTCTGGCACTTTTGCAGGGCTTGCCTGGTACCAACAGATTTTTGGCAGAGGCTGGTCCACCCAGATATGCTGTGCCCGGACCCAAGACAGGACAGATGCTGGGGGCTGCTGCGAGCTAGAGGGCATGATTCACCTTTAGATGCAATGCGACCGTCTTGCTGATTCCTTGGGTTATTTTTTGCTCAGATGGCCAAATTCGAAGCAATGAATCAAAAAACCCACCCTGGTAAAAGCTGTTCAAGTGCATAGAGTCGTTCAATGTGTTGCTGATTTCCTTTTCTGTGGCAAGGCACTGGCCTTTCAGGACACTGAGTGTAAAGAGCCTCACGGCTTTCAAATTTACAGCTGTCCAAATCAAATGTGTGAACTCAATGGAGTTTGTTTATTTAATTCTGCTTTATAACACACTTAACTTGATACCAAGTAAAAGAAATAATCTGGCAAAGACATCATTAAACTGTTTAACAAGGACTGGATGACTCATTTTGTTTGAACAAATGGATTATTTTGCAATCAGAAGTACAAATGTTAACCAGCTTTATTTTTAGTTGAAAATGTCAAGGGGTCAGAAACAATTAAAGCAACTGTAAGGTGGGAGTCCCCGGAGTTTGTGTTCTCTTGGATTTACACCTTACTGAAATTGCTTTTATTGCAGCTTAGCGACTTACTAACATTTTTCTGATAAGATAACAGGAAATGACTGTGTAGGCATATTTACTGGTAAGAAGAGATTAGAGTCAAACAGAAATGGAGCATACTTTTCATTTTAACAGAACAAGAGCTGGAAAACTGAGAGGATCTGCTTTTTCCTTGCATGATTTGAAATGTAGTGATTGTATTTTAAAAGGAATGTCTGACCTGCTTAGGACTTTCTCCATCAGCTCAAAATTCAATGTTTTGAATATCAGCTACAAGATATTTCATGTTGCAGTTCCTCCGTTGAAAGTTTATTGTGTTTAGAGAAAAGAGAATGTGATGTTTCAGTACAAAGAGCAGCTAACTGCAGCTCAGCACCAGGACCGCTTCGAAAACAGGCACTCTGGGTGTCAGGAGGCACTGCTGTTGAACCTGCCCCTAGCAAGCCATGTACTAGCAAGGCTGGAGGCAAATTCAGGAGAAATGTTCCTTTTGCTGCTCCTGATGTCAAGAGGTTGACATTTATTGGCCCCATGTAATTATACAGCATGACCTCACTGATGCAGCATCTCGCTCAGCCTGTCCTTGGTGTACCCGAGGTAGCAGAGGCACCACCCGAGTCACCTGCAGGGCCACCACCTCCTGCAGGGCTGCTCTGCCGGGGTCACCATGGAGCTCGTGACATCCCAGGGGGGTGGCAGGGGCCGGTGGCCCAAGGGGGATTGGGCCCTACAGAGCTCAGTGCCCCGGTGCTGGTGGGTGATTCCAGTGCTTGCAGCGTGTTGCTCTGCCTGGTGTCGCATCAGCACCACAGGCTGAAGTCATGCCTTGTGCTCCTGCTGCTGTCCCTGCCTGACGTGCTTCTCATCCCCAGCTGCAATTCCTTGGTAACCGCGTGTTCTCTGTAACAGGTCCGGATCGAGGACGACATCGCAGTGACAGCCAGCGGAATGGAGCTGCTAACGTGTGTCCCACGTACTGTTGAAGAAATAGAGGCTTTCATGGCAGAAGGCCAAAGCAGTGCCAAGTCATTTGACTGCCTCTCCAGCCAAAAGCAGTAAACTTCAAGACAATACTTCGTGTCACACTAATCAGTCACCGTTCTGATTTAATGCTGCAGCATATAAAATAAAATGCATGCAATTCTTAATAGCAAGAGAGGCAGGCAGGCTATTAGTTGGAATGATTCATTCATTAAAAATGGAGTTAGAAGGCTTCAGCCCGTGATATCCAGGTAACTCAAATGTTGCTGCTTGCAGTCAGCAGTTTACCAAGTGCAACCTGAATAACCCTGCTGCATTGTCAGTGGGGCTTATACGTCTGCCAAATCTCAGCTCAGACATATCTTGCAATTAAATGTGAGTTTTGATGATTGGGACTCTTTAACCAAATGGATTATCTGAATGCTGACAACAATTGTAACAATCTAAGTCCTTTTTTAAACTTCATCACAAGTACTGCAAAAAACACGGAAGAAAAATCAGCTGTTCTCAGTGGACATAACGACACTTATTTTTCTTACGAATCTTATTTCAGTATCAATGGAGTAAGCAGAATCAAATTTTTATTAAAATAATCCTTGGCATCATTTATGCTCACAATTTTGTGATCATTATGCTCTTCTGCTCCCATTCCTGCTTCTTTATCTGACCTTTCTACCAGTTTGTGCTCTGGAAACTTTGACCCTTCATTAGCCAGATTTTTCTGCTCTGGGTAGTGGGTGTAGTGATCCTTCACACACAGCCTGATGCTTATTAGATTTGTCCATTTATTTGTTCCTTAAAAGTGTAGATTGCTGTGGTATTCACAAGCCTTAGAAACTGCAAGGGAGTATCTTTGCCGCAGGGCTTGAGATCATTCAGCAGCATATGCTGTGCAGAATGATAGTTATTTTTAACTGTCCAGTGTTAGTCAGTTCAGAATGAAATCATGTAAATTTTATTTGGATACACCACAGACTTATTAATAATGATCATAAATGATTTTCCATTCGTGCAGGTTTTAAATTACCCAGAGAAGCCTTTCTTTACTGTAGGTGTTCATCAACCTTCAGGAGAATACATTTCTTGCATCATAAAGTAGCACTGGTTACTGTAACTACATAAAAATAATCGTGCTCACTTTATGAACACATCAAAACTCCTGTTCGGTCCTCAGGCTCCGTTGCACAGTTGGACTGCA
Source organism: Athene cunicularia (assembly GCF_003259725.1). Classification (NCBI taxonomy): domain Eukaryota; kingdom Metazoa; phylum Chordata; class Aves; order Strigiformes; family Strigidae; genus Athene; species Athene cunicularia. The sequence continues at coordinate 8,676,191 of NW_020799113.1, forward strand.
AAGCCACTTCAGAACATCCCTCTGCCGTGTCAGGGGGAACTGAAGTCACAGGAGGATGTCAGGGCCTTTCTGGGTCTTGCCGCTTGTCCAGTGAGGATTTTCCCGCTGTGCAGGGATTGACTGACTTGATGGTCTCAGTTCTGTTCCTCACGTCCTGGAGCTGGCATGCGGGCAGCGGGACCAACGGTGAGCTTCTGGGTGTCTGCAAGCGCCTGTCTTACATGGGGCATGCAGCACAACAGGGGCAGGGGTGGTGTCAAAAATCACTGTGGTGCTGTCTTTTGGATCCCCACCTGGGACTGGATTTAGGGCTGAAATAATTTCCTTAAAAATTCTCAAATGTGTTGCTCTAACAGAGAGCTCCTTTGGTTAATTGGGTTGATCTGTGTGACGAGAACCTGCTCTTTATTCATAACAGCTTGGTGACCCATTGCTAAACAGGAAGCTGCATGTTGAAGACTAAAGAAACACATTGTGAAATAATCCAGGGGACTTCACTCCTTATGTTTAATGTCACTTTATTAAAAAACTAGCCTCTTTACATGTTTTTTAAAGGTTGCTCATTATTTGTTTGTAAGAGGTAAGTGCAGGAGGTCTCAACTGTGAAGGGGAAGGCATGAAGAGGGGAGGGCGAGAGATCAGCAGCTTGTACGTGCAGCTGCACTTAGTGCTCCCGTGTGTGGTGACTGCAAGTCTTGTACCTTTGCAGTGTAGTACTTGTGCAGAGGACTCAGGCTTTGCAGATACAAGAACACAGTAACTACACTGGCACTGCTCCAGACTCATCTCCCCCTAAAACTTGGGAGGTTTTTTCCATGCACGACGGTGCTCATGGCCTCAGCCTCGTTCCCTCCGTGTCCAAGTCCTTCCCTGTGGCGTGCTCTGAACACACCCATGGGATCGCTCACTGCTTTGGGCACTCCGAAACCTGCTGTTGCTTGGGTTCAACAGCAGTTACTATTTTAAAGTAACACTTCACAGATTTTTTAAAAAAGAGAGTTTTGGAATTGTTTCAACTAAGCCGTAACCCCAGTTTAGTTAATAGGCCTTTCCCTGCCTGTGATTAATCTTGGCAAATACTGGGCTCTGCTGCTGCAGAACAGGTCGAGCAATCTGGTGTGCTGCAGGAGACAGAACTGGTTCTGCTTCGACACGTACCAGCGAACAAACCCTACCGCGAGTTCTGGGGGGAAAGCACTTGCTCACGTAACCAGCTTCTCTGTTGTTTTGCTTGCCCGAGACATGGATGCGTTTTGGTCTGGGATGGTGCACCATTTCCCATTTTACTTCATAATCCAGCCCATGAACTTGGTGAATATAAATTTCATCCTTCCTTCTAGAAGTCTGTTCTGTAATTATAATTTCTATCCACGTAAGCAAAAAGTAAAACGTTTTCCTAAATTAGCGGGGGGGGGGGGAATAGGCCTTTAAGAAAATGCAAAGTGATATTTAATACACATAAAATAGGTTAGTGGGAGAAAAATACAGGTTAACGTCAAAGTTTCTTTTTGACAACATTAGGATATTTCAGGCTGTTGCGATCATGTTTTCCCAAATGAGTTTCCCCCCTGGTGCAAACAGACTAATAGAGTGGCACCAAAATAACAGAAAGTGTGTAATGTTGAGCAAGTTTGTGTGTTCAGAAAGGTCCAAGCACTTCTGAACTGATGTATTTAAATTGCTTCAGCTCCCTGGGCTTGGATGCACTCTGGATTTATCTGCCACGCCAAGGACGCTGCTGCAGCTACAGGGTATTAAAGTGGTAGAGCCTCCTAGTGCTCGTGGAGGCTGGAGTAGACCTCTTCTCTTAGTATACAGTGAGAAAATGGGAGTAAGGTTTCCTGCTGAAATGTACAGTGCTGTAACACCCCTTGTAGTGACAGGCACTGTATTCTGTCACAGACTACAGTTGTTAAGAAAAATGTGTCAGAAGAAAAACCTTAACTTCTGTAGGCCTACACTGAAATTTTCTTGTGTAGATGTGTATTTATTCCAGCCTTTCTTTAGGAAGAAGAGAATCGTCCAAGTCACCTAGGCATGGGTGTCCTGTGCCTTGCAGTGGAGGGGTAAGATTGAGGCATTAGGCTGTCGCACAGCCTGAGCTGCTCCACCTTGGGGCAAAGAGAGGGAAAGCCTCACTCCTGCCTTCGCTCCTTGGTTTGAGACAGCTGTTTTGGCAGGAAGGGGCTTAGAATAGTGGATTTAACACCTTTCTTGCAATCACTCTCGCTGAGGCTAATTTAAAATAGTAATTTGTTTTAACCTTGGGTCTATGGCTTCACATATCAAGGTGATGTGCTGCACACAGCCTACGTGCTTCCCTAGGCAAAGCAAGCATGTGCAGACTGCTAAGGCAGAGATGGCATTGTGCAAATGACTTTTCATAACTCAGTGGTTTTGTTTTAAATAAGAAGGAAGTGGAATCAGAGCTGTCAGGAGTAACAGGTGGAGAAGTCACCCTCCAGAGCATCAGAAAGGGCATTGCTCCCACTCAAATATTTAAGAAGTCATTTTCACCAAGATCAGAATCAAATACCAGATTTGGAGCCCCTGTGCCAGTTATTAGGGGAGGACCCCACATCAGCCTGTCAAACCAGCTGCAGGACAACAGGGCCACAGAGTCCCCGTTCACAGAGCAGACAACCAGGGAAGAGACCAGCTCCTGCCTTTTGCCCCGGAGTAGGTGCAGAGTTAACAAATGAGATGCTTTCAGGTTCTTTCAAAACCGTTGGGGTTTCTTTTTTGTTAAAACAGGAATTCAGCCAAAATGAGATTCTTTTCACTGAGTAAAACCTGAGTGGAAGACAGGAATGGAGACTTGCACTGATTTCTCAGACAGCTGCTTGAGGTGGGCACCTCTGCATTTGAAATAGAAAAGGGACAGGAAAAATGACTCCAGCACTAGAAGCAAAAGTTTTTTATTAGCTTCTGATACTTCAATCCTACCTACTTAAGCTGCAGCTAGAACCAAAAAACATATCTTTGTAAAAAGACTACCATAATTCAAAACAATCCATAAAAGTTTTCTGCATGTATTAAAAGTTTAACTTCAAAAAGAACTTTTCAAGCTTTCATTTTCTAACAGCATCTTCATAGAGATAATACCCAAGTTCTTCCTAAGTACAGATACAAGGCAAACAAGCATCCTACAAAAAAATAATCTATGGAAAAAGGTAGTGTAGGAAGGAAATTAAGACAGTGTAATAATCCACTAGCCAGACACACAGGTTAAATGTAACACAACCATACCATCAATGAAATATTTAAAAATGAAAATAAATTAAGGTTACATCAAAGTTCCTGCTTTACTTTTATTGTTTAAATCCTCAATATCGTACATACCACTGCATTATGGATCATGGCAAAGGCTTAGCACTAGCATTTAAAAAAGTTGCTAAAGTTTTATGAAAATAAAACAAGACCAAAAGATACTCCTTCACACAACTGTATGATGGCTGTAGAAATTCCACTGAATCAGTTATTCGAACTAGGACCGTTAATTTTTAAAATCACTGTGAATTTCTGTAAGATCTTGATTGCAAATCTGAACAGCCGTGAAAATGGAGATTAATGTCAACGAGCACTGATTCATACATTCTGGCTGAACACCCCTTTCACTGCTTAGCCAAGCTGCAGCTTTTGTTCTCCCTGATACCTGCACCCCAGCAAGAATGCAATTTTGCAGAGCACAGTTTTTTGGTAGCATTTTGACATTTTCTAAAAAACAGTATCTTGTTCTCATAAGGCCCCAGTCACTATGTGAGCAATGTGAACACAGCTTAAAAGGCTTTGTCAATGTGCTGCTTAACCTTTTGTACATGATGCTTCAGACTCATTTGCTGTTTGGAAGCCAACTGCCTATATGTATCATCATACTATATTGCTATTTTTCTAGAAAACATCAGTAAGCATCCCAGCTCAATATTACTACACCCTCCCCGTTAACGATAACTGGACAGGAAAGACCTAAGTGGTGCTTTATAGGACTTGCTCTACAGATTTAAAGTAGTCCACCAAATAGGAAAGCAAACACCCTCCACAGCCTTTGCAGTTTTTGTAATACGTAATAGAGAAAACAAAGGGCTTAATTACACTAAAAGGTATTTTAAAAGACATTTTATCCAATTACGAGTTTCTGATACTACAGTGAACCTTCCTGCTGGATTCCTCCCATTGTGCAAACGGTAAGAAGGTAAGTGAACATTTCTGTGAAAAATGCTATTTCTCCAATACTAAGCTCCTTGTTGACTATGAATTTAGATCTGCATTAATTAGATAAATCTTGTAGAGGAGAAAAATATTTAAAACAAACACCCTAAGCAGTTTCTGGTCTAATTGTATCAAATTTTCAGTGTTAAACCTAAAAAGAAGAAAATCTCCACAAAACGATAGTTGAGTTTTTGCTTGGTTGCTGCATGGGTGTTGCAGACAATCCGCACCCGAGTGTTCAGTTCATAAGGCTGCAGCAGTGTTACTGTCCGTTGTTTTCTGGATTTGTTGTGGTGGTTTCAGTGCCAACAGGTTGCACATTGTCTGCAAGATTGTGCGCATGCTCAAGGAACAAGTCTTTCAGTACGCTCAGTTCCTTGGTCAGGAGCTTAATTTTTGCCTCTAAACGTTCATTTTCTTCTTTGAGCTGGTTTACCCTTTGCAGCGTGTCTTGTGCTTTCTGCTTGCTTTTTAACCGGCTCTTTTTCACTGCCATGTTGTTTCGCTCTCTGCGCTGACGATACTCATCACTGTTTCTATCCACAAAGGAATTTTTCTTTCCCTGCTTGCTGGGAGGCACAGCTTTGCCTCCTCCACCAGGACTAACGGGCACCAGCTGGGGAACCTGCTGCAAACCACTGGTGTGTGCTTGGGTGTGAATCACGCTTACTCCGTTCGCATCTGTAGCGGTGTTCTGTTGGGATGTCTTGCTCATTTGGACAGGCTCTTCTTGGACACAGGAGAATTTATTAGGAGACTGAAAACGGTTATGTTTCTAGAAGGCGTTTCCAACAGGTCTTCACATGGATTAAGGGCGAGGTGAACCTAGTAGGAAAAAACCTGCTATTAAAGGTGCTGGCTTCATCTACAATCTTATACATCACTGGCTTTAGCATAAGGTACTGATGGTACATCTGGTACATCTGGCAGTAACCCATCACAACTGTGCTGGAAGTGGACAAGCTGCCAGCTACATTTCAGAAGCCCATATTTGGATTGGAAGGGACTGTTACTGGGTCATCTAGTCAAGCTGTTTGCATTGTTCATTGGCTTTACTCAGTTATTCCAAAGCCATCCCTGATGGACGGGTGTCTAGCCTAGCCTCGAATATCTCCAGTTTCACAACCTCTGTCTTGGCAACAGGTTCCACTGTCTAACTTTTCCTCCAGTTATATAATTTTCTTAATTTTCAGACTGGAGTTTTCCTTCTGCAGCTTAAACCTATTAACAGCCTGACTCTTGACCAACAGGAGTAGTTGATCCTTGTCCTCTTCAGACCATCCCTCTGGGTGTATGCACAGACAAATTCCTCCCTGGTTCCTTTTCTCTGGAGTGAGGGTGCTCAGACTTGTCCACCACCTTTCCTCCATCATCTACTGCACTTGCTTTTGATGTCCAAACTGATGACTGCTTTAAAGTCTCACTAGTACCGAGTGGAAAAAATAATCTATGGAAAAAAGTAGTGTGCTGCAAAGGCTGTGACTGAGTGACATTAAAGGAACCCCTTCAACCAAGCAAGGTAAGACAAGCTAAACGTGTAACAGTACTGTAATGAGCAGGTGGGACAGGAATGCAGGGTGATGACAATGTGAGATCACTAAATGGCAAAGACAGGGGGACTGTTGCCATCCTTAGGAAGACAGCAGCCATAGCTGACTGGTCCACAAAATATGTTCCCCTGCTGAGGCTCCTGCACTGGTCACTGTCCACTCTTCTGTCCAGCAGACAAACAGGCCTGACGAGCAGGACACCCTCTCACCTGACTCACGTTCTCCCGCTGCTGAGGTCAGCCTGCTCCTGACCCTACTGGTGGCACAAGGAGGACTCCACCACAGCTGCTGCAGGGACACGGCCCTGGCAAGGCTAACAGCTGCTCCCCTTCTCTTCCCATCTCACGGGATGACTTCCTAAATGTCTGGGAGAGAAGTTTGGGAGAGAAGAGGGGAAGGGCAACAGGGTTGTTCTAAGTTCCTGAAACACCTGCCTATGGCTCCAATGAAAAGTACTCAGCGATCAGTCAAAGGAGTGTTGATTTCTTGTCATGTTAAAGTATCCAACTAGCATAAACCAATCCTACTCCCAGACAGACTGCACTGCAGCAGTGCGGCCCTGTGCTCTGTCACACACGACTAGTGTTCAGCGTCCTCCTTGCCCACCCTCAAGAGGGCCCACTGGAGAGCGCGTTAGCAGTGGGCAGTGCTAACCGCCCAGGATGGGCAGCGGCCAGCCCAGGGGTTATGGCTCGCATCAGTAAGGGCGCGAGGCGTGGGTGACCATAGGTCTGTGTCTAGCTGATGAACGGATGCAGTGAGATGTTTGTGAACGAGCTGCTGTGTGTCACTGGTCATTCTAAACTCACGGTTCATCAGCTGTTTACTGTTCTTGTTTGTCTTTCTCAGCAGTCTGAGTTGCTGTTTTACCTTCTGCTAGGGTATCATTAAAAAGGTTAAAATTCTACTGTCTAAATCAATTGCAAATTTTCTTCTGCAGTGAGGGAGCCAGAATGAGATGCAGTTGCAGTGTGGTTCAGTAAAACTGACCAAAAAGCCTAGTAAGTTTGGCTTGAATGTTACTCAATTAACTTTCTGTCACTAAGAAGTCTTCTCGCTTAAAACAAGCAAAGATGTGTGAGTACACCCACGCTCCTCCTATCAAGAAATCTTTTCATTTTCTTATTTCAGGGCAGAGGCCATCAGCAAATTTTACATCTGTATAGCTGAATCTATATACATACATGCCTAACTTCTGTATTTAATATTTTCCTGATTTCAACTCTTACAGCAACTTTTGCAAATCACATTTAAGCCTTAAGATTCTGACTGAATAAGCAATTTAGTTCAGCAGTTAAACTGAATGTACAGCTAACAAGATGTCACTGTGCACAAACATGAGACTGGCAGGGCCAGTTGTAGTAGCTGTTCATGTGTGATTGCACAGACATTTTTAGTCAAGATGCTCCGCTCAGAGCATATACTGGCTTTGTCTCAGCTTTATGTTTAAATACAGAATTTCTGTAGCCCTCAAAGAGTATAGAGCTCTGTTAGTTTGCCTCTGACACCTGTATTTTTCCACTAATTTCTGGCATCTTTGGAATGGCAGATACAATGCTCTCCTGTTCCCTCTGTCAACACATTACAGTGCTTGCTAACTTCATCTGGTCAGCCTAGTTAAGTAGCCCATACCATCTTTGAGATCTGCCTTTTGTACTTCATGAGATACTACAGAGGAAGGGGTGGCTCCTGCCCCTGAAGGCACCCCACCCGATGTGTAACAAGTTTCTTCACATCACCAGGTTCCATGTGCTATTTCTCTTTATGCTATTGAAACTATTTAATATTGCTTTATCATTCCCTTCAGATCTCTATCAAATTTCCCTGTAATTCAAAGGAAAAAGTATTTGTTCCATTAAATCAGATTCTAATGGAATATTTTAGTTGGGCAGTACATGGATATGAGCAGAGAAGAACTAGTGTCACACCTCAAGCAAGTGTTCTAGCCCTACTAGAACAGATCTCCCTCAATTTCTTCCCACTGCAACTGATCCATTTTGTATCAAATAACTATTTCTTGAGTGAGACATGCTCTTATCTGGCCTGATGATCACAAGTCTTACCTGGGAGAGATGACATCTGGATTCCTGCCCTGCTCCAACTAGTATTTATGAAAAACAAGTAGCACTAACTATAGTGCATCACAGATAACCCTGCAGTGGTAACAGTTGAGGCTTGAAACTAGTTTTTCCCTCTGGTTATTTGGAAGCTGGATCTCTACTACCAGTTTTAAGTTCTTCAATAGAACGAGAAGGAAGAATATCCTGGACAGTGACAGGTGCTATAGGGCATCCTTCAGGGAATACTGGAATGACGTTTAAAGACAGCAGGTATGAGACATATGGAAAGGGCTCTCAAGAAGGGTGAGGTAAAGGACACAGTAATTGGGAGAGGCCACGAGGCTGGGGAGGGAGATGAGTCTCAAAGTTTGTTTCTCGGACACCATGCCACACAAAGGCAGCAGCTCTGCTCCTCTCCACAAACAGGTTGGTTTCCTGTTAAGGGGCAATAGCCCCGGCACAGCAGGAAGCAGCTCCTCTGAGAGCCAGCTGAGTTTCTGAGCATCTTGTTCCCATAAAGCTGCTCATTAGCTTGAGCTCAGCGACAGCCCTAGGCTGGTTCCACCCAGCACATGGTAGTATTTCCAGTGGCCAGTTAGAACTGCCTTCTTCTCTCCTTGGGCCACTAACTGGCCACCCAGGACACCAACTGACCACCCACTACAGCATAATAGCTGGTAACCCAGAGGTGTCTTCTCAGGCAGAGAGATGTTTCTTACTGACTGACAGCACTCCTCAGGGACCAGAGAGACTCCCAACCAAGCAAATCAGGGCCTTTTTCATCTTTGCTTTCAAAAAAAAAAATAAAAATCAAAAACTTAAAACTTCCAAATGTTTGTTTTGTCAAAAAACAAAAGATGTGTTTTGTTAATTAAATCAGTTGCATTGGTTGTTTTACTTAGCGGCAAAAAATACAAAGCACTTCTCTCTGCTCCTTTTCTAGATGTGACTGTATTGATTCTGATCATTAGCTGGGATGACTTTATTGCATAAATTCACCCAGCTGTCTTGTCTATGCAAAATCTGTCCCAACCTGAAGAGCAATAGGTGGCCCCTCTTCTCTCGGACTTCAGTAGCAATACTCCCATAGGATCTGACTAAATCCAGGTGACCCTGTACAAACAGCAGCATAAAATGCCAGGCATATGTTTGCTGAACCCTGGGAGGGGAGAGCCCACTCCTGCGTGGGTTTCTGCACACACTCACAGACAAGTTAGTAAGAGCTGATGATAACTCTCACATACTGAAGGTTAGGCAACAACTTTTTTGTGACTAGGTAGCTCACACCTTCATGTGTTGCCATAGCTGACATAACTTTCCTATTTTTCTCAGAATCTCCACTTTTCCCATACATCTTACAAGAAAAATGCGCTCCAATATCCTTAAATAATGTGGTCGGACCATCTAAAGTATGTCTTCTAACTGCAGGCTAGCAGCGTTGATGACAGAATCACAAACAATCCCAGATGCCAGGAGGCAAGGAGGTATCAATTCAACTCAGTCTTTTGAATTATAATGAAGGTAACTCTTTCTGAAGTTGAACTAATTCCTTAAATGCAGAACTTTTTCAAGTTACGAATTTTTATAACTCTTGAGCATTGTAACTAGCATAGCACTATTACTGAGGGGAGTACTGAGTTGTCTTAATGACTGCTATTTCCCACCAGATGTCAGAGCTAAAACCAACGTCCAGCTTTCTGCAATGTATGTTTTGAAAGTTGCGTCTGGAGCTACAAAAATTTGTTGGGAACCATAAAGACTTGTCAAGACATTCAAAACTCCCTTGAGAAGCTAGAAAGCAAGAAGACCAGTTGTTAAGGCAGGGCCTTTGTCGTGGCTCGGGGCAGCCCCTGGGATCCCTGCGGCCCGGCGCGCTCCCGGCAGTTGGGCGAACGGCTCCGGCGGGGCCGAGGCCCCCTCGCAGACCTTCCCCAGGCACTGCCGTTAACGGCCGCGCCCTGCGCCGCCGGAGGACGAACCTAGCGACCGCCCGTCCCCG
>NW_020799113.1:8686058-8702480 GCF_003259725.1 Athene cunicularia
CCCCATGACTTCCCCGCACAGGCAGCGCGGCAGCTCATCCCCGGGACACGCGTGAGGCAGAACAGTCTCGGTCCCCCCGAGGCGGCCGCCGCCTCCCGCCGGCCGGGGCCAGGCCGGGGGGTTTCTTGGGTGTAGCTGGCACGAAATTCGCCGGTGCCCCAAGAGCACAAATTAGATCGTGTTGGGTTTCTGTACTGATTGGCGTCTCGTAGTTGTTCTTGGGCTGTTAATCACCTGGCAGTGCATTTCCATCTCAGTCTGGCTGCTGTCTGGTTTGCCTCTGTAGAATGTTGCAAGATACAGAGCAAGGAATATAAAAGACAGCAAAATAAAAATTTTAACTGTTCTTTTGACAATAGAAATTATGGCAAATTCCTAATTTTCACTGATTGTTATTTTCCTTTTAAAATATTCAAAAAAAAAGCGCTAAACACTCAGATGAGAAAACATCTAGATCATGGAGTTCAATGTTATAGGACGATATGCACTGACTCACTGTTACATGTTTGTTATAAAATACTTTTTGTAGAGAAAATTTTTTTGGCCCTTAATATTTTCCAGACACTTTGGTTCGCATCATCTTAGTTCCAACTAAACCAGCACAGTGTAAAAATACATATGCTCGCATCTCTTTAAATTGTATGTGCACAGAATGTGTTTATAGCTCTTTGAATGGGAAAGACTTCAATACATAGGTGTGTATATTTGCAGTGGGCAGTTCTGAAAATCATTGGCTTAATAAATAAGTTTTGAACAAGTTTAGGTGTTCAGACAGTGAAAACAGTAGTGCAGAAACAGTGGGGTTTGTTTAAATGCGGAGAGAAAAAGTACCGATCTGTATGCTACTCCAGTTTAGCACATAGACCTGCTTGGGAAACATTGCATGTCTGCAAAAATGAGAATCACGGTGTAAACACAGTTGCAGAGCTTAGTAATGTAGATGGAATTATTTGTATTTGCCATTTTTATGGCTGCCTGATGTTGTGTGTGGGTTTTGTTGTTGTTTTTGTAAAGCCCTGTGGAAAATAAACCACATTTGCAGAAGAATTCTGAGGATTACTCTGGGCAAACAGTTTTACTCAGCTTATTACCATGAAGATACTTTTCCTTGTCAGTCATCAAGCATTTACTTTAACATCTCTAATGTTTTTCTCTTTCTCAGTTGAAACTGTTACATTTTCTGTGAAAATGACTCATCCATCTATAGCTAGAGCAAAATTCCAGGTAAGCATTAAACATTATCCTTTCCTCACAATAGCTGAGTAAGTGTGTGCTCTTAGAGTACTTTCCTAGGATTTTAGAGCACTTTATGACCATTCATTCATTAATCCTCATCAAAGAAAGCTGAAGAAAATAAAATGCAGACCCACTTATTCTCATAGAGTCTGATTATTTCAAACATTAAAGCTCACATATAATTCCACACATGTAAGGCGCTCCAGTGCTTGGCTGCATTGTATCCTGTTACAAAAAACCATCACACAGTATACTTTAGTGTTTGCAGGATATTATATCTTTTCCCACAGCGTTACAGTAAAAATAGAATATGATGGAAGAGATCTAAAAAGTAATCATGAAATGTATGGGAAACTGCTCTTGAGATGTGGCATTGAAATAAATTCTTTACCTGCTTATTTACAAGTTACATGAGCTGTGCAGTAGTGCTGGAGTCAGGTGTTGTAGGCAGGCTGGTCTCTGCGGGGATGGAGTCCTTTTCTCTCTGATTCTGGATGTGTTCCTATAGCAACAGCCTACCTATATGACTATAGAGAATACTGTAATAGGATCTTATTTTCATGTGCATGATCCAGTCTCATGATTCTTCTTTAAAGACTTTAGTCCTTGAAAAAAATTACATAGGTTTTCAGCATCTTCAAGTAATCTACAGCAAATCACAGTTAGAGGCAGAAAAACTATTGAGGAAATAGGAACTGTAGGAATTGGAGGCAGAAGGTATAAAGGGGAGAGGAGCCTGTTGGAGTAAATGTCCCTGTTTATTACCAGCTCAGTATGTTCCCTTAACACTTACAGAAACATTTAGGAAGTTCTCCGCAGCCTTTCACTTACTGGGTGAAAGCTATTTTGTTGCTGTTTGAATCATTTCTGTTGTGTCTGATTCCACTGTTTATACATGTTACCTCTGTCTTCATGGGCAATTATTTCTTTGTCCTAAAATAAAAACCATATGAACACCCTGGACTATAACCTACACTTTAAAAAATATGGTTTTCTGTAAGCTTTCAGTTATTTGCCTCTCTTTCCCTCGTGGATAAGCCTTCACTGGATTTTTTACTTCAGACTTGCATATTTCTGTTAAAAGTTTACTTTTCACACATGATGCTACTGTGTAGTTTTTCCCTCTGGTCTAACAACCATGTCTTTGATTTCTTCCAGATGAGAAATCAGTCATTTCCTTCTCAGTGATTTAGAAGAGATGAAAATGAATGTATTTGTGTATATATTTTACAAGTGGAAATAAATAGGCCCCTTAGGTAAAAACACACCATTCCAGGCTGTGATGTACAGTGTGTTAATTTATTAGAGGGCAAATGCACTGAATTATTACAAAATAAAAGCTTTTCTTGGTAACTGCTACCCTTATTCTCTCCACCTGGATTTGTTCAAAACCAGATAGAGACTCTCTGAATATGATTGCATTCCTTACGATCACCAAGCAGATGACATTCATTCAGGGCTATCCCAGAAATACAAAGTCATAATAGAGGTTTTCCCTAATCTTATTATTACAAACCTCCCTTCTCTTAATAGCCCTTGCATTTTGGCATTACAAGAATTACTTTTTGCATCCAGGACTGACCTGCACCAAGAGCTATTGTTAGAAATCTAACTTTTGTAGAGCTGAGATTATAAAAGCTTCAGAAAGCAGAAGGATTGCTGAGTTTCATTTATCAGGAATGTGGATATATTTAAAACAAACAGAATTCAGAAAGAAAAAGCATTATGAACACCTCTATTTGTTTGAAAAAGCTTACACTTGTTAAGCACAGAATTACTGAGTCTTTTTTTTTCAATCCAATTTAATAATTTAAATGATAGAAACTTGTCTATTAATAGATGATTTGTCAGAGGTAGCCTTTTTGAATAGGTGAAGAGAAAGGAGAGGAAACATTGCTTAGTGGTGACCGCTATTTCAGGATTGTACTTCTAATTCTAGCACTGACTCACTATAGCCTTGGAAAGTTACAGTGCTTTTGTTCTAGAAAATACTAAGTAAAGAAAGGAGCCATTCTGTTCTAATAGCAAACATCCATTTTATTGTAACACTGCCTGGAGTTCATTTACAAGAAAAATCCAATGCCTTTGTTCTTTTTTTCTATGCAGCTAATGTCTTGCAACTATTTCCAGTTTACAGTTCTGCATCTTCTAGTAGTACTTCTCTTATTTGCAGTTATCAAAATATTATAGTTATCCAGATATCCAGATTTACTCATACTGGTTTCTGAGAAGAGATTAACTCAATTACATAGGCAGAATAAAGGGAATATTTCTCAAATGGAGGAGGTCAAAAAAAAAAACCAAACAGCTGTTCCCTCCCCCACATCTTCTGCAGGCTATTGGGTGATAGCAAAATTAATCAGGATAACACAGAAACCTTACAGTGTCTGAGAAAACTAATATATTGATGATTGCTTTTACTAGAAACTCAAGCTGTCACTTTTATAGGTGTTACATGCCACCCTTCTCTCCAGCTACAGCTGTTCCCATTTCCTCTACAGTGTTAAGTGGGGGATTGGTACTTCAGGCCTGATAGACTGGTTTCTTCCAAGTAGAATCTGCATTACTTTTGCCCTGAGATTTAATTCCTTCATTGCTATATTTTTGTTTCATGCCATTATCAGGAAGTTAAACTTTTTAATCAGAAACTTTTAGCTAGCACTTTTAGAATTACCCACCTGCATAGGTAAAGGTGTGCCCATTTTTGCAAGTTTGAGTTTTTTGTATTATTCTGTCTAGTAGTCTGGGTTCTTTAACAATCACATATCAGAGGCTGCTTTTTCATAGCTACAAAATACTTGCTGATGATAAATTTATTTTTTAGCGAAACTCTTACCCAACCTATGCTTAGCCCTTGTGATGTCAAGAATTTGTGCTTCAAGTCAAACCAGCTCAGGTTCTCCAATACCGATGTTTCATTTCACAAGATGTTGCTTTGATCTGAGAAGAGTAGCACTACAGCAGTGGCCTCTTGAGGGATTTGGAGGTAGAAGGCCATCTCATTACCCCAAGTAGTCCTTTGTTGTCTTGACAATTCTCTGCACATAAAAATACTGTCACAAAAAAGTGTGCTTTTTCAAAATGTAACATATATCATCCCCTCTCTTCATGGTATTCCAGAGGACTGCTTGGAAGATGACCAACATATTTTAAGTAAATAAAGATAAGCAGGTATACATCAGTGTTCTGTAGCCACAAGTCCTTTTGAAGTGAGTGAAGCAGCTGGGGTTCTATCTGTGACCTATAGAAATATCAGAATATGGAATTAGAAGCTTTCTTGTAGGTATCTGAGTTTGAAAATATCGTGTGTCCCTGAGGAATGCCTGGTCTGGGAGGAGGCTCTAGGTGTGTCACATTACCCCAAAGTGTTCAGATTTCTGGAAGAGCATCTAACAAAAAGAAGGAGTGTCACGTTCCTTTACATTTTTTTTACAGGATTTTACAGTTTTTATCAACCTACATTTGCATTTGAGTGTTCTCTAGCTTTGCTCTCCTGTCTGGTGATCCTATTAAAATTGGTATAGCCATTGTTGTGAATTCCACTCAAGCTTGGCTTGAGTTTTACCTGAGTTCTTCAGTAATTGAACTAAACAATGCAAACTGTGAATCTTCTGCTATCTATAGAATTTGACAGGGATTTGTAGGCTGCCACTGATCAATACTGGGGTTTGCAGCCACGTGTATGTAAAATGTTAGGTAAGGTGAGGCTGCATAGCTACAGATGAGTAAAAACAAAGTAGATAAATGGATTGAAAGGAAAATGCTATGTATCGTGTGTGTATATGTGCACATATAAAATCTGGTTCAAAAGAGACTTGTTAGAACTGAACAAGTCTGAGCGAGAATTAATGGCCCACACCTGGGAATAAGAGGTAAATTCTCAAGTATCCAGGTTTAGTAACTGCCACACCTGTCCTATATTCCCAAAAGCATAAATGAGGTCTGCAAGGATTTAGATAGCTTAGCTGCTGAATGCACGGTGCCATGGCTCTTTTCCAAGGCATCATCAGTCACCGCATGAAAATCCCCACCCATAATTACTAGGGCATTATTTGTCACGGGGTATACTCTACTGAAGAACTTTACCTTATTCATATGATATCAAGAAGAGTAAACAGTTTTAGGCATGGGTTTTATCCAGACTTCAAAATGTTTCTTCAGAACAGAAGCCTAAAATAAATACCCTTCCAGAAAAGCACCGAAATTGGAGAGGCATAGCTCTGATTCTTCAGTTTTATGGTGTTGGGAGAATGAGGATACAAACTTCTTTCTTGTCAATAGCTTTATTATTCCATGCAACCTATATGACCTCTGAAATATCATAAAAAGCTCAATGAACAGCCACTTGAAAAGAAAAAAGAAACTGAGAGCTTGTCACCTGGCAGGGGATAGTCTACCTGATTGTTTACTCTGCCTCACTTCTGTTCATACAAGTGAATAGAAAATGAGTTATTTATGCCTGGATCATAGAAACTATGTGGGAGGACAATTTGAGAAGGTGTATTGACAATTACAGCACGTCTGTCATTGACCTCCTGCTACTAACATCTAGGAGAATTCTGTGCTAGGTAATCCGTGACAGTGATACTTTCATCAGGCAAGTAGTCTTTCTCTTGTCCCCGACAGAAAAGAAGTACTTACTTCAGCAGTGCCATCCTCCTTCTAAAAAGTTGATTCTCTACATTTGGTGAGTTAACTGTTTTTTCTCTTTTTTTGCCTCCTGAAATGGAAGTAAATTCCAAAGAAACAGTGGGGCTCAGCTCTCTGCAGATTGGCTCTGCATACCTTCTAACATACTGTAGACTCCCCGAGGAAGAAAGCGGTTACTCTTACACTTGAGGGCATCTGAATATCTCTGTCAGAGTGAACTTACCAGACAAAATCTAGTGCTAGGTTTCTATTGAATATAAACACTGCAGCTGAATTTGTAGAAAAAGTCACTTTCATAGCATGTCCCAGGGACAATGTCACTGGAGAAGTGTTCATCTGATTTTCTCTCCCTCAGCAGTAACTAGATCAGATTTCCCTCTCATTGTCAGAAGAAGCTTTATGCTCGCTCCATCACTATCATGTCCTTTGATGTTATGTTTCTGCACCTCACTGGCCTTAAAAACCAACTCAGCAAATCTTTATGCAGAGGAATCTGTCCTCGTTCCGAGTTGTTTAGCCATCATGTGCGGTTTTCCTGCATCAAGCATGATTTATTTGGTCAGAAGTTCTTACACAACTAAGACACCAACTGAAATTATCAGGAATTCTGCCCAAGGAAAGAAGTCAGGATCAGCAATATTACAACAAAATTGATGTCAGTGACTTAGAGGAGAACAGCCTGTCTGCAAAAATATGGGACAAAAAAGAGTAGGATGGAAAGGAAAAGTTGATGGGAACATAGAACACTTCAAACCATATGGAACCTGCTTTCCTAGACTCCCAGTGCTGCATGTGCACAGCAATCAATATGCCAGCAGCCATTTGGCAGAGACAGACTTACTCTACCAAAGCGTGGTGGCTTCCCTGAAAACTGTTTTTCTGCATACCCAATATTTGCTGAACATTCACATTCCAAAGAGGACTTTACCAGGGTGTACACAATCATAGAAACCTTCAAAGCACACAGTGAATGTGGTAAAAGTCACAGTCGTTTGTCCAGGTTTTTGAGGCCCTCCTCCAGGGAGTACATGCATTGCTTTGAAGTCACCCACAGTCCTGGTGGAAATGTGGTTTGGCAGTTGGAGAAAAGGCCTTTGCTTACCAGGAAATGAAATTCTTTCGAGGTACATTTTTTATACATTCACTTCGAGTTCTCCTTTTCCTCTTGCATAAAGGGCTCAGCAGGTGGGACAAAACTAAGGGGTGTAAAGTACGTGCTCGTCTTTTCCTTCTATGAACAAAATCAAGACAGGATGAGTGCACACAGGTGTATTGCGTACTCCTAGCAGGAATATGCATGTAGACAGCCAGTCCCAGAGATGTCCAGCTATGACAGACTATCTTACCGCTAACAAGCTAACATGGGATGTTGTGCTTTGCTGGTGCCACAAATAACTGGAAAGCCTCAGGCACAAATGCCAATGCCTCAAGCACAAAAAGTTTAGAACAAAATATTTAATTTGTGTGGACACTGTCTTCATGTAGGGACATTTACACAACACTAGTGTACGGCATCAGGAGAGAATATTTCAGCATGCTCTGAACCATATATATGTCTTTGGCTTTCACAGATGAAGGCACACTACCTGTGGCCATAGTTCAGTGAGGATTCACAGACAGCTCTCAGTTACTTCATGCTATAACATTGGTAGCTGAGCTACAGGAAAACTGGAGTGCATGCATGCTTTTACTTTCTTTGTAAGTGTTTTTAAATAGATTTCTGGAAAGATTTTCAGCAGGCTTAAAAATGTATATGTCACATGTTCTGATACTCTACCACCACATGAATTTTTGGGTCTACATATGTAGATACAAAACTTAGAAGTATTTCAGTGCCACAAGAGAGATTTGACTGAATAGCTCTGAGCCCACTGAAACAAAAAGGCAAGGGGCACTGGGGCAGTATGGCTTCCTGAAGACTGAATTTGCAGTTAATGTGTCAAAAGCTCTACCTGCAGCATTTCCCACTCTTTGAACATTTAGCCTTTTCTCATAATAGGAACACAGATATTTAGGGTTGGATTGTCTTCCATAAAATACAGGCACCAATTTTTGCATGTCCAGTGGAATCACCAGCTAAGCTTGCACAATTATGTGCAAGGGGCAACTATGGTTAGGAGACACACAGTGTGAGAGAAGGAAACAGGAGCCTCAAACTTCTATTGAGGACATCCTGAGCTCAGTAATTGATGTTTAGTTCAGTTTATTAATAGGGGACAAAAGTAATTCCCATGTGGTCTAGACCCTGCCATAGATGCAAGTGACCTCTTGATGCCTTAAGTTAAGTGTAAATGATCCATCAGTCCTGCACTTAGTTATATAAATACTTCCATCTACTAAGCCTTTCTAAAAGGCCCCAGAACATTCATGCTGGTGTGGAATAGCCCCTTTTTTAATGGAAAATACTGACCCACTATCAGCTGTACTCTTATCCAGCCTAAATACCAGCTGTGTTGGTTGTGGTAACTCAGCAATTGTTTCTATGATAGGGAGCAACAGGGTTCTGTGCTGAGTTACACTTTTCTGTCCTTCTCTTTTGGCAGCTGAGTGTCAGATTGCAGACAACCAGCATGGATTCGTCCTTTTAAAATAATTTATTTTAGTAAAATAAAATCTAGTACTGTAGCAGCCAACACTAAAACATGTTGCACAAATTTTTTAGAACCATGCAACTCATGTAATTAAATATCTGTAAATTTTGTCTGTTTTTAAAGAATATATAGGTTATTTTTCTAAAATTAAATTTTATTTTGCCATGTTAGCTTTCACTTTATTTATATTTACCACGTTTATGTCATAAATGTGAGCATTTTGTACTGCTCATATTCTCCGTTAATAGAATGTTGGGGTTTGTTAAGGGATGTAGGATTTATGCTCATACTAATATATTCCATGTAATTTGCATAAAATTAGCATCTAGTTTAATTGTTTAGGCCTGAAAGAATTATTCGAAGGGAATAATTTAGACTCCAAAAACTTACTCCCATTTCCTGTATTTAATTACAGCAGTAGAAGTTAAAAAAAATAGACATTTTTGCAGTATGGGAACCCAATTCACAGCTGGTTCATTTTTTACTTAGAAACACAAGTAGTTTGCAAGGACTTTTTGTTTGGAATTAGAGACCTCTCAGCCCTGGGCTCTTGCTGAATGATTAGCTTTGATTACCCTTAGCTCCACTATTAACTATATGGCCACAATGTTGTTGCTACCTCCTAGCTGAAGGGCAGTGCCTTCTCAGCACTGCTTTATGAAGGTTTGGGTACCAAAACATCTTACAAACAGCCTGGCACTGTCACTTTTTTTTACCTTCTGAGATACTACTGCAAACAAGATACCATTTTTATGCTTCCATAAAATGAATGAAAATGATGATGGCTTCCATCAAAAGAAGTCTTCTGATTTTATTCATATGAATTTTGACAATATTTATTTAAAGCACTGTGTAGCTCAGCTGTCAGCTGCCTTTAAAAACTAAGTATAAGGAATGATTTGTTCGAAGAATTATAATTTAAGGTGTCCAGTCCCAGTGCCTTGAAATGTCCTTGTAACTTCCCACCTTTAGTTTCTAGATTTTTACGGGACTTTGATCCTTTCAGGGAAAACCTACTGCTTATTAGACTCAGCTGGTTTGTGATTAACTCTTACAGCACTTGAGATTAAGACTTGTTTTACCTAAAGCATAAGATTTTATTTTGAAGATAAAAAAATATTAACACCTTGTGGAACTCATGCAGTGGTGAGTCTCCTCATTTTTATGAACAGGACTGGCATGCTGAATGTTGCTGTGTGCAACTTCTCTTTCTGTCATGGCTTAGAAGGCAGACTAGGTGTTATCTCAGCAGACAGGAGTGGCAGGTCCTTTCTCTGGATGTTTTCAAGTGACCTTTGGAATCCCTGCAGGGAATGGAAGGCTATTTCACATCACTTGCCAGTGGCTGCAGGAGAGCTGGTGCTGCCCCATCAGCCTGCTGCATGGTCAGTCCTGAGCTGAAAACACTCTGTGGCAGGGTCAACATGCTGCATGTGGGAACTTCAGCACTGCATTTTGCCAGCTCATACATGTAAGCTGCCTCTTAAGTCTCATCATTAAGTGCAGTGGTTATTCTTAGGAGAGTCAGGAAAATTCTGATGCCAGAAGTATCACTATTAGCTTGAAACTGATAACAAAACTGTGATCATTTTCAAGCTGACATTGCCCCTGATTTGCTTCCTTCCTCTGTGTGTCTGTTGTTCCCTGGCACTGGCAGCTGCTTTGATCACCGTTTGGATTCATTGATGATGTCACCAAGTGACTCTAAGAACTTTGCAGAGCTTCCTTTCGCCGCCTTTGACATTTTTCATTTAGTAGGCCAGCTCCTGCTTAGATTACTCATGCCACTAATCCCTGGGCTGGCAATGGGATAATTAGAGAAAGCTGAGTTTAGCTCAACAGGGAGGTCAAATTTTCAGGTACAAGATGGCACCGACACTGAGCAGTAAAAGTGCTTTCTATTAGGATAGAGCCATTACGTATAAAACCCAACATTTTAAAATATGAGTCAAGTGTGGCCCCAAACCTTTCTGCCACTGAAGTCAAATGCTTTATGACATTAATAAAAGAATGGTTGCACCAAAGGTGTATTATCTTCATATTTCCAGGTCTTAGTCGTTAATTCCATAGATACTTTAAGCATCAAATATTTGCAGGCTGGGAATCAAAAACTATGAGCTCCTGGGTAGTGAGGTTATCCCATTGTTTGATTTGTGAATCACACAGTAGTTTCAGTGTAAGACAAGTGTAAAAAGCCCACCAGATCCTTGAGTTCTCTGAGAGGTCTTGTGCAGTTCTCATCCTGCTGAATTCAGCCATGGATTCAGCAATGTGTTCAGCTGTGGAATGACAGCAGGAGGCTTTCATATCCATACTATACTACAGAATGTAAGTTTTTACTATATTTTTATTCTTTAATTTTGATCCTTGTAACAATGTTGCCTATAGGGGAGACTTAGGGAGGATTTAGGTTTAGGTTGATTTAGAGAGGATGACACCAGAAGTTAGTCCATGTCAGGGACTGAGTTTTGTGACAGGATGTGTCACGTACTAAAATACATAATTAAGAAATGGCATGACTGTTTTTATAAGCTGGCCTTCCTCTTCCTTGCCAGTCCCATTGCTCTCACTTTTCATATCTTGTTCTTCTGATTGAAAATTCTTTTGTGTAGCAAAAGTTATCTTTCTATACTTCTGTAAAGTCCCTAACATTTTTTGGTATCTCCATAATATAAATATTTTTATTTTATTTTTGAAGATACTCCCAGAATAACGTCCACAGTGCAAACAAGAACTACTTAAGAAGAGTGATGAAGCCTGAGCCACGCTGTACCATTTTCTTTTTGAAAGTCTTTTGCGATCAGCAAAAATTAATGTGTAAGTCAGTGGCAAGGTTCCTCATTACTTCTCAAAATATGTTAGTACATCTTTGTAAATGTACCTTCTGAAAACTAGGTAGTTTGGGATTGACTATACATGGTCTCCTTACACATTGCCGAAGTTATGCTTGCCCCAGTAAACTACCTTTTGCATTAAAAGAACAGATGTGAATAATGTTACAGGATTACTACAGTATTTTCAAAGGATTAATGCAAAGTCAGAACACATATATAATAGACAGACGAGGGTATTTTCTGCTTGTGTGATTCAGTGTTACATTGCCGTATTCACACAAGTGTGCTCTGGAACAGTTACCAATATACATGTTT
This sequence comes from Athene cunicularia, assembly GCF_003259725.1. Lineage (NCBI taxonomy): Eukaryota > Metazoa > Chordata > Aves > Strigiformes > Strigidae > Athene > Athene cunicularia. The sequence goes on from NW_020799113.1 coordinate 8,697,685, forward strand.
AGCCTTAGCTGCTACTTCAGTTAGTATTGCAAATCAGTATTTTTAGGAGGAGATGATAATCATCATACACTATCAGACTGAATTACTCATACAAGTGAGGAGATGCTATTTCTCTAACTAGCAGGATTTTGTTAAATAGTGATGCTAACTCAGATGTGCAGTCTCGCTGACTTCATGCATGACAAGCCTATCGAGACCCTGTTATTTCAGTATCTAGTTTTAGTTGTAGTTCAGGACACTGACAGTTGTGAGCCTAAGTTCCCTGCATAGCTCATCTGAGAGCATCTAAATTAAATGCCTGAAGTTGGTGTCACCTGTGTGTAAACACAGGTACAAGCTATGTTCCAATTTTCTGTATTTACAAGGTGGTTAAATCTCTGGTTTTGGATTACATCTTTGATGATGCCATGAAAAGCAGGCAGTCATATTCTAAGAGTTATAATCTTCAGAGTGTATTTTGAGAACACTCTGCCCCTAAAAGCAGAGTTGGGAACTGAATTTGGTGTATGCTAACTACTCTGTTACTATTCTGCTGCATAATTTGTATACCAGCTAAGGGTTTGCACGTGTTCCTACTCAGATCAGTGAGTCTTCAATTCAATAAACTATGGTCTAGAAAAAAAAAAAAAGCTTTATTTCCTATATGCTCCCTTAAGAGTACAATGGCAAAAATCAAAAATAAAAGAATTACAGTTCACCTTGGCAGTTCACCTCAGAAATAAATTTATTTCAAGATAAAAATTAATTTAACTTTTCCATTAAAAATATAAAAATAACAGGGAAGAGTATGACAAAGTGTTTCATTCACAGAGAAGCAGTAGTCAAACTTCTGCATGCTCACCGGTTGTGGTATTAGCTAAGGACATAGGAGAGTTTAAATTCTCAGCTTTGCTATTTTTTCCTTGTGTGGCCTTGGCAAATCATTCTGTCTCCCAGCTCTCTAGCTGTGAAATAGAGAGTAACAGCACTGCTCCACCTCCCATGGAGATGTAACTATGAATGAATTAAAGATCATGAGCTATTCATGACAAGAGAACCACTGAAGTCTGTAAGGTAGACAAAGATTGGAAAGTAAATTCAGGTGTGAAAGAAGGGAGGTTATTGTTTAGTCTGGGGTAAAACACTAGAGAGAGAATGGATAATTTGTGGACAGGCCAAATATTGAGCAAGGGGATAACTGATGCATACCAATATGAGAACTGTAAACATCATTTGGGGAAGTCATGAGGCAGAGGTGATGGCCTAATACCGCAGAAGAAAACAGTACAGTGAGAGGTGAGGAGCAATACCATTGCATCCTTTTTCTCTTTTTTTGGTGGTATTTCAACTGTATGTTCTTTGGAACACAACTTAAGCCTGTAACTGAAAAGCATTTGGAATATTCTGGGCACCATGAATATGGTCAGTGACATATGGTCCTAACTATAAAAGAGTAACTGCGTATGTGATGGCTCATTAACCATGAAAAAAATTGTGAACAGATAAGGTACTAACAACTTCAGAGACTGTTTATACATGATTACAGGTGACAAGTTGGAAACTAACTTGGTTAACAAGTTGGTTATGAGCACCATTGGAATGGAGGTGAACAGTAATCAGGAAGTGAAAAGATGCTCCCAGCCAGCTAGCTTGGTAATTGCAAAGGACTGAGCTCTCAGGAGAGGAGCCAGAAGTCAGTGGAGTACAAGGACAGCAAGGGTTGAGGACATAGTCATAAAGATCCTGAAGACAAGAGGAATAATACGAAAAGGGAAGAGGAAGATAGCATGGAGTTGGTTCACCTTGGAGTTGTAAAGAGTGCTTCTCCAAAGGAGAAAAGCTGTTACAATAAGGAGTTAAATCATCTGTCACTGGAATGAACTGCACATCAAAAATGAGAATCGGTCACCAGCTGCCTTTCCCAGCTGAAGGGAAGGTCCTGGCTGACTTGTCATACCATGCTGCATGCTGATCCACCAGCCTCCAAGACTTTGGCACATAAAGCCTTTTCCTTTGAAAATTGTCATGTGTGGCAGCTTTTATGTGAAGTATCATGTTTCCCCTCCCTGGGGCAGAAAACACAGTAGAGGGGAGAAATTTGTGTTTCATTACACCACAACAAGTAAGATGGTAGATTGCCAACTCTTTATTTGCATAGGAAACTACTGCTGCTCCATCCCTGCCTACTCTCCAGGTGCACTCAGGGCACAGCACTACACCCAGCTGAGGATCATGTCCCCTTGTCACTCCCAGGATGGCCATACTGTCCTTTCTGCTCCACAGTGCCCATCCCTGCCCTAGCCAAATCTGTCTCCTTTCCCTGCCCTACCCCTTCTGCAGGTGGGAGAGAAGAGAGGTTGGGCTGTGCTGCTATTCACCCCAAGAAGTTTTGCAGACAGGACATTCTGGAGCTTCGTCAGTAGCAATGAAATATTCTAGTTTAACAAGGTAGTAAAATAAATGTGTAATAGCACTCCGATTCTTAACGGGGCTGCCACATGCCATGTGCCACATGCCATGTGCCGAGCAGAGATCAGAAAGCAGAGCGCTATGCTGCCCATGCAGCCTATAAAGCCAGCTGGGATCCTGTAGCCAGGTAACCTGTTTTGCAGCCCGTGGGAGTCAAAGGCCTGAGAACAGCACAGGAGCCAAGGTCAGGTAAAATGAAGAGACTTCAGTGTTCTGGTGCAAATAAAAACTCTTAGCAGTCACAAAATTCACTTATATAAAACAGATAGATACTCACATGCCTCCACGATTATGTTTTTCTATTCAGTGTTCTTCCCGTCTAGCAGAAACCAGTGCAGCTGACTCTGTATAAATGACTTTTGGTGCTGTTTTGAATTGTGGAGCACTTCTCCCGTCCTCCCCTAACTTCTAGACGGCAAGATCTGCTTTGAGATGGAAGAATAGCACCCTCAAGAGTTGACAGCGCTGCTTCAGGGATCCATAGTATGTAACACACATCCTTCCTCTTTTAGTTAAATTAACTCCCTGATGCATGTAACTGAAGCAACGAGAACAAAAGTTTTTCTCTTCACATAAGCTTTGAAATATTTGGTATCAGTCACTGTTGTTATGAATGTGGAAATATGCATTTGTGCTTGTCTGAGGGGTGATCACGTTCTAAACGTTTTATTTGCCTTCAAAGAAGGAGGGACAATAAAAAAAATGAAGAACTGTCTTATTTGTCTTAGTCTGGGAACCTCATTTTATACATAGTAAAATAATTTGAACAGGAATTTATGTTTTCATGTAAAAAGAGATTATTTTAAAGTTCTTAACTTAGATAAAAGGGGTCTATGTAAAAAAAAATACTGAGCAAACCAGTCCTTCAATTGTGGGGACTTGTTTGTTAATTACAGTAATTAGGAATGGAATCTGATCCTAAACTTTCTGATTTACTTTGAATTTCTTTTAATATGTGGTTAGGCCTTAATTTCAGAATGATTATAAAATGTGAGAGCGTTTTAAGACTACAGAGGCGTAGGTATTGTTATTAAATGACAAACTTAGTTATATGCTTCTGCTGTTTTATGCAGCACTGACCTTTTATTTTAAATGTCCGTGGCCTATTCCTGTTTCTGCTGACTTCAGAGTCGGGTAAGGCCTTTCGAAAGCTCCGAGTATAAACTGCTTCCCAGCTACTATTCCAGACAGTATTTCTCCCAGCAGGCAAAAAGTCCAGCTCTGGGTTTGTCCCTCTTCAGGGAATGGGTTCACCTCAGTAGAACAAGCAGAATTTGGACAGTTGGGTGCAGTCGGGGACATTTTACTCTCCACTCTGAAGCATCCAAAAGTCGCTCCTATCACAGACTTTAGGCTTTTCCTCTGTATCATGACTTTGTTTAGAGTTCTTCCTACCAGTGTTATAGTTGGTTAGGAAGTGCTGCGGCTCCCTGTGGACCACTGAGGCACCCTGTGAGGCACTGCTGCTGTGTTGAAGCCAACATGTATAATTTTAGAAAACACTGTATATTAAAAGAATTTAAGATTGATTTTTTCTGTTGATCGTGAAAGGTGAAAAGTATATTCTGTAAATTAGTATGTTTCCCTGCTGTAACTACAGAATCCATTCTCCTAAGAGGGTACTAGAGTGCAAAAGCCAACCCACTCTGCTGGCCTTCTTTTGCTCATGAAACAGAGGTTTGTATGTGCAGTGTGTGATACAAAAACATGGGTTCCTGGAACGTTGTAATTTTATTCCCTGTTTAAGACTTTTTGTCAATTATTTTTAATTGCAAGGAATCTGTCAAACCCTTTCTGAGCAAGGAATTTATTGTCACAAGTTTCTCTTGTACTAGAACATCCAGAACTAAGAATTGCAAGGGGGTTTTACTTTTTTTTTTAAACTTTTTTTTTTTTCCTCCAGCCATCGCTATGTTTGAATCACTTTCTCTGCAGATCTTCCCGTAGCAATCTGAAGCCCGCACCGGCTCCAGCGGCCTCGACTTGCACTTTCTCCATGCCTGGTTCAAAGGGACCTTCTGGACCAGCGTTAAATGCCCGTGGGGCTCCCTCAGGCGTGCCCGGGAGGTGTGCAAGGGCGCACAGACACTTCTCTGCAGGCTGCGGGGGACCGCGGCAAGAGGCAATTGTGTGCATCCTCACCCCTCCCGAGCTGAGCCGTGGAACGGGGGCTCCCAGGAAGGCCGGGCGCTGCTGTGGGACATACCCCGCCGCCCTGCAGCTCCTCTCCGGCCCCACGGTGCGAGAACATCGACCGCCCTCCGCGGGGCCGCCAGGAAACGGCGCCCGGGCGGGCAAACAGCGTCTCCGTGCAGGTTGCCGCCGCGGGCCGGGCACACGCCGCGTTA